>NC_068911.1:103121533-103424563 GCF_023091745.1 Budorcas taxicolor
GTTCCCATTCTATAGATGCAGAAAGAGACAACTGCAATCCTCTTCCATCTCATGACACTTTGACTGCCACAGTTCCTGCCACAGCAGATGTTCAACAAATGTTTGAGCCAGAAAGCCTGGAATTTTTTTTTTTCTTGTGCATATTTTAAATTTTCTCCATGACAGTGTAACACAGGACTTCCTGAGTACACAGCAGGCGATGAGTTCTTCTGCTGTAACTTCATCCACACACTCATGACTCGGAGTGACTTGTTGCTGAAACTCATGTGCATATTCCCTCCTGATTTCTAGTTGCTGCCTTTTGTGTCATCACAGATTTCTTTTAGGAGTTAAAGTTCACTTCAAAGTCAGAGAGAAGCCAAAAACTTTTCCAGGTGCAATGATGAGCCTTCAGAGATGTCGGTAATCAAGGCTGGCTGATGTTGGAGGATCTCCTGTGGAGGCGTGGCTCACTTGCAGGGACAGGGGCACTGGCAGCAGCAGTCCTGGGAGGTGCCCCTTGGTGTGAGCCCTCAGAAGGCCTGGAATTTTTTGAAGAGATTATTTGTTAGTCAGAATGGTTAGTTTGTATACTTGTCCATGCAGGCTGCTATAAATGTCCACTCAAACTGGGTGACTTAAATAGCAAGAAATGCCCTTTCTCCTAGTTTGGAAGCTGGAAGTCCAAGATCAAAGTGCTGGTCAGTTCAGTTTCTGGTGAGAGCTCTCTTCTTGGTTTCTCTCCCTGTCCTCCTATGGCCTTTCCTGGGTGCCCGCACAGAGAGAGAACAAGGTATCTCTTCTTATAAGGACACTACTACTGTTGTGTCAGGTCCCCACCTTTAAAATCTTATTTAACTTCAGTTACTTCTTTACTTCAAATACAGCAACACTGGGGGATAGAGCTTCCACATGTGAGTTTTGGAGGCAACGCAAACATTGAGTTTATAATACTATGTGTCAGGTACTGTGACAGATAATGGCAGGCAGAGATGAACTGGACATCACCCTGTCCTTAAGAGCTTAGGGCCCAGTGCAGCAGGCGGAAGAAAGAAGAAAGAACTGTTAGGGTCACCTGTGGAGCTTCTCCCAAATGAACGGATAGTCTCTCTAGGAACCCTTAAATTTTTCACTCTACAATTCGATAACCCCCGAAAAGTACTTCATTTTCTTAGCCCCGACTGATCCTAGTGCCCAAACCATAAAATATGCTGTTTTGCAAAACTCCCTCCTTGCCCAATAATTGAGCTGTGCCTAAGGGTCATGTAGCAACTTCAAATGTTGCTATTTCCTTAATAAAAATAAAGAGATTTTAGAACATCCTCCCTCTGAAATCCCTTGGCATTAATTAGACTTAATTGTATAAAACAGTTTGATGATTAATTTAAACAACTAATAAATTATTAATGTTCTAATGAATAATACTTAATATATTCTAATGACTCACATTTATAAAGTATTCATCTTTTAAATACCATCTCTATAATTTATTACAGAATCTAATGAAAAAAAATGCTACTTATAAGAAATTCCACCCTTGGATCATGGTTAATTGTAGTCTGTATCCCTAGTTCACTTTTGCTGCAAAAGGACTGGAAACTGTATTATATTGAACAAATCACAGAGAGAGAGGAAGTAGAACATATTTCACATGTTGGAGAATCTTTCTCTTCAGATCGAGGAAGAGTTGGGGGTGGGGACAGTCTTCTTTAGTTACCACTTAGCTTCCAAAAATCACAGACTATTCCGTAGACTGTAAGTTTTCTACAGCACAGTGCATCAGTAGCTAACGCATTGCCTGGCCCAGAAGAGATGAGTAACAAAAAGGTGTCGCACGAACAACTACACAGATTGCAGGTCCACTACCTGACCCTCTTATTTCTCTGTCCTGATATTTCTCCAGTGTTGTTGGCTATGAAATTGGCTGCTCTCCCGTAAGGAAAAGTAGGAGACTTTAGAAAAGTACCTTAAATATAATTCTTTTTATCATATGGGAAGACCTAAAATGTGTGTCAATAAATACATAATATGCATGCTATAACCTAGATTGAAAATTAAATTTCTTCATGTAGAGTTAATCTTTTATTATATTACAGACTGCTCGTGTGTTCACAGTAAAGTTCTAGAATGCTATCCTAGCATGCCTTCCCACAAAAATAACTTTCCCCCCCAACTACTGGGCAGAAATGAAACTTTCTGGCAGAAAACGGTACACAAGAGAAAAGCAAGACTTTTTTCTTTGTGGGGGAAGGGGAGGGCATAGAGGGTAACTGGTTTAGATTTTAATATAGTACAATTTGTGAAGAATAAGCAACTTTATTTCTTTCCAAAATATGCTTTCATTACTTGGCAAATTCAACATATATTTGATCAGATCATAAAATATTTCATATAGGGCATTCGAAAGATAATAATGTCCTTTAGGAATTTTCCCCAGGCAGTAAGTATTTGCAGGCAAACACATGTAGTTGCATCATACTTTTTAATGATGGGATAGAATTTTCCTTCTCCCACTCCCAAGACTAGAAATATTTTAAAGAAGGCCACAAGATGGACTTTCCTTTAGACATAACAACTACGGATAAGAAGACAGGCCAGAAACTAGAAAGGCAAAATTGTTTTGCCAATCAGTGCTGTTTCAATTTCAGCTTAAGTTGTTTGATACATAAAGTGCCTCAGTTACTGCGGGTGATTGATGGGGGTTGTTCTTCAAGTGCTAAACTGTAAAACTATTTTATATAGCTGAAAGATATGGTAATTTTTTTCCCACTGATTTGGAAAAAAAAAAAGCTAGTTTAAAAAAATAAACTCTGAACTTGCAGAGTTATTTCTGTGGAAATGAAGAAAACAACTTAGGATATTAAGTATTAAAAAATTCACACCCCGAATCTCAAAGCAATTGTAAAAATGTATTCATATTCCTAGGTGGTGCATTTTTCTTTCTTTCTCCTTTTTTTTTTTTTTTTCCTCTCTATAATGAGATACACTGAGTTTATTTGGGTTAAGTAAGACTCTCCACTTTCAAATGTATGCTGGAAGGAAGCTCATCTTCTATGTTAATGTTAAAAAAGCAAGCAAAAGCAATTCTGTATTTTGAGAAAGCTCTCAGCACCACTGTGACCGGTTTAAACAAGAGGAAGATGAAGGCGATGATTTGACTGGGGGTTGCCCTAGCTTGCTGGGGAAGCAGACACAACCATTACTCCTTTGTCAGACATCCTGTTCGTTGTTCCCTGACCTTCTGCTCATTCCCAGGGTGGAATGCAGAACTCAGGAAAGCACTTGAACTATCTCAGTATCTAGTATCGTGTAAGTTGACTCATTGGAAAAGACTTTGATGCTGGGAGGGATTGGGGGCAGGAGGAGAAGGGGACAACAGAGGATGAGATGGCTGGATGGCATCACTGACTCGATGGACATGAATCTGAGTGAACTCCGGGAGTTGGTGATGGACAGGGAGGCCTGGCATGCTGCGATTCATGGGGTCACAAAGAGTCAGACACGACTGCGCGACTGAACTGAACTGAAAGGAAACAACCCTGAATATTCATTGGAAGGACTGATGCTGAAGCTGAAGCTCCAATACTTTGGCCACCTGATGTGAAGAACTGACTCATTGGAAAAGACCCTGATGCTGGAAAAGATTATAGGGCAGAAGGAAAAGGGGGCAGCAGAGGACAAGATGGTGGGTGGCATCACTGACTCAATGGACATGTGTTTGAGCAAACTTTTGGAGATAGTGAAGGATAGGGAGACCTGGCATGCTGCAGTCCATAGGATCACAAAGAGTCGGGTGTGACTTAGAGACTGAACAACAGCAACAGCCTTATAAGAGCGCTGCCCTTAAAGATTAACTTTAGAGGAAACGTTGAAGGGTTTATAGTGTTGAAATCTCCTGTGACCATGCAAACATTTCAGGAACACTTTATAAGTCTTTTTTTTTTTTTTTTGATCCTAGACTCTGGGTAGGGCCAAAACAATAAAGAAGGTTTTCTCTCACTTCTTATTAGCATGTATTGAGTGTCTGTAATGAACAAGGTGTAGTGTGGTATGTTAGGAACTGAGATTACTAAGACTTGATCTCTAATCGTCCAAGGAAGGGAGGGGCAGAACATCATCTGTGATGTGTGTAAAGCAGGAAAAAGACCCTAGGGAGAGCTGGGGCTTGAGAAAGTGAAGGATGCTTGCCAACCCTTCAAATTCATTTGTTCACCAGTATTGTGCTGGCCAAACCAACCAGTCAGTGACATGATTTTTGATCCCATTTGCAACCTCTGACAGAGGGGTATGGGCTGAATGGTCAGGCAGCCAACTTCAATAAAATGTGGTATGTGTTATAGTAAATGTAAGCATAATAAGATGAACTTCTGGGGAAGCAGGGAAGACACAATGGTTAGTTCTTCCTGGGGATATTGCCTGTGATCTCAGAAGAAAATGACATATGAATTTTGTTTCTGTTTTGAAACTAATATTTATTGTGGCTGATAGTGTTGACCCTAGGCACACATTATCACAGTTGATTAAAAGGAGGTTAATTGAATGGTGGGAAGAAAGCCTGGATAAAAGGTGGGAGTTTTTAAGGTGGGGAGAGTGACAATCTTGAAGGCATGTTGCCAAAGTCTTTAATGTCATTTGAGGCAGCTCTTGGAGAAGGCAATGGCACCCCACTCCAGCACGCTTGCCTGGAAAATCCCATGGACGGAGGAGCCTGGAAGGCTGCAGGCCATGGGGTCGCTGCGAGTTGGACACGACTGAGCGACTTCACTTTCACTTTCATGCATTGGAGAAGGAAATGGCAACCCACTCCAGCGTTCTTGCCTGGAGAATTCCAGGGATGGGGGAGCCTGGTGGGCTGCTGTCTGTGGGGTCGCACAGAGTCGGCCACGACTGGAGCGACTTAGCAGCAGCAGCAGCAGAGGCAGCTCTCGGTCACTCAGCAGTCTCGGGATGTTACGTGGGGACAGAGATTGAGAAATGCAAAATGTATTCAGAGAAACCATGTATCCAGTGAAAAGTTAAATTGCTGTTAACGATAAGCAGTGGTCTCTCTCATATCCAGAAAATGATATTAGGGAAATCAGGATTTCACTGAAGTTCAAGCATTTGTAGAATAGAGTAAGGGTATAAAGAAATTTTAGCATTTTATAAATAAAAGACAAAAAAGTACAGTTATATTATCCCAAATTATAAGAATTTATGTTCCCTATCCACTTCACTGTAAAGCTTCCTAATAATTCCCAGGAGTTTTCCCTAAATATCTCTGAGGGTCCCCAGGAGTATAAAAATGTTAATGAACCATTTCTTACTATCTCTCATGATTTTCCTACTAGGGAAGCAGAAACTGATGCTCTCCTTGAGGATGAACACCATGATGACCACTCTTTCTGGTCCTCCACTGCTACCATCAGTGGATCCAGACATCTACCATTGACAGCTCTGTTTTCATTCCTTCCATGGGTGCCAGTTAATTTATTCCAGCAGCAATAGCTTCACAGGTGGTAAAGTCTCTTTCAGTTCAGAGCCCCTCACTCTGCCATGGCCCATGAAATACACTCATATTACCAAAATTAATTGTGCTAGTAGTAATTGAATTTTCAATGGTGTATGTGGGGGGAACTAGGACTCTCACCTCACCCATAGCTTTGATAAACAAACATACTTATGCTTCCAAACTCCTTCTGCCTTCTATGTTAAGTTCCCCGCTAGGCTTCCTGTTGCTCTTAGTTAGAATCTGCAGGTGGTGCAGTGGTAAAGAATCTGCCTTCTAATGCAAGAGATGCGAGTTTGATCCCTGGTTGGAAAGATCCCCTGGAGTAGGAAATGGCAACCCAATCCACTATTCTTGCCTGGAAAATCCCATGGACAGAGAAGCCTGGTGGGCTACAGTCCACGGGATGGCAAAGAAGTGGACACGGCTGAGCACAAACGCACAGAGAGTGTGCCTTGGGCCCTGCCCTTATCTGCTCAATGGCTTACCTGAATGTCTTTGATTGTCAATGGAGAGGGGTCATGGACTCATGGATTCAGCCCCCCTTTTCTCATAAGCCTTACTTGTTCTTCATTCATTTGTTTTTACAAATAGTTACAAAGAACGTGGCAAGTTGCTAACCTGGCAGCACCCAACTATGAAGTGAATGCATGTGAGTCTATCGGGAAAGGGATGATAAATCTTCATGGGTGAGTGGAGTCTGAGCCTGGATTGTGGTCTGTGCCCTATGACACTAGCGGGAGAAGGAGAAGAGAGTAAGGGACTTGGAAAGAACAGTCAGCAGGAAGTGGTGTGGCCTGGGAAGGAAGGGTCTGTGACCAGAATGATGAGATGTGGATACAGAAAACAGACTGGAGAAGTATCCCTGTTGGGTGGTGATTATCCATCATAAGAGAAGTGGACAGCATTCACGAATGCATGCAGGATCACCTGAAAGAAGAGGATAAGATTGACAGGAAAACTGGCAGGGCTCCTGAGTGATTTCCTTCCTGGTTTTCCCCAAGGTCAGTAATAATATATGAACATTTTGAAACTATTTACATTAGTATTTTTAATGATTATAATTCATAATTAGCTACATTGTAAAATAAGTTTAAAAGCAGTGGCAGTTTCCCTGTGGTTTTTTAAAAAAACTATGCTGTTAATCAGCTATGTTTGACTATATTAGCTGTATTCTGAAGGGATGTTAGAAACTTATCGCACACCCAAGTATTTTCTTCTGTAAATGTACATTGTGTTTGTCTTGGGTCTTTAGAATTTTAACTTTTTGGTAAGGGTTGATTAGCAAAGAAATTAATTACATCAGATTCTGTAATAAAGGGATTGAATATGATTTCATTACTACACCCACCCTTGGTAAAATAGTGGACTTTGGAACCTACCCACTTGTGTTGTGGATAGGGAGAAGGGAGGAGGAATAGCGTATTAGCAGAACAAGGTGCCCCAAAACATAATTGCAAATAACTGTTAAGATCACTACCACTCACGGGAGAGTTTCTCATCAGGTCTGCAGAGCACAGCAACAGGGAATCCAATATTTTCTTACATGGTATGTCTTGGTCCAGGCAGGTGGAGAAGGGAAGAGCTGGCTCTAAGAAGGGAACTAGGGATGCAAACATCAGAACCACAGTCCCTGAGAATGGCTGCTAAGAGCAAGGGATGAGCCACGCCTTGAAGGATACCAAAAGAGATTCAGTGCATAACATAAAGTGAAAAGAATCTTGATATAATTACCGCTGAATGATAAGGTCAGGGCTTGAAAGAACTGTGAACTCAACTCATCTGAAAAGCTCTCCATCAATTTTAGAGGACTCATCATCAAGTACAGGGGAACTAGAGTGCATTCCAGATCCTAAGCCTTGGGGGATTCCACTGTGCAGGACTGCAGTCGCTGCTACTTGACTACTAGATACCCTCAGACTGAAGACAGAGAACACATCTTTTGTGTCTCTTCTCTCACTACATGCTTGTGCACCTGTAGTGAAAAAGAAAAAAAAGATGAATTAGTATAATAATAAATAATATTTGAACGGAAGACTATGCTAAATGTTTAAGATACATTGCCTCATTTAATTCTTAAATCCTAAAATCATTTGAGAGCTTCCCAGGCGGCACTAGTGGTAAAGTATCTGCCTGCAATGTAGGAGACATGGGTTCGATCCCTGGGTTGGGAAGATATTCTGGAGTAGGAAATGGCAACCCACTCCAGTATTCCTGCCTGAAAAATCCCTGGACAGAGGAGCCCAGTGAGCTACAGTCCGTGGGGTTGCAAAGAGTTGTATATGACTGAGCACATACACACACAAAACCATTAGGAAACTGAAATATAAGAACTGAGATTTCAGTCTTTCTTGAAGGCTTTTAGCACTTGAGATTTCTATATATATAAATACCCTGTGCACCCCCTGAAAAATAGGGAAACCAGTTTCTTACTCTACCCCCCTCACAATCATGCAGTTAAAAAGTTGCTTGACATTTGACACTTTTGAGAGTTTCTTTCATGTTGATTTTAACTCATTAATAATTATTAAGAGGAATTTCTCTTGTATGGCTATGATTTTGGACATCTCCAGTGGGGAATGTTTGTGAGGGGGTAATACAGCATCATAAATGACTATATAGCCATCTGCTTCTAATATTAATAGATCTTGGTTTAAATCTAGTTTTTCATCATGTCAGGTTTGTATCCTCAGGAAAGATTTATCTTCTCTAAGTCATATTTTCTTCATTGTAAAATGGGGATAGTAAATTGATACTTTGAGTATTAAACAAGATCAGCTATATAAGAAGACATGGTTGCTGCTTTATACAGCTCTGAGTCTAGTGGAAGTGGATATACAGCAAACCAACAAAACTGAAGCAGAAATGAAAGCCACCCATTTAAAATATATCAACAAATTACAATGGTTTGTTGAAAAAATAATGATTTGATTTGATATGGAAAGGTGGCAAGAAATATAATTCTAATTGTTTTCCTATATTGTCTCAAATACAATGGCAATTCTTTGAAGGCTTTTAAGAAAAAAAGTATCATGTAATTTTCACTTTGAATTGATCATTTTGGCTACTGTGTGGAAGACGGAGGAGGGAGGAGGGCAAAAACAGGCAAAAGCAGGGAGGCCAGGTAAGTAATTTGAATGAAAAGAGAGATGTAAGTGAATTCAAGTAATATTTTGGAGGTTGGATTGATCAGATTTCATAATGGACTAGATACAGGAGTTAAGGATGGGTGGTAAGATGTTAAGGATAGCTCTTAGATTTCTGGCTATCGCAGCTGAGGTTGGAAAGTCTAGATGGAGCAGATTTGGTGTGGGAGGAGGGTGATCAAGAGTTCAGTTTTGGAGCTATTGAATTTTAGGAACATTTGAGATATTTAAGCGTGTGTATGGAATAGGCAGTATACTATCATTTCTGAGGTCTGTACTGAACATATACATTCAGAAAGCACCAGAATTATATATATGTTTCAAAGCCAAGAGAAATGATGTGAGAAGGAGTGTGTAGGGAAGTAGGTGGAAAAATGAGCCTAAAGATCATCCAATATTAGAAAGTTCAGTTCAGTCACTGAGTTGTGTCTGACTCTTTGCAACCCCATGGATGGCAGCACACTAGGCCTCCCTGTCCATCACCAACTCCCAGAGTTTACTCAAGCTCATGTCCATAGAGTCGGTGATGCCATCCAACCATCTCATCCTCTGTTGTCCCCTTCTCCTCCTTTCTTCAACCTTTCCCAGTATCAGGGTCTTTTCAAATGAGTCAGTTCTTTGCATCAGGTGGCCAAAGTATTGGAGTTTCAGCTTCATCAGTCCTTCCAATGTATATTCAGGACTGATTTCCTTTAGAATAGACTGGTTGGATCTCCTTGCTCTCCAGGGGACTCTCAAGAGTCTTCTCCAACACCACAGTTCAAAAACATCAATTCTTTGTTGCTCAGCCTTCTTTATAGTCCAACTATCACATCCATACATGACTACTGGAAAAACCATAGCCTTGACTAGACAGAGCTTTGTTGGCAAAGCAATGTCTCGCTCTTTTATATGCTGTCTAGGTTGGTCATAACTTTCCTTCCAAGGAGTAAGCATCTTTTAATTTCGTGGCTGCAGTCATCATCTGCAGTGATTTTGGAGCCCAAAAATATAAAGTCAGCCACTGTTTCCACTGTTTCCCCATCTATTTCCCACGAAGTGATGGGACCAGATGCCATGATCTTCGTTTTCTGAATAGTGAGCTTTAAGCCAACTTTTTCCCTCTCCTCTTTCAATTTCATCAAGAGGCTCTTTAGTTCTTCTTCACTTTCTGCCATAAGGATGGTGTCATCTGCATATCTGAGGTTATTGATATTTCTCCCGGCAATCTTGATTCCAGCTTGTGCTTCCTCCAGCCCAGCGTTTCTCATGATGTACTCTGCATAGAAGTTAAATTAGCAGGGTGACAATATACAGCCTTGACATACTCCTTTTCCTATTTAGAACCAGTCTGTTGTTCCATGTCCAGTTCTAACTGTTGCTTCCTGACCTGCATACAGATTTCTCAGGAGGCAGGTCAGGTGATCTGGTAGGTGGAAAAATGGACCTAAAGATAATCCAATATTAGAAAATAGAGGAACTATTTTTTTTTTAAGTTGTGAGTGACAAAAATAGAAAGAAAATGAGGATTTATTATCTGTATGGTGCAATTTTATACTTCAATAGAAAGTTTAATTTTCTACTCTTTCTTACCTAGTTGTATCTTATTTGTCTAATAAGGTGAACATTTCTGGGTAGAGATTATGATTCTTCTTCTGCTGGTGCTTTATATTGTAACAGTCCAATAAATATTTTTTTATTGATTTGAGAAAAGAGATAATAAAATAAAGATTCTAACTTACATCAGAATACTGAAAGTCATCTTACCTTTCATATCAAGTCCTTATATTCTTTTAATAGACTATTATGAGGATTTTACCCAATCTCTTTATAAGAGAGAAGGAAATTTTTCATAGCAAAACCATTTTCTTCCTTGTCTGCTTAAATCAGATATCTTATTTGTTAGTAGATTAAGGCCATTCAATTGCAATAAAGACTCTAAATCATAGGTTGACAAAATAGGCAAGTATCTGATTATGTTACTGGACCTATTGAATGGCTAATCAAAACTGTACTCTTTACTTGATTACATTTAAGAGTGGTAACACTTCAGGTTTGTATCAGTTAATCATGAAATCAAAAAATGTATTAAAATACTTCGTAGCCTTTATACCACCTGCCCACTAGTACAGTAATTACTGAAAAGGCAAAAATATGAGTAAGGAGGAGGATTATTTCTAAGAGGATTTTAGTTTTAATACTTAGTTAAGTTATGGCCAAATGATTGTTGAGCTAGAGATCTACAGGAAAAAATGACAAGAGGTTTAGTAGAAGATAACCACTGAGGTTTAAAAGTAAGAAATAGAGGTGACTGTGTTTATCACTTGACTGCAGTGATGCTTGTCCCCTGGTTTTTCACTTATTTTACTTGGGGAACTGGACATTCATGGAATGAGCCTTTTGACCAAAAACAGACAAAACAGACAAGCAAACAAAAAACAAATCCCCAAATCCCATTCTTTGGATAACATGTGTTGTATCGCTCTGCGCTATTTTATGTAAACAAAGCGTGTATGTGTATTTTCCTTTGATTTATAACATTATAGAAAAAGCGTTGTTGTTCATTCCCTAAGTCGTGCCCAACTCTTTGTGACCCCATGGACTGCAGCACATTAGGCTTCCTGGTCCTTCACTATCTCCTGGAGTTTGCTCAAACTCATGTCCATTGAGTTTGTGATGCCATCCAACCATCTCATCCTCTGTTGTCCCCTTCTCCTCCTATCATCAATCTGTCCCAGTATCAGGGTCTTTTCAAATGAGTCAGCTTCACATCAGGTGGCCAAAGTATTGGAGCTTTAGCTTCAGCATCAGTTCTCCCAATGAATATTCAGGGTTGATACCCTCTTGGATTGGCTGGTTTGATCTCCCTGCTGTCCAAGGAACTCTTAAGAGTTTTCTCCAGCACCACACGTTAAAAGCATCAATTCTTCAGTGCTCAGCTGTCTTTATGATCAACTCTCACATCCATACATGACTACTGGAAACACCATAGCTTTGATTATACAGACCTTTGTTAGCAAAGTGATGTCTTTGCTTTTTAATAAGCTGCCTAAGTTTGTTATAGCTTTTCTTCCAATAAGCAAGTGCCTTATAATTTTGAGGCTGCAGCCAATGTCTGCAGTGATTTTGGAGTCCAAGAAGATAAAATCCATCACTGTTTCCTCTTTTTCCCCATCTGTTTACCATGAAGTGATGGGACGAGATGCTATGATCTTAGTTTTTTCATCTGTTTGTTTGTTCTTTAGCTCTTCTGGGTGCTTGGTAACATTTCTTGCATCTTTTCCATTATTTTCCCAAGATCCTGGATTTTTTTGCTCATCATTATTCTGTATTTTTTTTCTGGAAGGTTGCGTATCTCCACTTCATTTAGTTATTTTTCTGGGGTTTTATTTCATCCTGATTAACTTTGCAGTTTTTGTTTTAGCTGCTGTGGGACGGGGGTTCTTTTTTGTTTCTGTCTCTGATGGTGGAGGCTAAGAGGCTTGTGTAAGCTTCCAATGGGAGGAACTGGCAGTGAGAAAAACTGGTTCTTGCTCTGGTGGGCAGGGCCTTGCTCAGTAAAGCTTTAAACCAATTATCTACTGATGGGTGGGGTTGTGCTCCCTTCCTGGTAGCTGTATGGCTGAGCCCTAGGGTCTACAGGTTTTGTGTGCTGTGTGTGCTAAGTCACTTCAATTGTGTCCAACTCTTTGTGACCCTATGAACTTTAGTCCACAAGACTCCTCTATCCATGGGATTCTCCAGGCAAGAATACTGGAGTGGGTTGCCATGCCCTCTTCAGGGAATCAGCAAGACCCAGAAATCAAACCTTTGTCTCCTATGTCTCCTGCATTGGCAGGCAAGTCCTTTGCCATTAGAACCACCTGGGGCACAGGCTTTATGGTAGGGTTAATAGCGGCCTCCAAGAGGGCTTATGTCAAGGGGGACCTTCCTGGACTTCTGCTGCCAGCACCCCCATCCCTGTGGTGAGCCCCTAACAACCCACACCTCCACAGGAGACCATCCAACACTCAGTTCAGTTCAGTTCAGTCACTCAGTCGTGTCCGACTCTTTGCGACTCCATGAATCGCAGCACGCCAGGCCTCCCTGTCCATCACCAACTCCCGGAGTTCACCCAGATTCACGTCCATCGAGTCAGTGATGCCATCCAGCCATTTCAACCTCTGTCGTCCCCTTCTCCACCTGCCCCCATCCCTCCCAGCATCAGAGTCTTTTCCAATGAGTCAATTCTTCGCATGAGGTGGCCAAAGTACTGGAGTTTCAGCTTTAGCATCATTCCTTCAAAAGAAATCCCAGGGCTGCTCTCCTTCAGAATGGACTGGCTGGATCTCCTTGCAGTCCAAGGGACTCTCAAGAGTCTTCTCCAACACCACAGTTCAAAAGCATCAATTCTTAGTTGCTCAGCCTTCTTCACAGTCCAACTCTCACATCCATACATGACCACTGGAAAAACCATAGCCTTGACTAGACGGACCTTAGTCGGCAAAGTAATGTCTCTGCTTTCGAATATACTATCTAGGTTGGTCATAACTTTTCTTCCAAGGAGTAAGCGTCTTTTAATTTCATGGCTGCAATCACCATCTGCAGTGATTTTGGAGCCCCCCAAAATAAAGTCTGACACTGTTTCCACTGTTTCCCCATCTATTTCCCACGAAGTGATGGGACCGGATGCCATGATCTTCGTTTTCCGAATGTTGAGCTTTAAGCCAACTTTTTCCCTCTCCTCTTTCACTTTCATCAAGAGCCTTTTTAGTTCTTCTTCACTTTCGGCCATAAGGGTGGTGTCATCTGCATATCTGAGGTTATTGATATTCCTCCCGGCAATCTTGATTCCAGCTTGTGCTTCCTCCAGCCCAGCGTTTCTCATGATGTACTCTGCATAGAAGTTAAATTAGCAGGGTGACAATATACAGCCTTGACGTACTCCTTTTCCTATTTGGAACCAGTCTGTTGTTCCATGTCCAGTTCTAACTGTTGCTTCCTGACCTGCATATAGGTTTCTCAAGAGGCAGGTCAGGTGGTCTGGTATTCCCATCTCTCTCAGAATTTTCCACAGTTTCTTGTGATCCACACAGTCAAAGGCTTTGGCATAGTCAATAAAGCAGAAATAGATGTTTTTCTGGAGCTCTCTTGCTTTTTCCATGATCCAGCGGATGTTGGCAATTTGATCTCTGGTTCCTCTGCCTTTTCTAAAACCAGCTTGAACATCAGGAAGTTCACGGTTCACGTATTGCTGAAGCCTGGCTTGGAGAATTTTGAGCATTACTTTACTAGCATGTGAGATGAGTGTAGTTGTGTGGTAGTTTGAACATTCTTTGGCATTGCCTTTCTTTGGAATTGGAATGAAAACTGACCTTTTCCAGTCCTGTGGCCACTGCTGAGTTTTCCAAATTTGCTAGCATATTTAGTGCAGCACTTTCACAGCATCATCTTTCAGGATTTGAAATAGCTCAACTGGAATTCCATCACCTCCACTAGCTTTTTCATAGTGATGCTTTCTAAGGCCCACTTGGCTTCACATTCCAGGATGTCTGGCTCTAGGTGAGTGATCATGCTATCGTGATTATCTGGGTCGTGAAGATCTTTTTTGTATAGTTCTTCTTTTTATTCTTGCCACGTCTTCTTAATATCTTCTGCCTCTATTAGGTCCATACCATTTCTGTCCTTTATCGAGCCCATCTTTGCATGAAATGTTCCCTTGGTGTCTCTAATTTTCTTGAAGAGATCTCTAGTCTTTCCCATTCTGTTGTTTTCCTCTATTTCTTTGCATTGATCGCTGAAGAAGGCTTTCTTATCTCTTCTTGCTATTCTTTGGGACTCTGCATTCAGATGCTTATCTCTTTCCTTTTCTCCTTTGCTTTTTGCTTCTCTTCTTTTCACAGCTATTTGTAAGGCCTCCCCAGACAGCCATTTTGCTTTTTTGCATTTCTTTTCCCTGGGGATAGTCTTGATCCCTGTCTCCTGTACATTGTCACGAACCTCCGTCCATAGATCATCAGGCACTCTATCTATCAGATCTAGGCCCTTAAATCTATTTCTCACTTCCACTGTATAATCATAAGGGGTTTGATTTAGGTTATACCTGAATGGTCTAGTGGTTTTCCCTACTTTCTTCAATTTGAGTCTGAATTTGGTAATAAGGAGTTCATGATCTGAGCCACAGTCAGCTCCTGGTCTTGTTTTTGTTGACTGTATACAGCTTCTCCATCTTTGGCTGCAAAGAATATAATCAATCTGATTTCAGTGTTGACCATGTGGTGATGTCCATGTGTAGAGTCTTCTCTTGTGTTGTTGGAAGAGGGTGTTTGCTATGACCAGTGCATTTTCTTGGCAAAACTCTATTAGTCTTTGCCCTGCTTCATTCCGTATTCCAAGGCCAAATTGACCTGTTACTCCACGTGTTTCTTGACTTCCTACTTTTGCATTCCAGTCCCCTATAATGGAAAGGACATCTTTTTTGGGTGTTAGTTCTAAAAGGTCTTTTAGGTCTTCATAGAACTGTTCACCTTCAGCTTCTTCAGCATTACTGCTTGGGGCATAGACTTGGATTACCGTGATATTGAATGGTTTGCCTTGGAAACGAACAGAGATCATTCTGTCGTTTTGAGATTGCGTCCAAGTACTGCATTTCAGACTCTTTTGACGACCATGATGGCTACTCCATTTCTTCTGAGGGATTCCTGCCCGCAGTAGTAGATATAATGGTCATCTGAGTTAAATTCACCCATTCTAGTCCATTTTACTTCACTGATTCCTCGAATGTCGATGTTCACTCTTGCCATCTCTTGTTTGACCACTTCCAATTTGCCTTGATTCATGGACCTGACATTCCAGGTTCCTACGCAATATTGCTCTTTGCAGCTTCGGACTTTGTTTCTATCACCAGTGACATCCACAACTGGGTATTGTTTTTGCTTTGGCTCCATCCCTTCATTCTTTCTGGAGTTATTTCTCCCCTGATCTCCAGTAGCATATTGGGCACCTACTGACCTGGGGAGTTCCTCTTTCAGTATCCTATCATTTTGCCCTTTCATACTGTTCATGGGGTTCTCAAGGTAAGAATACTGAAGTGGTTTGCCATTCCCTTCTCCAGTGGACCACACTGTGTCTCCACCATGCCCTCCCGTCTTGGGTGGCCCCACAGGGCATGGCTTAGTTTCATTGAGTTGGACAAAGGTGTGGTCCTAGTGTGATTAGATTGACTAGTTTTCTGTGGTTATGGTTTCAGCGTGTCTGCCCTCTTGCAACACATACCGTCTTACTTGGGTTTTTCTTACTTTGGACGTAGGGTATCTCTTCACAGCTGTTCCAGCAAAGCGCAGGCGCTGCTCCTTACCTTGGATGAGGGGTATCTCCTCACCTGTATTGTATATATAACATACATATGTGTGTGCATGTGTTATGTAGGTAGTGCATGCATATATGTATATGTAATATATTATCTCTACGTGATAGAAAGATGTGTATGTGTGTGTGTGCATTCCAAAAACAGCTATAAATGATTTTCAGTTATTGAAGTTATCTACACACCAAAGATTTTTCTATGTAGATAAGCCAATTCATTTTTCTCTATTTCAAATATTTTTCTTACCTTCTCTTCTCCTTCCTTTCCATCCTTTCTCCCTTTATTTTCTTATTTGTAAATGATATATAATATAGTAGACATTGTTGTTTTTAATTTCCTAATTATACCTCTACTTTTTCATCTTGTGTGATTTTTAAATATTTGTTACAATAGTAATGACATCATAGTGGCTTTGGAGCCAGGATACCAAGTTCAAGCCTCAGTTTAACAATTTACTAGCTGATGACCTTGAACAAGTTTTTTTTGGAGTCATTGTAACTAGATTTTCTTGTCTATTAAATGGAGATAATAATAGTGCTGACCTCAGAGGACTGTTGTGAAGAAAATGACTAGAACAGAGACAAATGCTCAGTACATCAATACATGGTAGCTATTGGTATTTTCCTTTCAGTCTCACTTTCTCAACATCTTTTATGTTGTTTGAAAAGATTAAATATGGGTATGAATTGATTAATTGGTGTAATGAATCTCTGCTTCCTTTTTACTTGCTCTGCATTTTTGCAGTTTGGAGAGTTCTACCTTAAAATGAAGCCAGTTGTACTTATAAATTCATCTAATCAGTACTTTGCCTAACTTAAATCCCCCTTGATAGAAACTTTCTTTTTATTAAGGTAACATCAGTTTATAACACTATGTAAGTTTCATGAAAACAGCATTATATTTCTAATTATTGTACACACTACAGCGTGCTCACCACAGAATTTTAGTTTCCATCTGTCACCATGCAGCTGATATCCTTTCACCTCACCCTCTCCCTGCCCTTCTGCTCTGGTAACCACCAGTCTGTTCTCGGTATCTATGGATTTGTCTTTGTTTGGTTCATTGATTCATTTTGGGTTTGCTTTTTATATTCCACATGTGAATGAAATCATATGACATTTGTCTTTCTCTGCCTGAAGTCTTATTTTATTTAGCATAACACGCTCAAAATCTGCTGATGTTGCAAATGGCAAGATTTCATCTTTTTATGACTGAGTAGTATTCCTATGTTTGTGTGTGTATGTTCTGGCATCAGATTTACTTTCCAGCACCCTTTTATGTCTTATCCTTATTTTGCTTTCTTTTTTCTTGTACACATAATGTATATTATTTTAATAAAATATACATGTCCTTATGAAGCAAATTTAATCAATTTTGAACAGAGCAGGGTTAATTACAGATTAATAAATAAAAACAAGCAATTTAAAAATTAGGGATAGAGTGAATTAAGACAAGTGATTAGGTTATAAGTGACTTTTCAATTGGCAAGAGAATTTTATCATCATTCAAAAGCACCAAACACCCCGTGGTAAATAACATCTTATGGAGAGAGAACTTTGTTAATCTGGAAAATCCGTCTTCATTTTGTTCATCTGTGGTTCAAACCTGTTCTGATATAAAGCTGGAGAGGAAGGAAAGACAATGCCAAAGGAATAGATGAATAAATAGATGAATGAATAAACAGATGAATAAATACATGGAAAGGGAGGAAAGGCAAGGTCAAAGGAATAAATGAATAAATAAATAAGGATCTTCCAGATAGTTTTAGCTGCCCACTAGGTGGTCCTTGGTGCACTGTGATATCGCTTGCATTTCCTGAAGACTAGCTGACATCAGAACTGGGCATCTTTGAGAGCTATTTCCAAGTTGATAGAAAAGGTGTTATTGAAAAGATTTGTCAGAACCACATAATAGCTGAATCCCTCCCCATTTGTGATCATATCTCATCACACTGGACTTTAGATTTCTGAATTCTCATGGAGGT
Source organism: Budorcas taxicolor (assembly GCF_023091745.1). Lineage (NCBI taxonomy): Eukaryota > Metazoa > Chordata > Mammalia > Artiodactyla > Bovidae > Budorcas > Budorcas taxicolor. The sequence goes on from NC_068911.1 coordinate 103,139,455, forward strand.
AACTTTCTCATAGTTATATGAAGAACCTCATTATTCACTTTTTAATTATCTACCCAAATACCACCTCCCGGAACAGGGGCTTAGTCTGACAACTGCAGCTTGGGCACATGCATGGGTAGTATGTTAGCCTCGTAGCCCGTGTAGGACAGAGGAGGCTGGATATGAGGATTTAGAGCAGGCCTCAGGATAGTCTATTTGCCTGAGCCGCAGACAGGTCAGTCCTTCAGGCCCCGAGGGAAGGCTTAGCCAGGTAGGTTGTAAATGGCCAGGGAGGTTTCTGCAGGGTTGTATTTCTTTGGGACTGGGAGGCAGATGACCTTTAGATTTCTGAGAAAGTTCCTAATAAATAGTATATTATGAGTTTATGGTGCCAAATTCCCCTTTTGCTTCTAAGCACTCAGCCAGACACTCCTCATTTACTGAACTCATAAAATGTTCACTAATGGATGGAACTAATTATTCCCTAGTTTCAGACCCAGGTTCTGGTGCCTCTAGTTTTCCTATTACAGATAGGATTGGGGCCAAATAATTATAGATGGTGCCAAGGTTTCTAGTTACGTACTTGAGAGGTCAGGGAGTGTCTTTTTTCCCTTCTGAAATGTACAAATCAATTTATATCTTAAAACCACACTTTACAATAGGTTTGTTTTGAAGTGCTACATAAAGTCATGAAGTTTTCCTTACATTTTGTTTCCTCTGTTATAAACTGTGGTATGACACTTTGATATAATTAAGCGGTAGTATTGGTTCTGTGGTCTTGGGATCCCTAATGTAGAAAACTGTTTCCTTCGGTTTGTTCTTTGTTAGGGTTTTTGTTTTCTCCTTTTAGATCACTGAGTGTACAGAAGAAAGAATTCAAACAAAATATTGCTGTTCTTCAGTTTTGTTTGTAGAATTTGAAATTACTCAAATTTAAAATAAATTACTGGACTGTGGGGAAAAAAAAAAGTAGGAAAGAAGGGAAAACCATTAAGGATATCAGCATTTAAGCACACCATTGCTCAAATTTTGAATTTTGACATGAGGTAGAATAGTGCCTCCAGGTAAGGGGGTGGGAGGTGAAAGCAGGAAGAGCAACAAAAACAATCTGAATTACTTAGAATACTTTTAGAGATATAATATCCATTTTCTCTATTCCTTATGGTTTGGGAAGGAGAAATGAGGAAAAGAATGGTAGTAGTGAGCAAATACTTCTGGTTAGAAAGCATTTGACACTTTGAGATAAGATATGTGCTGATTTGCAAATATTGTTTGCGCTGGACCTCATTTGCATTCAGATGCATTCATGCTTCACTGAATATCTTTGCATGCGGGGCTGGGGGAGGAGGAGCAGTCCCTGCAGGCTGTGCTTCCCTGGCTCTGTGTCAGCTGATTTCCACTTGGATTTGGTGAATGAGAGGTACCTATAAGAGATCAGAGGGAGAATAAAGGGGGAAAAGCCGGGGTATATCTACCCCACTCTCTGATTCAGGAAATGGCTGTCTCAGTGTCTGAGTCTCTTCCATGGCTCATTCTCAATGGTTTCACTTTTCTCCAGGTAACGCTGGCTCTTGGGCTTCAGTAACCCTTCTCCTCCAGGCCCCTTGCTGCTAATCATCAAGCTGTCTCACCATCCCCTCTCTATTTGTCTTTCAGCTCTTTCATGACCTGAGGAATGAATCCCCTGTATCAAGTTTCCTCTGTTTCCAATATTTAGCATCATTTTTAATTTCCCTGCTTCAAGCTACATGATATGCCATTACAGCTCTTACCTTCTGTGAAAAATAAAGAAAACTGAAAAATGTAAGTAGGCCTTCTCTACTATAGTTAATATTGATTCAATCACAAGATGGGGAAAACCAGCCAAAACTTCCTTAAGCAAAATCGTATATTTAATGGCTCTTATATGGATTGTAGGTTGGTTTGGAGGTCTCAGGGCATGACTCGACTTCATCTCACTGGGTTGAATTCTTGTCTGTTTTTTTTTGTTCCCTCTGAATTGACATCATTCTCATTCTTAGTCTCACTTGATCATAATACAAGTTCCAAAAGAAGACTTTACTGATCCAACAACTATCAGCCTCCTGGAGGTGGTCAGTCTTGATTGCTGGGTCAGCTCCCTTGGTTCTGCCCACTTCAGTGAAGTAGTCTATGCTAGTCACAAGTTGCTCCACTTTCTGTCCAGCCCATAGAATCAAGCTCCATCCTGTCCTGGTCCAGTTATTCTGCTTATTCTTATTGACATCATCAGAGTGGTGTTGGTGCTTCTTTTTGAAGGCGTTGACAGAGGTTGTCATATGATTTGTGAAGTTCAAGCAGAGCCTTAGGGAATGAAAAGAACTGCAATTCTTAATGGTCGCTAATGGTTTATAATGAACACATATCCTATCAGGCAGTAAAGTAAGTGAATAACTATTTGTTTTGAAATATAAATAGAGGCTTTTGTAGTTATCAATCCCTAGTAGAAATCAAAGCCGCCTTTAAACCTCAATGTAACATGAATTCACGAAAGGAAAATCCACATATCTAGAAGCAGAAAAACTAGGCAATAAGACTGATAACATTTTAGGGGGCATTAAATAGTACTCTTCTGTTCCTTTTTGAGTTTTGAATAAATTTATGTAAATAGGCAAAAGAGTCAGAAAGATAGAGAATGAAATATCGTTGTTATTATTGGAAAGACAGGAGTGGTCTTTCTAAAACAGACACACTGAGGACTATTGCTTTATACTCTTGAGTCCCAAAATAGGGAATGAGATGGGCTTTCAGAACTTCTAGAAAGTAAGTCCTCATCTGACTCTTGTGTTGGTGTCCCCTGAAACAGGAACAGAGAAGAATGTTAGTTAATCCAGAGATAGGAGGAAGGCGAGCAGACCCAATTGCTTTTCAGTTTCACTAATGTGATATCAGCTTTCCATTTGGGAATGAATAGAAATTGCCAAGTGGGTAGTGTTATGCCCAGAGTCCGAGTCCCCAAAACTGAGAGAATAAGACGTCCACAGCAATGCAAAAGCATAAAGGGGTTTATTGCTAGCTCGAGTTAGGGCCCACGTCTCATCCAGCACAGTGGAATCCGACAAGAGCCCCGAGCTCTGAATCACATATACTTTTATACAGATGGTTCTTTGTTTCTGTAACAGCATAGCTGATTGGTTAAACCTTACGCGCACGCGGGACTTTTAAACCTCGCATCCCTATCTGGATTGGCTGGGGTCTGGCACGGGCGGGGGGCTACAGGGATTTTTCTGATTGGTCTCGCTACACTGCCTGCAGGAGTTCCCAGTGCCTCAGCTTTCCTAGAGACTAAACCTCAGGCCTAGCCTGCCCCTTAGAGCCTGTCCTGGCTTCAGTTTGGTCCTAACAGTAGTTGCTTTTACTTTCTGGGTTCAGGCTGAAATGCTGAGGTAGAAATGAAAAGATCCCTCTCCAAAACACCTGTGAAATGCTGTAATATTTTTTGATCTAAGAAAGTTTCACCATTGGATAAAAGCTTCATAAATATAATACATTAAAATGTGAAACATGTAGCAAATGATTTCTAAAAAATCAACATAATGACTATCACTTAAGTGGGAATTCAATACCAAATCCTTAGTGGACTTAGCACAAAAATTACTCTGGATAATAGACCAAGCCATTAGTATTATTGTCTGGTGATTGTAAGAAACACAAACAACCTTTTATTTTTGCAACCCTATTTTGGAAGTATGGTATATCAATCAAAAGAAATTATTTTCACATCAAATATTACTGTTATCCCACAGGGAGTTTAATGTGATTTTACATGACTAATGACACTGAAACCTATATTTATGAAATAGAGGGGCAAGGCTATTGGTTGGGTAAGTACAACAAAAACCAGAGAGGAAGAATCCTTAAGATCCTACTTTCTTCCACTGGGATAATGAACAGTGATTAAGTCATTACCCCATCAACTTAGACATTTTAATTTCTTCTCAGGGATTTCTGAAATATGTTTTAGTCCCTGGGAATGATTGCCATAAAATTTAAGATGTTGGGTGGAAAGGCAGGGTGTATTTTGCAGTGAACACGCTAAATTTTCAACATGGCTCGGATCCCATTGCTTATGGAGCCTTATCTACATTTAAGAATAGCTCTAATTTGTGTTATTCTTACTGTGATTGGTAGTCTTTTTAGAATAACTTTTTATTTTGAAATAAACTAAATTTAGAGAAATTTTAAGATAAAAGAACTGCTATGTAACATTTACCCATGTACTTTGATTGTCAGGATTTTGCTGCATTTGTTTTCGCTCTCTCTCCCGCTCCTCTTCATATTTATTTATCTACACCTATATTTTTATTTATCTATGTACATTTTTTGTGTGATTTGAAAGTTGTAAAATATGATGCCTCTTTATGCTAAATATTTTAGTGCACATTCCTTAAGAAAAGGAGCATTGTCCTACATAACCATAGAGAAATGATCAAAACTGGAAAATTCACTTTGATACAATGTTGTTATCTACTCCATGGATCTTATTCAAAATTTGGTAGTTGTTGCGCTACTGCCTTTTTATTGTTAGCTTTTTCATTCTGACTTTTCCAGACTTTGGCCAAAGTGCAGATACAGAAAGCAAGAAGTACTGCTTAGTGAGATGTCGATAGCCTTTCCTATATCTGGATTGCTCGTTCTCATGTGTAAACATAAACTTTGACCCTGAAAGTAAGTCTCTCTACACTTGCTTTCAGAGATGTTTTCCTGGCATCTCTTCTAAGTTACAGCCAATGTTAAATAGCAGACCAAGACATCCAGTTTCCTTAAAGACTTTCTACCAATTTCTGACTTCCCCTGTGCATGGTCCTGCAAGTACTTCCCAGCAAACACTTCATCCTTATGTGAGGATTCTGCCATTATTCTTTTCTAGTCTTGTCTGGTTCCCCAGTGGTATCAGCCCTTCAGGCTACAACACCTTACTGCCATTGTTGGTCCTTGCCTTTCGTTGCTTCCTGTGGATGACCTGAGAGATTTCACTGGGCTGTGTGACCTCATGGAATTTGGATGGAACCTGATGCTGTGGTGTCTTCTCAGTTTTCTTTCCAACATACACTATGTTTCCACAGTCTCTTGTCTTCCCACTCAATCCTCCATCTTCTCCAAGGCACTGCTATCCCATTAGTGATCCAAGCCAGGCCTTTGGGCTCAAAGCTCCTGATTGACTCTGAAGCTTTCACCATCTAAACTTATCCTACCAGGATGAGGCTGGTCTCTTTCATCTTCTCAGGCTTGTGATGCTGATCACTGGGGACTAGCCTATGCCTCTGCACATTGTAGAAAATATATAAAAATTCATGTGTACACATACACAAACACTAACATATATACCTTGTGAATAGATTTAACTGAACCTCTCATACTGCCGGGGATTCCCTTGTGGCTCAGCTGGTAAATCCACCTGCAATGCGGGAGACCTGGGTTCAATCCCTGGGTTGGGAAGATCCCTTGGAGAAGGGAATGGCTACCCACTCCAATATTCTGGCCTGGAAAATTCCATGGACTATAGTCCATGGGGTCGCAAAGAGTCGGATATGACTGAGGAACTTTCACTTCACTCATATTGCCAGAAGCAGAACCTTATCTTATTCTTCATGTGAGGCAGGACATTGATTCAAGATCAGACAGCTGGTCTAATCTTCTTGCAGATAGCCACCCCCAATCTCATTATATATGTATATGTGTGTGTGTATATATATATATATATATATACACATATAATTAAGCTATCATTTGATGGCAAGATAGAGTGAGTCAACTGCTAGCAGAACAGGCAGATTAGGTTGTGAGTCACAGAACTTGGAAAACTGGGTGCTCAGTGTTACTTTGTTGAATGAATGATAGAATAAAGAACACTTAAATATGCTAGAGCTAGCTCCAAGAAATTAGTTACAGCATCTTAAACAAAATGCCTGCCTGCAATTTTAGTAAGATTCTTCTGAATGACACTTGTTGGGTTAGCAAAAGTCCAAGAGATAAACAGACAGTTAAGCTTTCAACGTTCATAAGAACACAAATTACAGCATTTTTTATTAAAGTCATATAATTATAACTATTAAACAACTAAAGACATATTGACCACTAATTACCTACATTCACATGTTTAGAAAGGGATTTTTCAGTGAGTACTACAGCTTGGCCCAGATAAACACTCTCATTTCCATATACTTATTTTAAATGACTACTTAAATGCCACTCAGTCTGGTTTTCTTCCTAGAAGTCAGAGGTCTCACCTGTCATTCTTTCTCTCCCCCCATCAGGGTAACTCGTTATACTTACTTTATTTCTTAGTTTTTTTTATTATAGACTTTTCAGGTGTACAGCATTATAATCTGTATGTACTATACAATGATCACCATCACAAATGTGATTTCCACCCATCACTATACAATTGACTTCTTTACCCATTTTGCCTACCCCCAACCCTTATCCCCTCTGGTAACCACTAATCTGTTCCCTGTACCTATGAGTTTGTTATTGTTTCATTTTGTTTGTTCCATTGTTTCATTTCTTTGTTTTTATATTCCACCTATGAGTGAAATCATACAATATTTGTCTTTTTCCATTTGACATTTCACTTAGCATACTGTGTTTCAGGTCCATCCATGTAGTCACAAATGGCAGAATTTTATTCTTTTTGATAGCTGAATAGTATTTCATGGTGGGGGGGAGTCTGTCTGTGTGTGTGTGTGTGTGTGTGTGTGTGCGCATGTGCACCTTATCTTCCTTCTTGGCTTTTGTCAATGAAACTGAAACAAACATAGGGATGCATATATCTTTACAAATTAGTGTTTTGTTATTTTTCAGATTTATTTTCCAAATAGAAGTGAAATAGCTGAGTCATATGGTTTCCCTATCATTCTTAAAGTAGGCAGGAATGCTGTGACACTTTCTACATGAATGACTGTGCTGTCTGTTTGTTGTTGTTGTTGTTTAGTCACAAAGTCATGTCCAACTTTGCAACTCCATGGACCATAACCTGCCAGGCTTCTCTAGCCGTAGGATTTCCCAGGCAAGGATACTGGAATGGGTTGTCATTTCCTTCTCCAGGGTGATCTTCCTGACCTGGGAATCAAACCCATGTCTCTGGCACTGGCAGGTGGATTCTTTACCACTGAGCCACCAGGGAAACCCTTTGTACCAGGATAGATCTAGCCTATATCTCCATATGAGTGCTCATTGTTGTTTACATGCTGAGCCATGTTTGACTCTTTGTGACCCCATGGACTGTAGCATGCCAGACTCCTCTGTCCATGGGATTTCCCAGGCAAGATATTGGAGTGGGTTGCCATTTCCTCCTCCAAGGGATCTTCTTGATCCAAGGATCGAACCCACGTCTCCTACATTGGCAGGTTGATTCTTTACCACTGAGCCAGTTACTGCACAGTAATTTAGGACCACCTGATCTGTCTCCTGAGAAACCTGTATGTGGGTCAGGAAGCAACAGAACCTTACATAGAACAACTGACTGGTACAAAATTGGGAAAGGAATAAGACAGGCTGTATATTGTCACCATGTTTATGTAACTTCTCTGCAGAGTACATCTGTGAAATGTTGGGCTAGATGAATCACAACCTGGAATTAAGGTTCAGTTCTGTTCAGTCACTCAGTTGTGTCTGACTCTTTGTGACCCCGTGAATCACAGCACGCTAGGCATCCCTGTCCATCACCAACTCCCGGAGTTCACTCAGACTCACGTCCATTGAGTCCTTGATGCCATCCAGCCATCTCATCCTCTGTTGTCCCTTTCTCCTCCTGCCCCCAATCCCTCCCAGCATCAGAGTCTTTTCCAATGAGTCCACTCTTCGCATGAGGTGGCCAAAGTACTGGAGTTTCTGCTTTAGCATCCTTCCTTCCAAAGAAATGCCAGGGCTGATCTTCTTCAGAATGGACTTGTTGGGTCTCCATGCAGTCCAGGGGACTCTCAAGAGTCTTCTCCAACACCACAGTTCAAAAGCATCAATTCTTCAGGGCTCAGCCTTCTTCACAGTCCAACTCTCACATCCATACATGACCACAGGAAAAACCATAGCCTTGACTAGATGGACTTTAGTCGGCAAAGTAATGTCCCTACTTTTGAATATGCTATCTAGGTTGGTCATAACTTTTCTTTCAATTGGAATTAAGGTTACCAGGATGAATATCAGTAATCTCAGATTTGCAGATGATACCACTCCAATGGCAGAAATTGAAGAGGCACTAAAGAACCACTTGATGATGGTGAAACAGGAGAATTAAAAAGCTGTCTTAAAACTCAGCATTCAAAAAAAGAAGATCATGGCATCTTGTCCCATCACTTGAAGGCAAATAGAAGGGGAAAAAGTGGAAGCAGGGTCAGATTTTATTTTCTTGGGATCCAAAATCACTGTGGATGATGACTGCAGCCATGAATTACAAGACACTTGCTCCTTGGGGGGAAAGCTATGACAAACTTAGCATATAAAAAAGCAAAGACGTCACTTTGCCGACAGAGGTCTGTATAGTTACAGCTTTGGTTTTTCCAGTAGTCATGTACGGATGTGAAAGTTGGACCATAAAGAAGGCTGAGTGCCAAATAATTTATGCTTTCAAATTGTGGTGCTGGAGAAGACTCTCGAGAGTCCCTTGGACTGCAAGATCAAACCAGTCAATCCTAAAGGAAATCAACCCTGAATATTCACTGCAAGGACTGATGCTGAGGCTGAAGCTCCAGTACTTTGGCCCCCTGATGCAAAGAGCCAACTCATTGGAAAAGCCCCTGATGCTGGAAAGGATTAAGAGAAAAGGAGAAAGGGACAGGAGAGGATGAGATGGTTAGATAGCATCACCAACTCAATGGACATTAATTTGAGCAAACTTCGGGAGATAGTGGAAGACAGAAGAGCCTTGTAAGCTGCAATCCATGGGGTTGGAAAGAGTCTGACACAACTTTATGATTAAACAAGAAGAACAACAAAATTTAGAACTAATATGGTAGGTTTTTGTTTACTGTATACTTTTTGACATGTGAGGCACATTATATACAACATCTCATCTATCCTTTCAGCAATTGTATATTCTTCATTGTTTAAATGAAGAAAATAAGGCTATGGTTACAAAGCCTCACATCACACATTGCCTCACATCACACAATGACAAAGTCAGAATTTAAACTCAAGTTTGTCTGACCCCAGTCCATACTTATAATAACTGTGCTGTTTAACCTCATTTAATAAGTATGCATCAAGCATGTCAAATGTCAGATACTACTGTGGTATGATAAAAAGTTTTGCTAAGGTTGGTCTAGTCTTTCATAATCCTTATAATTTAATTAGAGACATAAGGAGATATAAATGAAGTACTATAAAACTCAGTAAAGCACAGTACTGTAAGACGCACAGGGAAGAAAAAAGGATAAGACTACAGTGGTTAAAGAAAACATCATGGAGGTGGTGATGCTTGGTCTAAAGTTTGTATGGAGGACAGGTTACAGAGATATGAATATGGAAGACCATTGCCAGATGGCACAGAATGAGCAGTAATGAAAAAAAATGAGCAAAATGTACATTCACCTGTAGCTCCATGAGAGAAGGGTCTGTATTTGAGTTCTGAATCTGAAGTACCCGATGTACTAGTTAGGGAGTTTGGGATGGACATGTATACACTGCTGTATTTAAAATGGATAACCAACAAAGGCCTACTATGTAGCACAGGGAACCCTGATCAATATTATGTGTCTGCCTGGATGGGAGGGGAGTTCAGGGGAGAATGGATACATGTATACATATGGCTGGGTCCCTTTGCTGTCCATCTGAACATTTCACAACTTTGTTAATCAGCTATATCCCAATACAAAATACAAAGCTTTAAAAAAAAAGTACCCAATGTGATACATAATAATCAGGTTCCCAGTGAATGTTTGTGGGTTGAAACATGAGGAATTGTGCCTAAAGGAGAAGGGATTTGGGTTGAAGGGTGAAAAGAGAGAAGGTTGTAAAGGTAATTGGAATTAGACTCTGAACAGCTCTGAAAGCCCTTCCTAGCATTGAAAAGTGTGATTCTCTGCATTGTCAATTTATAGCATAAGAATTGACTGGTTATGAAACGCAGAACCTTTGACTATTTTGGAGGAGGACATAATGAAACAGGCGCTGGAAAAAAATAGACTTGAGATAGGAGAGAGGAGGATGACAGGGAAACTAATTAGTAAGGCTATTGAAAAAATCCAGTTATGAGGCAAAAAGAATATCCCCTAGCTTAACAGCAAGAAAAAGCCAGGTAGACTAGAAGATCTTAACTTTTCTGATGCCATCAGAGTGCTGAGTACACAGAGTAGCTAATTTGTCTAAAATCTAAGAAAATACAGGTGCCTCCGGGAAGCTGAAAAGTTAGCATTGGCCTACCATGGCAAAGTGTGGGCAGAATTAGGGCTTCCACACAAGTGAGTAAGAAGCATTCAGGTAAAATTTTAAGGAATTAACTAAATAGACCCCTCAGAGCTGCAGACACAGTGGTGTTGGTCCTCGCTTGTAGACTCTTCTCCATGACTCTCCACAGGACACTCTAGAGAAAGATTGGAAGAAAGAGATCTGAACAAGACCCCCAGGAAACAGTTGAATGCTGGCTGAGACCTTTGTCTCCTCAACAAAAGCTTGAGGCCGTGGGGGGTAAGGCCCCAAACTTTGTTGTCCTGGGGCCTGAGGGAAGACCCACTGTCACCTGGAGGAAGGTAAAAGAAAAGCCTGGGGGAAGGACAGAAAGCTTTGCTGAGCCAAGGGCATTAGAGATCCCCTTCTGCTGGAGGAGGGCAGGAAATACTGTCTTACAGAAGGATTGCCTAAGACACAGGGCAGGATTTAGCTGCTAGAGGTGATAAACAGTATCACTAAGCCCTACGACCAAGGCCCAGTGACACAGGACCTACCTAAGACTGAGGCTGGACCAGGACAACAGTGAACCTCCCAAACCCCTGCCTTCATGTTAAAAACAACCTCTGTCTACCATGCAAGAGTGTGGAGAGAGACGCTCTTTGAGGTACAAACAGGGATGGCTGAAGCATAGAGTGGGAACAGAAAACTCCTCCAGCAAACCATTGTTTTGTGTGCTGTTTGGAAGATAAACTGTAGGGAGCTGAGAATCCTGGCAGATCAGGTAAGCAGCTTTTGCTGTAAACCAGGTGAAGAAGGATGGTGACTTGGCTAGTGTGACTTAGCAGTTAACTGAGTGTAACATGGCCTGGTTCTGATTATGTTTCCAAGTTTGAGCCTGCAGGGAGAGTTTGCTGATATATTGGATATGGAATGTGACAGGACAGTAGGAAGCAAGGATGACAGAGGCTTCTGCACTGAGCTGCTGGAAGGTAATATTATCATTTACTAAGTTTGGAAAGACTATGGTGTGGGGGAAAAGTTTGGGGGTAAATCAAGAGTTCTGATTATTTACCTTAGATAGCTATTTGTAACTGTTTAGAAGCTTCATAATTACCTCCACATTGCCCTTCATATCTTGTGTATATGGGAGGCCAGTCCTTCATATGAGGTGCAGAAAAAACTGCAAGCAGCTTCCTTCTTAGGAAGGTGTTTCTTCCATGGAGAATGGAACTTTCCTCTGGTCCTTTTATATCAGCTGCCCTTGCTTTCTTGATTTGCAAGATGAGGAGGTTTTCTCTTCAACCACACTCTTGATTGCTCCTTTCATGGGATAGATAATGTAGCCTGAGACTTCAGAGATGACATTTACCATTGTGTTTCAAACCTTGTAACTGGATTTGTAAATTTCATGCTTCCTAATCTTTTCATGCCATCCTCCCTTCTCCTCCATCTTATAGACTCAGCAGTGCCTGCTGATTCATATGCTAGCATGCCTTTTCAAATAGAAGACACAGACTTTATGGAAGAAAGTGAAGAAATTGAGGATCCTATGAAGTGGTTTCAGTATTTGGTCTCTCAAAACCATTTAAGATGCACACAAGGACAGCTGTGTTCCAAAATATAACAGATTTGTAAATATTGGTTTAAAATAGAAGGGACAAACTGCTCTTTGTCAAGCTAACTTTTCATAGTGTTCTGACTAAGCATAGAAAATGAAGTAGCGCTTAATTATCAGGGGGATGAGGTGATGGAGGAGTGGCAGAAAGACATTTTTTCAAAACAGGGAATGTTCACAAGCAAGAGCATGGAAACTTCTATGCAGCAACCTTCTAACCACTGATTGTAACCACTGTAATCCTAAAGGGTGAGAATCTCCATGTGAGGGTTTGCTGACAACCTCCATCAGTAACACCAAAAATATGTGTTAAATGTCCTTGGGCCCCATCCTATCTCCTGCTTCAGAGTTCTGGTGATGACTAGGGGACTTGGTATTTTAAAAAGTCCAAGTGATGACCCCAAATTTAAGTCTCTGCAGTGTGTCCTGCAGCTTCTGGGTTTCTCTTTAATGACTCCCCTAAATAGTCATATTTTGTCCTTGTTGTTTAGTTGCTCAGTCATGTCTGACTCTTTGTGACTCCATGGACTGTAGCCCACCAGGCTCCTCAGTCCATGGGATTTTATCTTTGCCAGGCATTAAACGTTAACTGCATATCAAGTGCCTTGCAAACATTGTATCTGAAATTTCACCCTAAGAAGAGTGTGTATTCACATTTTTCAGATAGGAATCAGACTCAGAGAGGTTAAATAGTTTGTTCAAGTTGACACAACTGGTGAGTAATAAAATCACCGTGTATATGTGTGCTCAGTCATGTCTGACTCTTAGTGACCCTATGGACTGTAGCCCACCAGGCTCCTCTGTCCATGGGATTCTCCAGGCAAGAATACTGGAGTGGGTTGTCATTTCCTGATCCAGGGATCTTCCCAACCCTGGGATCAAACCCACATCTCTTATGTCTCCTGCATTGACAGGTGGATTCTTCACCACTAGTGCCACCTGGGAAGCCCCAAGGTCACCAAAGTACATGTAAAATCAATTCAGTTCAGTTGCTCAGTTGTATCTGACTCTTTGCAACCTCGGACTGCAGCACACCAAGCTTCCCTGTCCGTCACCAACTCCCAGAGCTTATTCAAACTCCTGTCCATCGCGTTGGTGATGCCATCCAACCATCTCATCCTCTGTCGTCCCCTTCTCCTACCGTGTTCAATCTTTCCCAGCATCAGGATCTTTTCAAATGAGTCAGTTCTTCGCATCAGGTGGCCAAAGTATTGGAGTTTCAGCTTCAACATCAGTCCTTTCAATGAACACTCAGGACTGATCTCCTTTAGGATGGACTGGTTGGATCTCCTCACAGTCCAAGGGACTCTCAAGAGTCCTCTCCACAGTTCAAAAACATCAATGCTCAGCTTTTTTTATAGTCCAACTCTCACATCCCTACATGACTACTGGAAAACCCATAACTTTGACTAGACAGAACTTTGTTGGCAAAGTAACAGTCCTTCCAATGAATATTCAGTACTGATTTCCTTTAGGATGGACTGGTTGGATCTCCTTGCAGTCCAACCAGTGTCCAAAACTGGAATATATCTAGAACTACATAAAATAATACTGAATGAGTTTAATCTTCTTTTAGTAATATCAGAGATAATTGAGTATCTTATAGTACCTCAAGGTTATTATTGTAAACCTCAATTATCATTAAATGGTACCAAACAAAGGAATTCTATTCATTTTAGTATTCTTGTTCTTTGGATGATTAATAACAGACAGTACCTAGAGTTGCATATGACAAAATTGAGTGTTATGTTCTTTTACAGATTCAGAGAATATTCAGTCTTCCCTCAAATTTAGGGAATTCTGTGGCAGTCCAGTGGTTAGAACTCTGTGCTTTCACATCTGAGACCGTGGGAATCCCTGGTCAGGGATCTAACATCCTGCAAGTCCCACAGCACAGCCAAAAAAGGGAGGAAAAAACCCTCCATCAAATCTAGCCATTCTATAAGGAAGGACAGGCTATATGCTAGCTCATGTTAGTGGTTTCCAAATCTGGCTTTAAAGCAGAGTCACTCAAAGAGTTTATAGGATATAAATGGCTGAAAAATTCTTAAAATACAGATTCCTGGGTTTTACTGTTAAGGATTTTGATTTGGTGAGCCAGAGAATTACAGTTAAAAAGCTTCCAAGTGATTCTCATGGAAGCCATGTGTGGCGTACCTACTTCATGAAGCAATTTGAAGATGATACTAGAAGTACATAGTCATTCAAAATACCTTCTATTTGAAGGTTCTCAGTTCAGTTCAGTTCAGTCACTCAGTCGTGTCCGACTCTTTGCGACCCCATGAATCGCAGCATGCCAGGCCTCCCTGTTCATCACCAACTCCCGGAGTTCACTCAGACTCACGTCCATTGAGTCAGTGATGCCATCCAGCCATCTCAACCTCTGTCGTCCCCTTCTCCTCCTGTCCCCATTCCCTCTCAGCATCAAAGTCTTTTCCAATGAGTCAACTCTTCACATGAGGTGGCCAAAGTACTGGAGCTTCAGCTTTAGCATCATTCCTTCCAAAGAAATCCCAGGGTTGATCTCCTTCAGAAAGGACTGGTTGGATCTCCTTGCCGTCCAAGGGACTCTCAAGAGTCTTCTCCAACACCACAGTTCAAAAGCATCAATTCTTCGGCGCTCAGCCTTCTTCACAGTCCAACTCTCACATCCATACATGACCACAGGAAAAACCATAGCCTTGACTAGAGGGACCTTAGTCGGCAAAGTAATGTCTCTGCTTTTGAATATACTATCTAGGTTGGTCATAACTTTTCTTCCAAGGAGTAAGCGTCTTTTAATTTCATGGCTGCAATCACCATCTGCAGTGATTTTGGAGCCCCCCGAAATAAAGTCTGACACTGTTTCTACTGTTTCCCCATCTATTTCCCATGAAGTGATGGAATCGGATGCCATGATATTCGTTTTCTGAATGTTGAGCTTTAAGCCAACTTTTTCGCTCTCCTCTTTCACTTTCATCAAGAGCCTTTTTAGTTGCTCTTCACTTTCTGCCATAAGGGAGGTGTCATCTGCATATCCGAGGTTATTGATATTTCTCCCAGCAATCTTGATTCCAGCTTGTGTTTCTTCCAATCCAGCATTTCTCATGATGTACTCTGCATATAAGTTAAATAACAGGGTGAAAATATACAGCCTTGACGTACTCCTTTTCCTGTTTGGAACCAGTCTGTTGTTCCATGTCCAGTTCTAACTGTTGCTTCCTGACCTGCATACAGATTTCTCAAGAGGCAAGTTAGGTGGTCTGGTATTGCATCTCTTTCAGAATTTTCCACAGTTGATTGTGATCCACACAGTCAAAGGCTTTGGCATAGTCAATAAAGCAGAAATAGATGTTTTTCTGGAACTCTCTTGCTTTTTCCATGAACCAGCCAATATTGGCAATTTGATCTCTGGTTCCTCTGCCTTTTCTAAAACCAGCTTGAACATCAGGAAGTTCACGGTTCACATATTGCTGAAGCCTGGCTTGGAGAATTTTGAGCATTACTTTACCAGCATGTGAGACGAGTGCAATTGTGTGGTAGTTTGAGCATTCTTTGGCATTGCCTTTCTTTGGGATTGGAATGAAAACTGACCTTTTCCAGTCCTGTGGCCACTGCTGAGTTTTCCAAATTTGCTAGCATATTTAGTGCAGCACTTTCACACCATCATCTTTCAGGATTTGAAATAGCTCAACTGGAATTCCATCACCTCCACTAGCTTTGTTTGTAGTGATGCTTTCTAAGGCCCACTTGACTTCACATTCCAAGATGTCTGGCTCTAGATGAGTGATCACATCATCATGATTATCTGGGTCATGAAGATCTTTTTTGTACAGTTCTTCTGTATATTCTTGCCACCTCTTCTTAATATCTTCTGCTTCTGTTAGGTCCATGCCATTTCTGTCCTTTATCGAGCCCATCTTTGCATGAAATGTTCCCCTGGTGTCTCTTAATTTTCTTGAAGAGATCTCTAGTCTACCCATTCTGTTGTTTTCCTCTATTTCTTTGCACTGATTGCTGAAGAAGGCTTTCTTATCTCTTCTTGCTATTCTTTGGAACTCTGCATTCAGATGCTTATATCTTTCCTTTTCTCCTTTGCTTTTTGCCTCTCTTCTTTCCACAGCTATTTGTAAGGCCTCCCCAGACAGCCATTTTGCTTTTTTGCATTTCTTTTCCATGGGGATGGTCTTGATCCCTGTCTCCTGTACAATGTCACGAACCTCATTCCATAGTTCATCAGGCACTCTATCTATCAGATCTAGGCCCTTAAATCTATTTCTCACTTCCACTGTGTAATCATAAGGGATTTGATTTAGGTCATACCTGAATGGTCTAGCGGGTTTCCCTACTTTCTTCAATTTGAGTCTGAATTTGGTAATAAGGAGTTCATGATCTGAGCCACAGTCAGCTCCTGGTCTTGTTTTTGTTGACTGTATAGAGCTTCTCCATCTTTGGCTGCATAGAATATAATCAATCTGATTTCAGTGTTGACCATCTGGTGATGTCCATGTGTAGAGTCTTCTCTTGTGTTGTTGGAAGAGGGTGTTTGCTATGACCAGTGCATTTTCTTGGCAAAACTCTATTAGTCTTTGCCCTGCTTCATTCTGCACTCCAAGGCGAAATTTGCCTGTTATTCCAGGTGTTTCTTGACTTCCTACTTTAGCATTCCAGTCCCCTATAACGAAAAGGACATCTTTTTTGGGTGTTAGTTCTAAAAGGTCTTGAAGGTCTTCATAAAACCGTTCAACTTCAGCTTCTTCAGCATTACTGGTTGGGGCATAGACTTGGATAACTGTGATATAGAATGGTTTGCCTTGGAGACGAACAGAGATCATTCTGTCATTTTTGAGATTGCATCCAAGTACTGCATTTTGGACTCTTTTGTTGACCATGATGGCTACTCCATTTCTTCTGAGGGATTCCTGCCCCGCACCCAAGGTAAAAGAAATCCAAGTAAGATGGTAGGTGATGCAAGAGGGTATCAGAGGGCAGACAGACTGAAACCATACTCACAGACAACTAGTCAATCTAATCACACTAGGACCACAGCCTTGTCTAACTCAGTGAAACCAAGCCATGTCTGCGGGGCAACCCAAGACCGGAGGGTCATGGTGGAGAGGTCTGACAGAACGTGGTCCACTGGAGAGGGGAATGGCAAGCCACTTCAGTATTCTTGCCTTGAGAACCCCATGAAGAGTATGAAAGGGCAAAATGATAGGATTCCAAAAGAGGAACTCCTCAGGTCATTAGGTGCCCAATATGCTACTGGAGATCAGTGGAGAAATAACTTTAGAAAGATGAAGGGATGAAGCCAAAGCAAAATCAATACCCAGTTGTGCATGTGACTGGTGATAGAAGCAAGGTCCGATGCTTTAAAGAGCAGTATTGCATAGGAACCTGGAATGTTAGGTCCATGAATCAAGGCAAATTTGTAAGTTCTAGAACTCTAAAAATTTTCTTTGAAATAGCTACTCCTTTGGATTCTTCCCTTTGAAAATGTCTTTTATAAAGGTTTTACCCTTGTGAATACTTGACACTAGGGCATAAGGTATTGGTGGCTTCTGGTGTTTTCTGCACAATGGGAGTGAGAATGAATAAGAGCTTGTGAGAAATTAAAGAAGTGGAGTACAGCAGGAGCATGGAAGGGTTCTGAAAATCAAATGAGGACTACCAGAAACCAAACTGGTCCATTTCATACACATAATTCAGGTTAGTGTCATCTCCACAGTATTTATGGTTCCAAGTTAATCCACATATTTCCAGGATCCTTGGAGGTTAACTCCTTTCTTAATGTTCTTGGGAAGAAGGGGGAACATTGCTTCCTGTTATTACTCTAAACTATTTTCACTGACTTGGAATTATGAGAGTTGGCATCCTATTTTTGTGGTATCAGTAACTCCTATTCATCACATTTCAACTTCAAGGAGAACGTGGTCTAAAGACTTTCAGAAAATAGGGAGGAAAAAGAGGGAAATTATGTCTACTAGTGAATGTCTTCCTGTTGAGGTCTGAAATGAAGAGGCACTCCAGACCACTGATGAGGATATATTTTTAGGGGGAGGAGAGTCTTAGACTCCGTAACATTCCAAATCTTTAGCATTTTTACTGTACTGTAAGGTACCTGGATATTTTTTATCATGAATCTGATAGGTGTATTCTTTTCTTAATTCTTAATCAATGGCTCTGTTATTCTTGTTTTGGTTTTTGTAATATCATAGGAATAAAAATGTACACAAAGATGATATTAGTCAGCAAACAAACCATTTCCCCCAATTTGATGAAAGTATGTTATCTTGATGAAAAATCATTTTATCAGTTTTTTTACCAAAGGATGGAGAAAAATACTGGTGATCTTCAGCTTGGGGACTGTTGCTAGTTTCCATTTACCCATACAACTTAGAGACAGGTGCTGTCTGCTTCTCAGATATCGTATGAGGATGAGCCAGCAGAACCCAGGTCGACCAATGGCCCCAGAGCATCTGGATTCAAAAAGATTGACTTAGAAAGAAAGAAATATTAGGGCAACAGGAGGAATATTCTGAAAGATGCAATTGTTTCAGAGCTTGTTTTTTTAATATTTTGATGAAGAATGCTGCTCTTCCCTATTTCCTCAGTATTTAGATTCTTAAGTACAGGTGAGTATGGGTTACCCAGAATAGTCTACACATTCCAGACTCCATTATGATCAGGTTACTAAGTTCTGACCAGTGACATATATCCTAAGTATCTTGTGAAACTTCTGAGAAGAGTCCTTGAAAGAAGAGAGTTTAATTGCCTCCTTTGTTTGTTTGTTTGTTTTTTCTCCTATCTTCTGGCTTGACTGGCTTGAGTGGTTGGTGTTAAAGCAGCCATTTCAGAATATGATTAGAAGTTGTATGTAGAAGAGAGCAGAACAATACAATAAAGGAATCTTTGGCCTTGGCAATTGTGTATTTACATACCAACTCAGCCCAGACTGCATAGCTGGAACAGACTACACTGTAATTTGGTTGAGGGAAATTTAGCATCATGGTAAAGAATAAAGGCTCAGAGACCAGATTGGATTTGCTTGAGTCTTGGGTCTATTTCTCACTAGCTATGTGACTTTTGAGCAAATTAATGAATTGTGCCTCCCTATCCTCATTTATCAAATGGGCTAGTGATAATCTTCACCCATGAGGTTGCTATAAGGAATCAATGAGATAGTGTATATAAAATGGTTAGAACAGTGTCTGGCACATGGATAGCACTATATAAACAATACATATTTTTTATTATTTGAGCCACAATTATTTTCACAATTTTGAGATTACAGAGTAAGCTGTTACTAGTGAGTTCAAATGCACAGCACATATAAGTAATGCCTGGCACAAAGTGGGTGCTTAATTAGCATTTTTTAATCAATGAATGAGCTACTTCTATTTACTTTTAAGTTTATCATAATAACCTGAAAAGTGACTTTAAGAACATTGCAGCTTTCATTAACCCCTGAATTACGAGCAAAACAATTAGAGATTAAAGACGGTTCTTAACTTTGTGTTCTGGTGACATCTAGATACAACAGTGCCCTGTTGGCATGGAGCCCCAGGACTCAAAAGCCATCCACCACTCACTAGTTCAGCAATTTGGTCCCTGCTTTCAGCTCTCAGGCTTGTGCATCTTTCATAGCAACAGGCTGTTAACCTGTTACGGGCTCCTCTGCTACTGACATATTCGGCAGGCTACCATAAGCCTTTGACATATGCTCAGAAAAGACCAATCTATTTAATATTACCCAAACAGAGACCATGGTTGGGAAGAAAATCCACCACAAGCAAATGCAATATTAAAAGGAGTACTTATTGGATTATATAATAAATGAGGGAAAATGTGCTTAGCATCCTGTATCTTTCTAAGCATCAATCATTTTGGGTCAGTCAAACTTGAAGAAATTCTATTTTGTTGGCTCTGCCTAAGTTTATGCTCCATATGTATGACATACTTTTACAAATAGTGTTGAAGGGGACATATGATCTTCATTCTATTATTTCCCCAAATAAAGAACATGCCAAACTTAAGGGAAGGCATGTGATATCTGCAATATTTATAGATTCTTATGAAAAGCTTTGCTATGATATAAAGCATACAGTTAGCTTCAAGTTCCTCTTTTCTAACCAGTCCATACATTTTCTTTAAAGTTAATATAAATTTAGACATTATATGACCTATAATTTGACTGCATCATGAAGAAGATGCCTGTACTTTATTTTAAAGTACCTTATACCTTTATAATAAATGTGTAAAATTGATAAAGAAATATATCTGACACAACAATAGTGTATCTGGTATCTTCTTTTCCTATACACACAGTTTAAAAAATTTCATTACTCATTGGCCCAATTTTGCATTTAAATATGAATTCATTTCATTTTACTTTGCAATCAGGTAAATTAGTGAGAAGGAATCTAAACAATATGCTTTAATTGCATTTATAAATTATTCTCTCTGTCCTTCATGAGCATTCTTTCTTTTTTAGATATTGAAATGTAGTGTCTAAATATAAAGTGCAGTAACATCTGGTTCTAATTGCTGGTTTGAATAATATAGATAGACCTTCAACATTTCATGCTTTTGAAAGGATGCGTTTAGTAGGAGGTACTGAGTCAAAGGTTGTAAAAATTTTATACCACTAAAAATAGTTGAAATCTCAGATGCATTTAAAATGGAAATTACCACTTTCTGAGCAAATAGTTCCTTTCCATGTAAGGTGTGTATATGCTAGAAATGGTTCATCAGAAGAAATTGTTTTCTTTTTTTAAATATCCCATATACCAGCATTCATATAACCACAGTACTTTTATTTTTCACAGATTCCAAGTCTTATTCAAATCCTGAAGTAAACATTCAATAGTCACTGAACTCACATGTTGTACAAGGTTTTATATTTATGGTTGTCTTTTAGACATGTTCTATCATAATAAGCTGGAGAGGAAGAGTTCAGTTGTCCTCGTGGGTGACAGGCAAGTGGGTTATTGTACTGCTAGAAGTGTGTGTGTCTGTGTGTGTGTGAGAGAGAGACAGATGGATAATTGTTTCTCACCAAAAAGTCCTGTGGAACACTCTTCTGTGTACATTTAAGCCTTTCTTCCTTTCCTTGACCATGAAAATCCTTTCTTCAATACTTGTCATACTCAAAATTCTTTTCTGAGTTCTGATTTTGTGGCTTTATTGCTGTAACACCCTTGGAAAAAAAATGTAAAAGCAAACAGACTTTCATCCGGTGGCAATCAATAAATAGCTATTCTCTTAATGCTTAACTCAATGGAATAATTGGGTGTCTTAGACCATAATGCAATTGTTCTATTTAGAATAAAAGCTCATGTATATCTGGATTCAAGATCTCCTTACAAAGACAAGCATTGCTTCCTTTCTTGAAGACCGGTGCCCCTGGGAAGGTCAGTGCTCTGAGTTCTCAGTAAAGGTCTCTCCATAATTTGCTGGGCACCTGAGACCATCTGGGCCATGAATATTCTGAGAAGTTGAAAATGACCACTTCTGAAATAGTATTTTACAATTCATCTTGGCTGATTCCTGTTTTTAAATTATCAATTGAACTGAAAATTTTAACTGATAGTTATAGACCATTTGAAATGGACCAGCCTCTCTCTCCATGGAAGAACACAGTGCTTAGTGGGTGGAGAACCCATGTTTAAGCACACAGGCTCAGGACCCAGACTTCTTGGGCTCACACCCAGGTTTTACTGTTCATTAGGTGTGAATCCTCAAGCAATTTAACTAGCTCCTTTGGACCTCAGTATTCTCATCAGTAAAATGAGGATAATAAGAGTACCTATTTCATAAGTTTTAGTGAATTAAATTACACAAACTGCTTATTATTATTGAGAAAATTTGGGACTCTAAATAACTTTATTGAGAAGCTAGCATCAGAATTGGAGAAGGCAATGGCACCCCCTCCAGTACTCTTGCCTGGAAAATCCCGTGGACGGAGGAACCTGGTGGACTGCAGTCCATGTGCCCATGAAGAGTCGGACACGACTGAGCGTCTTCACTTTCACTTTTCACTTTCATGCATTGGAGAAGGAAATGGCAACCCACTCCAGTGTTCTTGCCTGGAGAATCCCAGGGACGGGAGCCTGGTGGGCTGCCATCTCTGGGGTCACACAGAGTCAGACATGACTGAAGCAACTTAGCAGCAGCAGCAGCATCAGAATAATTTCTGTATAGGCATAGTCTGTATGGGAAAGATTGAGGGCAAGATGAGAAAGGGACAATAGAAGATAAGATGGTTGGATGGTATCACTGACTCAATGGACATGAGTTTGAGCAAATTCCAGGAGATAGTGAAGGACAGGGAAGTCTGACATACTACAACCTGTGGGATTGCAAAGAGTCAGACAAGACTGAGCAATTGAACAACAACATGGCATAGTCTAAGAAAAAAGCTTGGTCAGGAAGGGCAGGAAGAAGGTGGAGAATTCAGGGAAGATTTTTGAGTCAACTCCAAACCAATGACTCTTAGTGGGCCTTTTTTGAAAATAGGCCAGAGGCAACTAATCATAGCTCAGACATTTGAGCCTCTGAACCTGAAAGAGTGTAGCTCTGCTTCAGTATCTAGAGGGAGAGTTTTCTCTCACCAAGACCTCTTAGGAACCATGTTTGCTAACAAGAGATAAGCTCAGATTTTGTTTCCCTTAAGATTTCAGTGGCCTCTGGACCCTGGGTTTGAAGAATACTCGGATTCTTCCCACTGTACTCATCTTTATTCTTAACTCAGTTTCTTCCTGAACCAGATACAATGATCTTGACTGGAAGAACTTCACAGTAGTCAGTGTTTAAATAGCAATCAAACTAGTACCTTATGTACTGTGAAAGTGCCCCCAAAATATAACTGTTAAAAATACTACTCCTGATAATCTCAACTGTGGTTATCTTTAAAAAAAATTGGTTGAGCATATAACTGAAATGGACTGACTTATCACACTTTGTTAATTTTGATCAATGGCAATTTTGAGGAATTAACATGTCTATTAAAGTTTTGCCCAGTAATACTGATTAACATCATCCTTCTGGAAAAGTTCATTTAAAAGGAAGGCTTAGTCTTAGTAATGATTTGCAGTTCATGCCACTGCCTTGCTCAGACCCTAATTATTTCTTAACTAAATTTGGAATAAACAGCTTCTGTCTTAGGGGTTCTTCATCCAAACTTCCGATCGAATCCTTTATCACTGCCAAAGTTAGTATTTTTAAAATAAAGCTCAAATCTGTTCCCATGACTCATTCACTTAAAACTCTTCAATAATTCTCCCATAATCTCAGAAGAAAGCCCAAATCTTTTTTTTATATTTAATTATTTTTTAACACCAAAACCCTTTGTGATAATTTCAGGTGAACAGTGAAGGGACTCAGCCATACATACACATGTATTCATTCTCCCCCTAGTCCCCCTCCCCTCCAGGCTGACATACGACATTGAGCAGATGTACTATACAGTAGATCTTTGTTGTTACCCATTTTAAATATAGCAGTGACCTTCCCAAAGCCCCTAACTATCCCTTCCCTCTGATAGCCATGAGTTCGTTTTCTAAGTCTGTGAGTCTCTTTCTGTTTTGTAAGTAAGTTCATGTGTATCATTTCTTTTTAGATTTCACATATAAGGGATGTTATATGATATTTCTCCTTCTCCTGTCTGACTGACTTACTTCACTCAGTCTGACACTCTCTAGGTTCATCCATGTTGCTGCAAATGGCCTTATTTCATTATTTTTAATAGAAAGCCTAAATCTTTATCTTCTGCATTTAGTCCTTTATAATCAGGTCTTGCTTCTCTCCATAGTTTCATTTCCTACTACATACACCTAGGCAAAAAACTAGGTTCAGCTAACACTTAACTCTTTGCTCTTTCTCATTTCTGTCTGATTGACATGCTGTCTTTCTATGTGGGATGCCTCCCCTTATGTTGTTTATTTGGTAATCTACTCATCCATCTTGCTGTCTCCTTGAGGCTTTCATAAGCATCTGTGATCTAGATGAGATGACTTTTTATTTTGGGTTTCCAAAACAACCTTTCCATTCCTCAATTATAGCTCTTATCATCGTGTGCAAAACTGTCCATTTATTCTTTGCTCCCTTCCTCATCTACACCAATAAACTGTGATCCAATCTCCTGAGAACTGAAATCAAGACTGTTAATGTCTTATTTCAAAGCAAAACATAATAACTAGCAAGTAACTGGTACTAAATAAATGTGTTTGAATGAAATTGTTTTATTTAAATCATATTTTCTGATCCTTGAGTTTCAACCATCAAGAAATAATGATGCAGTGTGGTAACTTTTATCTTGTTACTGGAAGAAGACTATTTTAGATTCAACATAATTCTAAAGAAAGAATTGTGAGGGTGGAAAAAGTGGCTCAATTTTGGAAGTTCTCAACACCTCAGCAGAAAATGGTCCTATCCAACTTAGCACAGAGGTTTTGCCATTAAAGATAGTTGGGTGATCTGCTCAGTGACACTGTGTCTTGCAAGGCCCATGAAGGGGACATGACCACATGAGTAGGACTAGGTGAAAGTTTAGATAAGCTTAAGAGCTATCTGTCCACTTGACAGATATCTGTTGGATGCCATATGACATTTGTTTATGCCTGTTTTCTTACTGTTGGATCCTAGTCATAATATATACTTCAAAAAAGGATACTATGGTCATAAAAACTTGACAAATGTCAGAAACTCTGTCTCCCTCTTACAGGTTCTGCATGCACATAAGCATCTTAAAGAATCTGAAAAGTCATGCAGTGCAAAAATGCATTTAATTTCTAGACTTACATGACCACAGGACTCTTGTATTTCATATCATTCTTTAACATTTTGTGTTAGATGTTATGCCCTATGGAACACATATTAGGAAACACTATTAAGTACCAAAGATACTGAAGTGTAGAGGCTTAACATCTCTGATTATTCTAATTTCTCCAATTCTTAATGCTATACCCCTTTCTTCCATATTTTTGTCAACTCTTCCAAATATAGCTACATAGAATTGCAGAGAAAAGAGGTATTGTTTTGTCTACCTTTGTGTTAGAAATGAGAAAACAGAGTTCCAGACACCTTCATTGGCTTACTTAATGCCAATAAACCGGGTACATGAAGGAACCTGGTTGCCTGACTACCAGTCTCAATATGTTCCACTATAGCAGAAGATTCAGGCCTTCCCTTCCCTTGCACAGTGAACTGCCTCAGCATTTACCGTATTGTATTTAATGTATTTAATGTTATGTCCTTCTTCTTTTCAGAGCTATTTGTAAGGCCTCCCCAGACAGCCATTTTGCTTTTTTGCATTTCTTTTCCATGGGGATGGTCTTGATCCCTGTCTCCTGTACAATGTCACGAACCTCATTCCATAGTTCATCAGGCACTCTATCTATCAGATCTAGGCCCTTAAATCTATTTCTCACTTCCACTGTGTAATCATAAGGGATTTGATTTAGGTCATACCTGAATGGTCTAGTGGGTTTCCCTACTTTCTTCAATTTGAGTCTGAATTTGGTAATAAGGAGTTCATGATCTGACCCACAGTCAGCTCCCAGTCTTGTTTTTGTTGACTGTATACAGCTTCTCCATCTTTGGCTGCATAGAATATAATCAATCTGATTTCGGTGTTGACCATCTGGTGATGTCCATGTGTAGAGTCTTCTCTTGTGTTGTTGGAAGAGGGTGTTTGCTATGACCAGTGCATTTTCTTGGCAAAACTCTATTAGTCTTTGCCCTGCTTTATTCCGCACTCCAAGGCGAAATTTGCCTGTTATTCCAGGTGTTTCTTGACTTCCTACCTTTGCATTCCAGTCCCCTATAGCGAAAACGACATCTTTTTTGGGGTGTTAGTTCTAAAAGGTCTTGTAGGTCTTCATAAAACCGTTCAACTTCAGTTTCTTCAGCGTTACTGGTTGGGGCATAGACTTGGATAACTGTGATATAGAATGATTTGCCTTGGAGACGAACAGAGATCATTCTGTCGTTTTTGAGATTGCATCCAAGTACTGCGTTTTGGACTCTTTTGTTGACCATGATGGCTACTCCATTTCTTCTGAGGGATTCCTGCCCATAGTAGTGGATATAATGGTCATCTGAGTAAAATTCACCCATTCCAGTCCATTTTAGTTCGCTGATGCCTAGAAGGTTGATGTTCACCCTTGCTATCTCTTGTCTGACCACTTCCAATTTGCCTTGATTCATGGACCTAACATTCCAGGTTCCTATGCAATATTGCTCTTTACAGCATCGGATCTTGCTTCTATCACCAGTCACATCCACAGATGGGTATTGTTTTTGCTTTGGCTCCATCCCTTCATTCTTTTTGGAGTTATTTCTCCCCTGATCTCCAGTAGCCTATTGGGCACCTAATGACCTGGGGAGTTCCTCTTTTGTTATCCTATCATTTTGCCTTTTCATACTGTTCATGGGGTTCTCAAGGCAAGAATACTGAAGTGGCTTGCCATTCCCTTCTTCAGTGGACCACATTCTGTCAGACCTCTCCACTATGACCCACCTGTCTTACAAATAGCTGTGAAAAGAAGAGAGGTGAAAAGCATAGGAGAAAAGGAAACATATAAGCATCTGAATGCAGAGTTCCAAAGAATAGCAAGAAGAGATAAGAAAGCCTTCTTCAGCAATCAATGCAAAGAAATAGAGGAAAACATAGAATGGGAAAGACTAGAGATCTCTTCAAGAAAATTAGAGATACCAAGGGAACATTTCACGCAAAGATGGGCTCGATAAAGGACAGAAATGGTATGGACCTAACAGAAGCAGAGATATTAAGAAGAGGTGGCAACAATACACAGAAGAACTATACAAAAAAGATCTTCATGACCCAGATAATCATGATGATGTGATCACTAATCTAGAGCCAGATATCTTGGAATGTGAAGTCAAGTGGGCCTTAGAAAGCATCACTACAAACAAAGCTAGTGGAGGTGATGGAATTCCAGTTGAGCTATTTTAAATCCTGAAAGATGATGGTGTGAAAGTGCTGCACTCAATATGCTAGCAAATTTGGAAAACTCAGCAGTGGCCACAGGACTGGAAAAGGTCAGTTTTCATTCCAATTCCAAAGAAAGGCAATGCCAAAGATTGCTCAAACTACCACACAATTGCACTCATCTCACATGCTAGTAAAGTAAAGCTCAAAATTCTCCAAGCCAGGCTTCAGTAATATGTGAACCGTGAACTCCCGGATGTTCAAGCTGGTTTTAGAAAAGGCAGAGGAACCAGAGATCAAATTGCCAACATCCACTGGATCATGGGAAAAGCAAGAGAGTTCCAGAAAAACATCTATTTCTGCTTTATTGACTATGCCAAAGCCTTTGACTATGTGGAACACAATCAACTGTGGAAAATTCTGAAAGAGATGGGAATACCAGAGCACCTAACTTGCCTCTTGAGAAACCTGTATGCAGGTCAGGAAGCAACAGTTAGAACTGGACATGGAACAACAGACTGGTTCCAAATAGGAAAAGGAGTATGTCAAGGCTGTATATTGTCACCCTGCTTATTTAACTTCTATGCAGAGTACATCATGAGAAACGCTGGGCTGGAAGAAACACAAGCTGGAAACAAGATTCCCGGGAGAAACATCAATAACCTCAGATATGTCAATGACACCACCCTTATGGCAGAAAGTGAAGAGAAGCTAAAAAGACTCTTGATGAAAGTGAAAGAGGAGAGTGAAAAAGTTGGCTTAAAGCTCAACATTCGGAAAACGAAGATCATGGCATCCGGTCCCATCACTTCATGGGAAATGGATGGGGAAACAGTGGAAACAGTGTCAGACTTTATTTCGGGGGGGCTCCAAAATCACTGTAGATGGTGATTGCATGACCAACCTAGATAGTATATTCAAAAGCAGAGACATTACTTTCCCAACTAAGGTCCGTCTAGTCAAGGCTATGGTTTTTCCAGTGGTCATGTATGGATGTGAGAGTTGGACTGTGAAGAAGGCTGAGCACCGAAGAATTGATGCTTTTGAACTGTGGTGTTGGAGAAGACTCTTGAGAGTCCCTTGGACTGCAAGGAGATCCAACCAGTCCATTCTGAAGGATATCAGCCCTGGGATTTCTTTGGAAGGACTGATGCTAAAGCGGAAACTCCAGTACTTTGGCCACCTCATGCGAAGAGTTGACTCATTGGAAAAGACTTTGATGCTGGGAGGGGTTGGGGGCAGGAGAAGAAGGGGACGACAGAGGATGAGATGGCTGGATGGCATCACGGACTCAATGGACGTGAGTCTGAGTGAACTCCGGGAGATGGTGATAGACAGGGAGGCCTGGCATGCTGCGATTCATGGGCTCCAAAGAGTCAGACATTACTGAGCAACTGAACTGAACTGAACTAATGTTATGTCCTTAACTTTCACAATATTAACTTGGGTTTGAGCAGTGTTTGCTTTGTTTGCATGTTTGTTTCTTAAACGTGATATTTTGATTCCTCAATCAGGTTTTAGTTTCTCCAAGAAGTAAGCGTCAATTCTTAATGTGATGAAAACAGCTCAAAATTTCCTAAAAAGTGACTGCTATCAATTTACATGAGAAATCAGAGAAAATTATTAGCAAATAGAAAAACAGCATAAGAATAAGCAACATGTATATGAAAACTATTTAATCTCATTAATAATCAAAGAAAGGCAAAATATAACCAAATGAGATAATATTTTGTCATAAAATATGTTAAAAGAATTTTTAATTTTTTTCACGAGTGTTAAGATTGAGGTGAAATATGCATTTCATATTTATCCTAGGAATTATGCAGTTTGGAAGATGTTTTTGTATGGGAATTTGGAACCTGTCTGAAACCTTAAAAGCCTTCCTGATGTGTTTTTGAAATATAACTTTGAAATATATACTTTGACCTCAGGGTAAAATAAATTGTTGCATGGACAATGTAATGATTCATGACCATTAAAATTACATTCTTAAAATTATTTATATGGAAAGATGTTAATAACACGTTGTTGACTGACCAAAGTTAAGTTACAGTGTATGTACCCTATGGCTCCAATTTTTGTGTATATATATATATATATATATATATATATATATATGTTTGTTATGAGTAAAAATCTCATCTATATTCCCAGCCTAGACCTGCACTTATCTTATTCACTGTTGTTCAGTCACTCAGTCGTGTCTGACTCTTTGCGACCCCATGGACTTAACTTATAGGCAATATTTAAATAACACTGAATGAATAAATTGAAACAAATCTGTAAGTACATGTGGCGGAACAATAACACTGTTTGATTGGTGGCATGCCAGTTCATGTTTTTCTCTTTTTTGTTTATATTTCTTTTATACAGTAAACCCACATAAACTTTGTAATAAGGAATTTCTTTTAAATAATAAAAACCCAGCTGCTTAGTTAATGTCATTTCCCAGCAAAGCGATAATCACCATTTAACCCACTTTGACTGAGATGCTTCTAATATTTAAATGAAGATACTCAGATCTCATTCCTTGTTTCCTCAGGGCTACTTGGAATTCTACCCATACCAGGCCCCCACCTACACCCAGGCCTGTATTATTGACTGTCATTTTTAAGTGGCTCAGACTCCAAGATCAGAATTTCCTGAATGCCTGAAGAATAACTGCCCACCCACAAGCCCCATCGTGTGTTTTCTGCTTGGCAGGGCTCCCTTGTCACGTACTGTATTTTCCAGGAACATGTTCTATAGAGAAAAATGGCCCCCAAGGAGCAACTGAAGCATGTGTGTAGGCACTTAGAATTGACATACTGTGGAATGATCGGAAATTTATTTGGATAAATAGCCTGTAATATAGTCAGGGACTTCCCATAATTCTGAAGTCAATGAGGCCCTTGGTAGTTTTATTTCCCTCACTTCTGAGACAATGGGATTCACAGAGACTATGCATTTATTCATTAAATGCTGAGCATAAGAACTTGGCATCACCATCTTCTTTTGAGACAACTGAGCATGGTTCCTCTTGGTAAGTAATATGAACACAAAATAAATATTGCAAGCTATCTGTGTCCCAGTCTTCCCTATGAGCAACTGCAAGTTTAGCTGCTGCTATATTCAAGTAAGATTTAGCTCAGAAAGTGGTAAAATGCTTAGGCTGCAGTATTTCACTGTGGGATGCTGTAATGTCAGAAGCCCTTGCCAACACATTCCAAAACTCCTCTACTATGTGCTCAAAAAAAAAAAAAAAAAAAAATTCCTTCCAGTGTATGAACTCTGGACCTAGAGATTTTTTTTTTGAACTTTTTATTTTATATTGGTGTATATCTGATTAACACTGTTGTGATACTTTCAGCTAGACAAAAGCAATCAGGCATACATACACATATATACATTCTCCTCAAACTCCCCTCCCATCCAGGCTGGCACATAACATTGAGCAGAGTTTCCTGTGCTGTACCGGAGGTCTTTGTTGCTTAACTGTTTTAAATATAGCAGTGTGTACAAGTCCATCCCAAACTTCCTAACCATCCCTTTCCTCCAAGCTTCCCCTCTGGGGAAGGAGAATTTCATTCTCTAAATCTGAGTCTGTTTCTGTTTTGTCAATAAGTTAATTTGTATCATTTCTTTTTAGATTCTGCATATAAGTGATATCACGTGATACTTCTCTTTCTCTGATTTATTTCATTCAGTATGACAATCTCTATGGACCTAGAGAATTTTGGTTTCAGTAATTAATAACAGTTTTTATCTTGAGTAAATACCTTAACTTCTTTGAGCCTCATTTTTCCATCTGTGAAAAGGAAACCTATCAATAGTCATCTCATAGGGTTATTGTAAGGAATAAACGACCATGTTTGAAACGTGCTTAAAGGTAGCTCGTAAAAAGAAACTTAAAAAGGAAGTGACTAGCATGTCTGATGTGCTCAAAATGTGAACTCCTCTTATCACAATCATCGTCATCATCATGATGATCACTTCAGAGAAAGGGATCTTGGCTGTGTTTCAGCTAACATTTCCAACCCGGGTTAAATTACATAGGAAAGAAGAAAGAAACTTAAAGAAAGACAAATTAAGGTAGAAGGAGAAAGTGAGGGGAGAAATGTGGAGGGAAAAGGACAGAAACAGAGGGATGTCGAGGCCATTGAAGTTGTCTCAGGTCCTTGGGTAGCCAACACTGGCTTTAAGTAAGCTAAAGGGCAGGGTTTGGATGGAGTATTTTAACCAGCTGAACATTAGTCAGGTGTCTAGAGCAGGTTATCCTAAGGTAAATGGGATCCATTTCTACAGTGATGCATACATACCACTTCACCTGTGCAAGATAATAATATTTAGTCATGTAGCCGCTAAATCTAAGTGGTTCTGCTTTCTACTCTATCGTCTTCTTCACTGATGGGGGGTCATGGTGATCATGATGGTGGCGGTCAGTTACTGAGATTCTAGCATGAGCCACATGCCACGTTTTACAGGTGAAGACATTAAACACCAGATTATAGAATCAGAGTCTCTAGAGATACCAAACAATGGATGTATGAGTATGTTTTCAGTGCTGGGGTTTTCCTGCCATATCACTCTGTCTCTCTCCCAGATTTAAAGAAAAGCTGGTTTTATTGTCCTCAGGATTTAGCAGGTTGTTCTGCTGTCAGTGCATGGGAGTAGGGGAGTGGGGAGATGAGGATTGGATTACACTGATCTTAGAAGGCACACGGATTTCTTGCCAGATACTTTTCACTTATCCAGGACACAAATACCTGGTTTGCCTGCTACTTCAGTTTCCCAAATATCAGAAATCCTTACAGTGAAGAAGCTTATTATTGTTTCTACTAGGTCACTTCTCTAGAGATTCATTTAACCAAACCAAATTTGTCTAAAACAAATATAATTAAAAGTCAGTGTGCCTAAAAGCATTTTTGGTTATACTGATTTTTAGTGAATAATATTAATCACTTTCAGCACATTTCCTATAATAATATAGGGTACGGAACCTCTTTTATATGTTCTTGCCTTTTTAAGGTACTTTTCTGTTTTTATTATTCATCAAGGATCCCAAGCTTCAGCCCAACTTATACACATTTCTGGAATTCAGATGTCTGGACATCTCTTGCAAATAGGTTGAGAAGTACAATCATGTTATTTGCTTAAATCTTGAAGATGTTTTCTGGGAAAAAACTTATCCTGGGGGGGAAAAAAAAAGTAGCATGATTTGGGAACAAAATCACTGGTTGTTTTTCCAGTTTGAAACCTAAATTATAAATCATTGCTTATTTAGTTATTGCTAGATACAATTGTTTCTAAAAGGTCGATCAAAAAAGTATTTATTGAGTAAGTATGTGCTCAGTATGTAATTAGTGCTATAACTGGGTATGTATAAAATGTGATAGCTGTTCCATTTGTTCTTTGCTTTTGTATACCTGGAATCCAGAATGGTGCCTGATTTACGTACATGATCAATAACTAACTGATGGATAAGTTAGTGAGTGAACAAATGAATGAATCATGCTCTGGATGTGGAGGTGACACAAAGGAAAAGAAGCACCAGTCTTTATAGAGAACAGACAATATAATTAGTACTGAATTACACAGTGTGGTGGACAGAGTTAATACTTGAGTTCCATTCTTACTCTGCCTTTGGTGTCTTTGGTGACCACACATGTTACTAAAATATATGACGTGTAACAGATTTCTAAGACATTTGCAAGTTGTAACATATTTTGATTTGATAAAAATGAGTTCTAAAATATCCAAGATTTCTCAAGTAGAAGGAGAAAGTGGAGATGGGAATGATAGAGGAAGTCTTCATGAAGAGATAGTATTCGACTTGGGTAGGAATTTGATTAAGTGGAAGACAAAGAAACTAGTAGGTTTCCTTTTGTGTGTGTGCGTGTGAAGTTGCTTCAGTCTTGTCTGACTCTTTGGCCCCTCTGTCCATGGGATTCTCCAGGCAAGAACACTGAAGTGGGTTCCCATTCCATTCTCCAAGGGATTTTCCTGACCCAGGGATCAAACCCATGCCTCCTGTGTCTCCTGCTTTGCAAGCAGATTCTTTACCTCTGAGCCACTGGGGAAGCCCTTCCTTCTGTGTAGCAGATGCTTATACAAATATCACAATGTCAAGAGGTAGCTTAAGCATCATTTTTGTAAGTAATGAAACTAGGATAAGAGAAGAAACCGCTATCTGCAGTTGAGTT
The DNA here is from genome assembly GCF_023091745.1 of Budorcas taxicolor. Classification (NCBI taxonomy): domain Eukaryota; kingdom Metazoa; phylum Chordata; class Mammalia; order Artiodactyla; family Bovidae; genus Budorcas; species Budorcas taxicolor. Next base: position 103,172,507 of record NC_068911.1, read on the forward strand.
AGAGAAATAAGGATTGGAGTCAGGACCACCGCACTCTAAAGCCTTTGTTCTTCTCTGTATATCCCACTAAGAAGACCAAGGGACAGTCTGCTATATAAGTATATTTTAGAAATTTGGTTTTGTATTTGCCTTGCTTTTGCAAATTAGCTCTCTTAGGGAAAGTTTCTCACCAAAATGAAGTTTTGTCAAACTTTTTACCTGTGGCAGACAATGTTAAGTTGCTTCTTCAATATCTGTTCTCCCTTTCTGTTTTACTAGAGGAAGTAAATATACCAAGTTAATAATACATAATTCCCTAAGCTTAGTTGTAGCTAGAGGTAGCCACGTGGCATATTTTCCCTAATGTGCTGTGAGTGAATGTATACTAGTTGGAACGTCTGGGAATGCAATTACTTTCCACAGGAATGAATTCACCTCGCATATTCCTTTTGTGTTTTGCACCTCACACCTCTTATTATTTGAAATTCAGATATTGCCTAGAGGTAAAGCAGACATTCTGTAGACAAGGTGACAAAAGCCACATGCTATGAATTACAGTACAGAGTGACAGCGAGGAGATTTAGGTTGTTAGCAGCATTGTGAAACCTCACTTCCATCCCTGAACCACCAACTGCAATGCTTCATGTTACATGAGAAAGCTAAGGTTTCAGTAGCTTGCTGCTAACTGATATACCAGGGTGGAGGATAGTTTATTCAATCAATACAAGTTTCTGGTAATCTCCTTCACATCTAACTTTAGAGATACTAGAAGAGTTGAAGAATTTTAGACTTTAACAACAAAAAAGTAATTGGGCCCCTGTATGTGTTTCCTAGGGCTTCCATAACAAATTTCCATCAACTTGGTGACTTAAAGCAAAATAAATATCTCTCATGATTCTGGAAACTCGTATTGGCAGAACCATGCTCCTGCTGCAGGCTCTAGGAGAGCATTCTTTCTCACTTCTTTCTGGCTTGATAGCACCCCTATCCTTGGCGTTTTCTGTTGTAGCTACACCAGATCTCTACTTCTGCCTTCACACAGCCTTTTTTCCTCTGTCTCATTGGGATTCTGTGTGGCTCTGTCCTTTTTCATAAAGACACCAGTCATTGGATTAGGGCCCATCCTATCCAATATGATCACATGTTAACTTACTAATTAAGTTAGGATCCTCTGCAAAGACTCAGTTTTCCCAAAATTTTACTTTCTAATATCCTGGGAGGACACTAACTTTTGAAGGACACTATTCAACCTGAGGCTTCTCAGGTGGCTCAGTGGTAAAGAATCCATGTATCAGTGCAGCAGGTGTGGGTTGGATTCCTGGGTTGGGAAGATCTGCTGGAGAATAAAATGGCAACCCATGCCAGTATTCTTGCCTGGGAAATCCCACGGAATGAGGAGTCTGGTGGGCTATAGTCCAGGGGATCGAAAAAGAGTCTGACACAACCTGGCAACTAAACAATAACAACAATTCAACCTATTACAGTCCTAATGTGGAAAAAAAATTGCTTAATTTAGAATGGGAGCAAAACAGACATCACAGATAGGAGACAGATGGGGAGTAAGAGAACTTTCTGCTTATGGCCCCTCATCTTCTCTATACTGTTCCTGGTACAACATAGTTAACCCCACCACTCTGGAAGGGCATGAACAGGTCAGTACCCACAGCACTCAGAGGTGTTGGGGGGTAGAAGAACAGTCCTGAAGCCCAGGTTAAGTGGGGAGCCCATCATAACAAATAGAGGTGGAATGGATGGGCCTTGGCACTGACTCTCCTCCCATCCTTCAATTCTTTGGACCTGTGACTGTGACCCAGGTAGAAACTCTTAGAAATGAGAGGCTTCAGGGCAGAGGTATTAAGAGGTGCCTCAAGGGTCAAAGTCATCTGAAGTAGTAGGCAAATGAGGACTCACCCAAGACTGTAATATAAGAGGCTCTCTGACAGGCACAGCACCAACCTCATGCTGTCATTTCACCTGGAAGAGCATTAGGTGGAGTCTAGACTTTGTCCTTCATCATGTAAAGGGAAATATGCTTGTAATCCCTTTGTCTATAAACTCTTGAGAACAATGGTGCAGAGGGTACAACTATGAGAAGGGGACTTCCCTGGGGGTCCAGTGGTTAAGACTCTATGCTGCCAATGCAGGAAGCCTGGGTTCAATCCCTGGTCAAGGAACTAGATCCCCCATACTGCAACTAAGACCCAGCGCAGCCAAATGCATGCATACATAAATATTAAAAAAAAACTTGAGAAGAAGGAAACAAGATATTAATCTATGCATGAAAGCACAGAACTCATAAGCCAGAGCAAACAGAGACTATTTTCAGACAAATCCCTGAGGATTATAGAAAGAGAAAGAGTACGAAGAACTTGTGAAGACGAACCATTAGGAGAAAATGGGTATAAAATCTGTAGTTATAAATAAAGAAATCAATGCATGGATTGAATCCTAGATCAAATACAGCTGAAAGATGATATAGAAAATTAGAATTTTCAAGTTTGGTGTCTCTCCTGGAAGATACAGGGAAAAAAGAAAGATCTGAGGGAAAAAATGAGAGAAAGGAGATATAGAGGAGAGAAATACCTCATCATCTTTCTAAAAAAAAAACCCAGAATGAAGAAAAAGTGGATAAAAGGAAAGAATGCCTGAATTTTTCCTTAAATAATCAAGAGATATAAGAGCTTATTGAAGGGGCTCATTGAGACACCAAATAAATCTAGGCATATTATAATAACATATTTGGAGGAAGTACTCATGGCATGTGTTTTGTTTGGCTGAATTTATCCCTTTCCTCCCTCTTTCGATAGCAAATTTTATATAATATAGAATCTGGCAAAGCAAAATATTCACCCTACCAACTTCTCTTGCAGCTAGGAGTGGCCATGTAAGGGAGTCCTGTATCATACTACAAATGGCTGCTCTTGCACCAACCATCCTGTACAGCATAGGAATATAGTCAATAATACTGTAATAAGTTTGTATGGAGACCAATAGTAAGTAGACTTATTGTGGTGATCATATCTGCTGTATAGAAATATTGAATCTATATTTTATACCCAAAACTTAGTTTTGTGTGTAAATTATAATATATAATTTTTTAAAACTTCAGCTCTTAAATTAAAAAAATGATAAATTGGACTTCATCAAAGTGTAAAAAGTCTGTTCTTCCAAAGATACTATTAAGAATTTGAACAGTCAAACCGCTGATTGGAAAAAAAAAATACTCTCCATGCATCTATCTCAGAAATATTTGTAACCAGATAAAAGAACTGTTATAAAAGATTTGTAACCAATTGTAAAGAACTCTTAAAACTCAATAATAAGACCAACAATTCAGTTAAAAATATAGTCAAAAGATCTAAACAAAACCTTTCCAGAAGACACACAAATAGCCAATACGCATGTAAAAACATGTGTTATTTGTCCACATGAAAACACGTTATTTGTACGCACGAAAACATGTTATTTGTCCTTAGGAAAATGCAAGTTAAAACCATAGTGAAGTAGCCACTAATACTGTCAAAAATATTTACAGTCTCAATTGCTGGCTAAAATATCCAGCAGGTGGACCATGGATAGCTCACTGGTTGCAATGTAAAATGGTATTACACTTTACAAAACTGGCAGACTCTTAAAAGATATAAAATATACCCTTACCATGTAATCCAGAAAATCTACTTTGAGGTATTTACCCAAGGCAACTGAAAACCAAAGGCTTGTGCACAAATGCTCACAGCAGCTTTTTTTGTTACAGCCTCCAGAGTGGAAGAAATCTGAATGCTTGTCAACAGGTGAGTTGATAATTGCTGTGGTATGTTAATTCAGTGGTACACTCAGTCAGTTCAGTTGCTCAGTCGTGTCTGACTCTTTGCAACCCCATGAACGACAGCACGCCAGGCCTCCCTGTCCATCACCAACACCCGGAGTCCACCCAAACCCATGTCCATTGAGTCGGTGATACCATCCAGCGATCTCATCCTCTGTCATCCCCTTTTCCTCCTGCCCTCAATCTTTCCCAGCATCAGGGTCTTTTCCAGTGAGTCAGCTCTTCATATCAGGTGGCCAAAGTATTGGAGTTTCAGCTTCAACATCAGTCCTACCAATGAATACCCAGGACTGATCTCCTTTAGGATGGACTGGTTGGATCTCCTTGCAGTCCAAGGGACTCTCAAGAGTCTTCTCCAACACAGCAACAGTTCTAAAGCATCAATTCTTCAGCACTCAGCTTTCTTTATAGTCCAACTCTCACATCCATACATGACCACTGGAAAAACCATAGCCTTGACTAGATGGACCTTTGTTGACAAAGTAATGTCTCTGCTTTTAAATATGCTGTCCAGGTTGGTCATAACTTTTCTTCCAAGGAGTAAGCGTCTTTTAATTTCATGGCTGCAGTCACCATCTGCGGTACTCAGCAATAAAAAACAAACTACTGATACAAACAGCAACACAGATGACTCTCAAAAATATCCTGTGCAGAAGTCAGATTATAGAGTATACAGTGTGATTCCACTTATATGAAATTTTAGAAGAGGTAAACCTAATTTGTAGTGTCAGAGAGCACATCAGTGGTTGCCCAAGACTTCCAGAGCTGTTAGTTAGGCTTCCATTCATTTTCAGTCAAGTTCTCCCTTCACCCACGTCTCTGCTTTAAAACATGCTTGTGCCTAGTCACTCAGTTGTGTCAGACTCTGCGAACCCATGGACTGTAGCCTGTCAGGGTCCTCTGTCTGTGGAATTTTCCTGTCAAGAATATGGGAGTGGGTTGCCATTTCCTTCTCCAGGGCATCTTCCTGACCCAGGAATTGAACCCGTGTCTCTTGTGTCTCCTGCAATGGCAGGCAGATTCTTTACCACTGTGGCCCCTGGGGCTTTAAAATGGGGAATATTCTAATTTAGTGGGTGCCAACTCTTGGTCCATGAACTAGTGTGCTGTGAAATGAGGGGAAAAAATCAGACAGGTGGGAAGTTTTTCAAGGTGTTAAATTTATTCAGTTGTAAGTGACTATTTATTATTGTGAAATTACCTCTGTAATTTGGTGTTAAAATATCTATTTATTTATGCAATGGTGACAGTCAGTGATGAATTTTGTTTTTAAAAATAGATATTTCACAAGTTTGAATATTAAAAGAAGAAAGAAGATGAAGGGGTGTAGGAGAATGTTGTATTCTGTCTTGATTTAGTGAAAGATATTTATTTTAAGGCTTCCCTGGTAGCTCAGTACTAAAGAACCCACCTTCCAATGCAGGGGATGCATGAGGTGCAGGTTCAATCCTTGGGTTGGGAATATCCCCTGGAGAAGGCAGAAGAATTGCTCCAGTATTCTTGCCTGTGAAATCCCATGGATAAAGGAGCCTGGTGGGGTATAGTTCATGGGGTTGCAAAGAGTTGGACATGACTTAGGGACTAAACAACAGCAACCTATTTTAAAAATCCATAAAATTACAGACATAAAAAAACAGGAACTATAGCAACAGAAAAACAAAATAACAAAAACAAAGACTAGAATTTTAACTACAATCAAAATAAAAGTTTTATGTTCAATTAGACATGTTACAGGAAATTTTAACGTGGAATTTACAACAGTGAGAACTCTTGAATATTTAAAACATTTTTAAAAATGCAAGTTATTCAGCAAAAAAGTGACATCTATGAAGATGAATATAGTATTTAAAAGGACAGTTCACATAAGTGTATAATAAACATGTAAATTGATTCTCAAGCCCACTGCTAATTACAGACATGAAAATTAAAACAACAATAAAGCACTACTTTATAACCACCAAACTTCTTTCCAGGTAGTGCAGTGGTAAAGAATCTATCTACCTGCCAATGCAGGAAATGCAAGAAACACAGTTTCAACCCCTGGTTTGGGAAGATGCCCTGGAGTAGGAAATGGCAACCCACTCCAGTATTCTTGCCTTGAAACTTTCATGGACAAAGTTGGACATTACTGAGTGACTCCACACACAATCACAAAATTAGCAAAAGTTAGAAAGCAAGTAAGGATGGGGGTGGGTAGGGATAGTGGTAGAGGCATCTTTTTACATGGACAGCTAGTGGAAAGTAAAATGTTCCAGTACTGGAGAGAAGCTGATAGCGCCTAGTGAAATAAGTGTGCTTGGACCCTATGACCAGCTCATGAAAACCACACAGCATGATGAAGGAGTTTCACAGCATCACTACTCTTGTAGCAGGAAATGGTGGGCAACTTGAGAAAAAGGCCAAGGAAAATGAGGTTTATGCATATTTGGGATGATCTCACAAGCAGATGAGAATGGCAAGAAATTGATATGTAACAGTAGTGTTTATGCAAGTTAATAGCACACGTGAAAAACACTCTTCAGTTTCCAAGGATACAATATATCTAAATAACCACTTGGATGGAAAGTTGAAAGGATGAGAAGAAGGAAGGAGTGATAAAAGGAAAGTATAATAAAATAAGAATGAAATTAAATAGAATAAGAGATGATTTTAACATAATGATAAAAATGATAAATTGAAAAATATCATTAATCCTATATATCTTTAAAAAATTAATCAAAAGAACCACAATAAATCAGCACCTTAGGATTCATGTGGGAAAGAGAGTGAACTGTGACCCAGTGTGACCCTAATCAATCCAGTGCTGCTGCAGATACCTACATGGTACTTTGAGTGTTTGTATATTGCTTACCTCTAAAGTATGGACTGGTTTCTCTAAGTCCTTCAGCTAGTAAACTCTCACAAGGAAGATTCTATTGTTCAATTTTCTTCATGATGCCTGACCCATAATGTTGCAAATATTCAGTTCAGTTTAGTTCGGTCGCTCAGTCGTGTCCGACTCTTTGCGACCCCATGAATCGCAGCATGCCAGGCCTCCCTGTCCATCACCAACTCCCGGAGTTCACTCAGACTCACGTCCATCGAGTCAGTGATGCCATCCAGCCATCTCAACCTCTGTCGTCCCCTTCTCCTCCTGTCCCCATTCCCTCTCAGCATCAAAGTCTTTTCCAATGAGTCAACTCTTTGCATGAGGTGGCCAAAGTACTGGAGTTTCAGCTTTAGCATCATTCCTTCCAAAGAAATCCCAAGGCTGATCTTCAGAATGGACTGGTTGGATCTCCTTGCAGTCCAAGGGACTTGCAAATATTAGACACTCAGTAATGTTTCATTCTTTTGATTAATAGAACCGAAAAGTTGGCATTCTACAGCATGTGGCTTCCTTGGATCTATCCTCAAGTGATTACACCAGATGTGCTGGAACTGCTGTGCCTGCTATCATCCTTAAAAATCACGCCCTTAAATGTTGCTGCCAGTTTATTTTGCATTTTTCTGGTAAGAGGATATTTCCTATGCTAGGTGTTTTATAGCACTTCTGTGGCTTTGTTGTGTGTTGATACCTTTAGGTCCTAATAGATTCTCTCATAAGAGTAGTTTCAATTCTTTTTGGAACATGAGAAAAAAAAATTCTTTGCGGGCTGTTTCTCTCACAGACCTCTTATCCCTCTCCCCCTACCACACTCTGACTTCCATTTTTCCACTATATCCTGGATGTTTTACTTTTATGCTCCCTCTGTGTGTGGCCAAAAAGCAGTGGCCATTCGAGTAGTCGGTGCCATGTAATGAAGTGGAAAAGGCAAACAACCATGCTTGCACAGAGTCAAATCCTGCATAAGCCGGGTATTAACCATGTGATCTTGGGCAAGTTATTGAGTTTTTCCAGCTGAGCTTTCTCATTTCTAATATGAAGAAAATAGTACTTTGTATATGTTTTTTGGACTTCCCTGGTGACTCAGATGGTAAAGCGTCTGTCTACAATGCAGGAGACCTGGGTTCCATCCCTGGGTCGGGAAGATATGCTGGAGAAGGAAATGGCAATCCACTGCAGTACTATTGCCTGGAAAATCCCATGGACAGAGGAGCCTGGTAGGCTACAGTCCACGGGGTCACAAAGAGTCAGACATGACTGAGCGACTTCACTTTCACTTTCATATGTTTTTTGTGGAAATTTGATAATGTTAATATGGAAAGTTTATACTTAGCAGCTTAATCTTTTGATATACCTATGCATTTTAACACTACAAAAAGTTGATAGTCTTGCATATTTAGTGTCCCATCCCTCCAAAATCATTTTAAAATTTTTTAAACAATCAATAAGCAGAGAGATTCACTTCAATCCCCAGCTTACTTTACACTTTAAAGTCATATCATGCCTTGCAACTTGCCCCATTCTTGATACCTCAATCTGTAATTCTTACTCATATTTCTGAGATAAGTTTACCATGTTCATTGATTGGAAGAATCAATATAGTGAAAATGAGTATACTACCCAAAGCAATTTACAAATTCAATGCAATCCCTATCAAGCTACCAGTGATATTTTTCACAGAACTAGAACAAATAATTTCAAGATTTGTATGGAAATATAAAAAACCTCGAATAGCCAAAGCAATCTTGAGAAAGAAGAATGGAACTGGAGGAATCAACTTGCCTGACTTCAGGCTCTACTACAAAGCCACAGGCATCAAGACAGTATGGTACTGGCACAAAGACAGAAATATAGATCAATGGAACAAAATAGAAAGCCCTGAGATAATTCCACACACATATGGACACCTTATCTTTGACAAAGGAGGCAAGAATATACAATGGAGTAAAGACAATCTCTTTAACAAGTGGTGCTGGGAAAACTGGTCAACCACTTGTAAAAGAATGAAACTAGATCACTTTCTAATACCGCACACAAAAATAAACTCAAAATGGATTAAAGATCTAAATGTAAGACCAGAAACTATAAAACTCCTAGAGGAGAACATAGGCAAAACACTCTCTGACATAAATCACAGCAGGATCCTCTATGATCCACCTCCCAGAATTCTGGAAATAAAAGCAAAAATAAACAAATGGGATCTAATTAAAATTAAAAGCTTCTGCACAACAAAGGAAAATATAAGCAAGGTGAAAAGACAGCCTTCTGAATGGGAGAAAATAATAGCAAATGAAACAGCTGACAAACAACTAATCTCAAAAATATACAAGCAACTTATGCAACTCAATTCCAGAAAAATAAACGACCCAATCAAAAAATGGGCCAAAGAACTAAACAGACATTTCTCCAAAGAAGACATATGGATGGCTAACAAACACATGAAAAGATGCTCGACATCACTCATTATTTGAGAAATGCAAATCAAAACCACAATGAGGTACCACTTCACACCAGTCAGAATGTCTGCGATCCAAAAATCTGCAAGCAATAAATGCTGGAGAGGGTGTGGAGAAAAGGGAACCCTCCTACACTGTTGGTGGGAATGCAAACTAGTACAACCACTATGGAGAACAGTGTGGAGATTCCTTAAAAAATTGCAAATAGAACTGCCTTATGACCCAGCAATCCCACTGCTGGGCATACACACTGAGGAAACCAGAATTGAAAGAGACACATGTACCCCAAAGCTCATCACAGCACTGTTTATAATAGCCAGGACATGGAAACAACCTAGATGTCCATCAGCAGATGAATGGATAAGAAAGCTGTGGTACATATACACAATGGAGTATTACTCAGCCATTAAAAAGAATACATTTGAATCAGTTCTGATGAGATGGATGAAACTGGAGCCGATTATACCGAGTGAAGTAAGCCAGAAAGAAAAATACCAATACAGTATACTAACATATATATATGGAATTTAGAAAGATGGCAGTGATGACCCTGTATGCAAGACAGCAAAAAAGACTCAGATGTGTATAGCGGACTTTTGGACTCAGAGGGAGAGGGAGAGGGTGGGATGATTTGGGAGAATGGCATTGAAACATGTATACTATCATGTAAAAATCGAATTACCAGTCTGTCTGATGCAGAATACAGCATGCTTGGGGCTGGTGCACGGGGATGACCCAGAGGGATGTTGTGGGGAGGGAGGTGGGAGGGGGGTTCATGTTTGGGATCGCATGTACACCCGTGGTGGATTCATGTCAATGTATGGCAAAACCAATACAGTATTGTAAAGTAAAATAAAGTAAAAAAAAAAAAAAAAAAAAAAAAAGAACAGGGTGAAGCTTTTGGAGGGAATGATGATATAGTTGGACACATTAACGGCTAGTAAAAACAAAGCTGAAAACAGAATTTATCTTCAGGAAGTACTATAGTGTCTCCTGAGCTAAATAAAATAGTATTAGTGAGAAATCTCCATACAATTTCTGTTCAAAGTAGCAGAGAGAGAATGAGAAACTCACTCATAAAATGCTGAAAGTAAAGGGAGAGAGTGATAAAGCATAACAAAGATTTGATCAACTTGTGGAAGACAGAAGGTATATAGATCCATATTGACAGATGAATCACAGGGGAGAGAGCTGCCAGTGAGAGCAAGCACAGGAGAAACTGCTTGGTTGAGGAGGGAGAATTCATGGTGGAGAACCCTGGATTTCACTCGTGCAGAGTTCCTATGAGAAAAGGAAATGGAGTTGAGGCTGCTGGTTAAAGAACTGTTTATAGCATGACTGTATCTAGGGACCTTATCTCCTCCCCACCTTGAAACTGTTCTTGCCCAGCACTGCTTGTGTTGTCAGGGTTTGCAACTGGCCAGACCCTAGAGATGTGCTCTGTACAGGACACTGAGCCTTCCTTCTGTCAGAGAATGACTTCCTGAAGCCCCGTTGTAAAATGAACTCAAAGTGTGTGTTGGTTTCTGTTATTTAGAAGTAAAGCCAGTGTGATTAAAACTAACGTCACTGCCACCACCACTTTGCCTGTAATTCAGTTCTGAAAGAGACACGAAAAACAAGAGTGAAAAATTGCTCCCTTGGCAAGAAATATTCATCCCTTTCTCCCCCCTAACCACTGGCAACCACTGACCTTCTTACTATCTTCATAGTTTTGTTTTTTCCAGAATATCATATATGTGGAATCACACAGTATGTAGACTTTTTAGGATGGCTTCTTTTGCTTTGCAATATGCAGTTAAGATTCCTCCATGGGTTATCATGGCTAGATAGCTCATTTCTTCTTAGAGATGAATAATATCCCATTGTTTGAATGGACCACAGTTTATCTATTCACTTACCGGCAGACATGTTGCTTGCTTTCAGGTTTTGGCGACTACAAATAAATGAGCTATAATTATTCTCGTGCAAGTTTTTCTGTGGAGATAAGTTTTCCATTCACTTGGGTAAATACCAAAGAGCATAACTGTTGTATTACATGGTAAGAGTATGCTTGGTTTTGTAAGAAACTGCCAAACTGTCTTCTGAAGTGACCACCAGCAATGAATGAGTGTTTCTGTACATCCTCATCAACATTTGGTATTGCTGCTGCTGCTGCTGCTGCTGCTAAGTTGCTTCAGTAGTGTCCGACTCTGTGCGACCCCATAGATGGCAGCCCACCAGGCTCCCCCATCCCTGGGATTCTCCAGGCAAGAACACTAGAGTGGGCTGCCATTTCCTTCTCCAATAAATGATAGTGAAAAGTGAAATTGAAGTTACTCAGTCGTGTCCGACTCTTCACGGTCCCATGGACTGTAGCCTACCAGGCTCCTCCATCCATGGGATTTTCCAGGCAAGAGTACTGGAGTGGGGTGCCATTGCCTTCTCCGTTTGGTATTGCTAGTGTTTCGGATTTTGACTGTCCTAAGAGGTGTATGGTGGTATCTCATTGTTGTTTTAATTTTCAGTTCCCTAATGACGAGTGTGGAGCTTCCTCTGTGGCTCAGCAGTAAAGAATCCACCTATAATATGGGAGCCGCGGGAGACGTGGGTTCGATCCATGAGTCAGGAAGATCCTCTGGAGGAGGGCATGGGCACCCACTCCTATTCTTGTCTAGAGAATCTCATGGACCGAGAAGCCTGGTGGGCTACAGTTCATAGGGTTGCAGAGTCAGGCAGTGATTAGTACTGCATGGCAATGACATGTGCTAATGAACAATTTTTCATGCGCTTATTTGCCATTTGTATATCTACTTTAATGAGCTGTCTATTCACGTCTTTTGGCCTTTTTATTTTTTTTTTTTGTTTTTTTTTCTTATTTTTTTAATTTTTATTTTTACTTTATTTTACTTTACAATACTGTATTGGTTTTACCATACATTGACATGAATCCACCACGGGTGTACATGCGTTCCCAAATAAGAACCCCCCCCTCCCACCTCCCTCCCCATAATATCTCTCTGGGTCATCCCCGTGCACCAGCCCCAAGCATCCTGTATCCTGCATCGGACGTAGACTGGCGATTCGTTTCTTACATGATAGTATACATGTTTCAATGCCATTCTCCCAAATCATCCCACCCTCTCCCTCTCCCTCTGAATCCAAAAGTCCGCTCTACACATCTGTGTCTCTTTTGCTGTCTTGCATACAGGGTCATCATTGCCATCTTTCTAAATTCCATATATATGTGTTAGTATATGTACCACAGCTTTATTTATTTTTTCAATTTTTACAGTTACTTAATTTTACATTTTTATGAAAATATATTCAGATTTTATAGACTGGATACAATTACGTTTCTCTTTTAAATTACTGTCAACAGAACAGAGGGTGTGTGAAAAATCTTGATTAAAATAATGATTGTACTCAACTAAGTGTAAGAAAAATTAATTTTATGAAAAAATTATGTAATAGTTTATAACTTATGCAAACTTATATTTATTATTAATCCAAATATCACTGGTATATGAGTAGAACAACCAGATGTGAACAAAAATTACACAGTTGTCTTTGATATTTTGAAAATTTTCAGTCACTTAAAAATGATAATTTTACATATAGTTATTGTAAATGTAAACTTTCAAAGTAGGAGAATAAAGTATTTGTTGAGTGGTTTGATAGCTTTAGTTTAAAAGTTTTCATACTTTCACATAGGATAGCGTGGCTTCCATATTTACTCTTTCCTGATCTCCCTGAGTGTTATGGTTGGGACTAAATCATGTTCTTTGCCCTGGCAGACAATTTATTGTGCACCAACGTCTACCACCCCAGGGCCTTCAAAAAAGAAAATTCCATAAGACTGTTACACTCTCCCCTCATTACACAGCTCTACTGAGGCTGTGGACACAGAGCCTAACAGCTGCTTGAAAAGAGAAAAGGAATAAGATATTACAGAAATACAGTTGTTTTTGAAAGATTACTATTTACAAACACTGCCTTGTCTTACCTTACCTTGATTAAGGTGTGAACACTATTCCATAAGTGCACAGAGAAGCAGCAGTGGTGAACACTCAGTACACAGTCACTTTAAGGACAGCCTCGCTGTGTGACTTGGGCATAAATTTTTAAGTGAACTCTTATATTATGGGTCACGGGTCCTGAATCCTGTGATGACAGTGCACCAAAGAGGACAGAAGATGAATTGGTTACGACTCAATAACAGAATAATAAAGTGACATTTATCCATATATTTGTACGTAGATATGTTTCAATTATAAATATTCACATTTTTAAGATGTCTCCTTAAGCCTATTTTAGTACTCAACTGTAAAATCAAGAGTCTAGAAATCACTGCAGAGAGGAAGTGTGTCGATATGTGGGCTGTGGACCACCCAGTGCAGAAGGGAGGGTCTAAGGGACACGGCAGGAGTGCATTGAGGTGTGACTTGGGAGTACATTTCTATAATAAGCTGCTTAGCTCTTGTGCACACTACTGTTGGAAAACCATCACACATAGGGTTTAAGGAAGTTTATCCTGCTGCACTGTGGAGAAAGGAAGAGTCAAGAAACTAAAGTTAGGAACATGTACTGTAGTTCATTAAAAAAAAATTTTTTTCACAATAGAAAAAATTTAAATATAGTTGATTGACAAAGTTATGTTACTTTAAGGTGTGCAGCAAAGTGATTTAGTCATACACATACATACGTTCTTTTTCAGATTCTTTTTTCTTACAGGCTATTACAAGATATTGAATATAGATCCCTGTGCTATAATTAGGTCCTTGCTGGTCATCTATTTTATACACAGTAGTGTGTATATGTTAATCCCAAACTCCCAGTTTATCCCTCTTCATACTGCAGTTTATTAATTCAGAACTTGGATGGTGAAAGCCAGCTCTAAGGGGAGTGGCAGTGGGGACAGGGAAGAAAGGCTGGATTCTAAGACCATCTTGAAGGTAACAGATATAAACTTTTCTGTCTAAATATAAGGGGTTTAGGAACAGAATAAAACTCCGTGTCAACATTTTAAAGAATTATTTCTCCCAAAAAACTATCTAGTTGCCCATTCCCATCCCACTATCCCAAATTGTAGACCCACTAAAAATATGTGATTTGCTCAAGATCACACATCTTCAAAGTGACAGACTGAATAGAAACCAAACTTTTAGGCAGTAAGGCCAATAGTATTGCCACCAAAACATGAGTCACGTATGTTTCCAGATGTGGAGAAACTTGGTCTGCTATTCAATATTTTGTCGAGGATCATCTGCATGTTAAGCCATGCGCACAGTGCTCAGTGCTGGAATTACAGTGGTGAATAAATATGCTGCTGCTGCTGCTAAGTCGCTTCAGTCATGTCCGATTCTGTGCGACCCCATAGACAGCCCACCTGGCTCCTCTGTCCCTGGGATTCTCCAGGCAAGAACACCAGAGTGGGTTGCCATTTCCTTCTCCAAATAGGCTACTTGCCCTCATTTAACTCTATGTCTGGTTGACAAAACAGTGATACTTATGGCAGAGAAGGTGCAGGATGTGAAACTGGTGCAGTGATGGGGGTGTGATGAGTTATTTTAATGTCTGCTAGTTTGGGGCATGCTGGGTTTGATGTCTGTGTTTCATGTACATACAAATTGCCTCATTCACCCTGCAAGCTACAGGGATGTATTTATGTATGTATGTATGTATGTAGATTAAGCAAACCTTCCCTAGGTGTCTTTTCAGATGAGAGAGAGAAGTGTAAATAGTGAGGAGAAGGTTTATCACATCTGTTAAAAAATACCCTTTCTGAGTTTGTAGCAATCAATGTGACCTCTGGCTTGTGGAGAAGAATATAAGGATGTTTTACCAGGTGGAACAAAGTTGCAGGGTTTTGACATGATTTTTTTTTTTTTTAATCATTACTGAGGTACATCTTTCTTCTTCTGTAAAGTGTATCTTGTCTCCAGAATGGTTTTCTTTTTCTTTTCTTAGATTCTACTGTACTTTGGAAAGAGACAAAGCAGAAAGACAGTATTAGCTGTTTGCAGCCTATACTCTGTAAATTGGCTATTAGCCAGGTGTCCTCATAGAGATGGGCAGTATGCCTTTGTCCTAGCTTGTGTCAAGAGTAAGAAAATGAATTAACTTGGACAGGCTTTAGATGATTTTCAGCATGAAAACTGATATCGATAGGTTTAAAATGAATTTACTCTCTAAATATTTGCACTGAATAAAGTTTAAATGAAAATACTCTGTGACTATTCAAAGATAGAACTTTGAGAAATAGTAAAATTAGAATCATTTCAGAGAATCTAAAGAAACACATTGAACAAAATATCTGTGGACAGAAGTTGGCACACCACTGAATGTGACTGCTTGAATGTAGTTCTGATAGATTTTTCTAGCTTTTAAAGAAAATTTTTATGTTGAGGAAGAGGTTTGTGTTTTTTAATAGCCCACATAATATAATCTACTTTTTAATTCTTTTCTTAAATAAAGAAGAATAAGCATCAAGGAAAAAATTTGAAAACTGTAGTATTTAATAATTTACTAATAGCAAAATACCCAAATACCTTTTATCATTCCGAGTATTGAATAATAAAAAATAGAATAGAGCCAGGAAATCAAGTTCTATATGATTATAGAGGAGTAGAAATATTTTTACTTATTTCGGTTTATAACTTGAATTTAAAACTAAAGGAAAGCAGAAGGAGAAGAAAGAGGAGGAAAGCAGACTATTCTGATAGGTTTTTTTTTTTTTTTTTTAATTCTTTTGAAGATTTCTTTTTTAGTTTAGAGAAACAGGCACAAATTATGTAGTGTTCTTCTGTGATTCTGGTTTTGCACACTCAGAGACAGACCATACCATTTATTGTTAATTTGATCTAAAGGCTTTCTTTTCCATATTTAGATATTAGGTTAGTATAGCTGGTAATCTGCATAAGAGAAATAAATTACCTTCATATTAAAAGGAGTTGAAGTGTCTTAAATGCTTATGCAGCCACAAGGAGAACAGTTAGAAACACACTGCTTATATTTCTTAATTATTGATATTTATTTATGAGAGTAATTTTCTGCTTACCAATTGTCATTAATCCTTACAGCTTTATGGTTCATATTCTCGCTTATGCATGTGGTATTGACTTTGTTTAACAAATTGTATTATTCGTACAGTTTTCTAAATTTGCTGCAGGAACTTGGCATTCTACAAAGTCTTGAACTGAAGGAAAGAATTTTCCTGATGAAACTTACATTGGCCTAACAGAACTATGACCACTGTGCATGATCAAAGCCCCTAGAGAGTTAACAATAACGAGGTAAATGGGGACCTCAGAGGTACCTCTTAAGGGAGATAAGTTCTGAACAGACTCAATGAGGATCTTATTGTCTGGGAGCTTGCAGTTCCAAGGGGAAATGAATTTATCTCTTAATTGCATTGTCCCTGGAGCCCTAATCACTGGTGGAAATAGTATACTCTGTGATTTTACCAATCTTTAACAATATTTTTCAGAACAAGTTCATATGTTTAACAAGAAATACCCCTGAGCACTGTTTAAATGCACTCATAGTTCTCTTATGAAGTCACTCGGCAAAGACTTGTTATGCTCTGATTAGCTTATTAGTTCATTCTGGATCTGATAGAGAGTTTTGGGGCATTGTCTATCAACTTGCAAGAAATTAGGACAGCAAATGCCTTTGAATTGTCTTTGCTTATTTAACCATGTCTCTGCAGATGTTCACTATTTTGATATGTCTTTTATTTGGAAAGTGCACTATTTGTTTAATCAATTAGAGATGTACAATTCTGAATAAATGAAGTTTATAAGTAGATTAAAATGCTAAAGAGACATACTTCCCCCTCAAATGAGCGTCAACCCTGCATATCAACATATGGTTAATTCCGAACGTCAAAAGATCATTTTCAGGCTCCCTTAGTTCATGGAATGATAATAAAAAATTACACAGTATATAGTTTATGAAGGCAACCCATAATGATAGCTTCACTTGTACTTAGGTTATTTACAAATGATCATAAATTAATTTTTCTGTAAGAAAGGAAATATGAGAGCTGTAGCTGCTGCTTTATGGATCAAATTATTTTAGATAATTCTGTGGATTCATTAGTGATATTTTCAAGAAGTGCAATGCAAAACTCAACTCTTACTACTCTTTATTTCCCCAACTTTTGTTTACTTCTGTTATTTTAATATGAATAAGTTAGTGAGATGGAAATGTGGTGCAATAGAAGAAATTAGACTTTTGAGTTAGATACAGGGCTGTGGCACTGGATAGCTCCACGAGTTGCCATTCTATAGGCTCCGTGAAGGGCATTACATCATGGCTCACCATAGATTAATATTGGAAACTCGATTAAATAGTGTTGGGCAAAGTTTTTGGCTCTTTGAACCTTCGTTTCCTTGTCTATAAAATGGAGATTATTTTACTTACCAGATATTCTTTTGTCAGTTACAAAGGAATTTACCTACCATATGTGATTCTTTTGTGAAGATGGGGTTTTACAAGGGTTTATTCCCATAACAGCACTTAACATAGTACCAACACATGTGTATGTGTGCTAAGTTGCTTCAGCAATGTCTAACTCTATGTGACCCTATGGAGTGTAGCCCTCCAGGCTCCATGGGATTCTCTAGGCAAGAACACTGGGGTGGGTTGCCATGGCCTCCTCCAGGGGATCTGCCCAACCCAGGGATGGAACCCACGTCTCTTATGTCTCCTGCATTGGCAGGCAGGTTCTTTACCGCTAGCGCCACCTGGTAGGTGCTTAATAACTTAGCTTTGCAAGTAGGTAGATAAGATGAAATCCAACAAATTGATTAAAAAAGGGGGAAAAGATGATATTCACTTATAGTGTAAAACTTAAAGGAAAAATGAAATCAGTCGGAAAGGTAGTCTAAGCATTTATGTGGCACCTGAGGTTTGGTCCTTGTACTAAATGCAGGCCTTAAGAGGGCAAGTGACACAGAATGGATATATGCATATTACCAGAAGTTTGAAACCTTCACATATTTAAAACTACTCCTGCTTGTGTTTCATGACAAACAGGAAAACTGATAGAGTCTGTGGTGCTTCCATTTCAGGTTTAAAATTCTTTCAAATTCATTTTACTATTTCATTTCATTACTAATTCATTTTACTATTTCTATTCCAACCTATTTTTTCTAAGTGTTTTAGAAAAGACTTTAATAATTAGCAGCGCTACACTAATATGTGCATGCACACACAGATATGTGCACACACACAACCTACAGATCTTGGGTACTTAACTTTAAAATGTTAATTTTTATCATATAAATTTTAGACTTTTACAACAAAATATAAAGCAGACATTGGAAATTGTTTTTCAGAAAAAGATATTACAACAGAGAAAGGTAGAAGAAAGTTTGTATAATTCAATATAATAAAAATAAAAGTATAATGGCAATTACTATAGCTATCAATCTTCAATAATTTGTGAAGAATCCAGCTTTAAATGTGATGAAGCTTTATATGATTTGTGATTACAGAGTGTAAAATATAACAGATGCTACAATATTTAGATGCCTGCTGGCATTTACCTTTTTCTCTGCACAGTTCATTTCAACTATATGAAAATATTATGTGCTATATAAAAGTAGAGAAAAAGAAATTTATTTGTAAAATAACCACAGGAGAATTGATAGTGTTTCAGCAATGTGGTATTTGATTCTGTTTGACCAGATGAACTATGTGAGAAAGTGGAGAATTTGATGATACAGTATTACTTTCAGTTTTCATATGGTGGAAGACGCACGGGTCACAAAATAACACTGGTGTTGAATTCAATTACTTTCTCTGTGGTGTTCAGAGCTGACTTTTTAGGATGGGAGCCCTACTGTTCACTGGAGAAATGGTTTTGCTTTGAGGATTGCAATGGAGAGTTGCTGGCATTGGTGACTTTGGAGAAATGGCCAATGTTATGTTCCAGGGGCAAGATACTTGGGGTGCAACATCTCATTTTTTAAAACCACATTATACAGGGCATTAAATGTTAGTCTTCTTGAAAAAATTCTTTTGTTATCTTACATATATTCATGTGGTAAGCATGATTTTAAATTTCAGATATCCTAAAATAAACAAAACCCCAAATTGCCTACTTTTGAAGATTTGTTCCCTCTTTTAAAAGGTTTAAATTTTCCCATTACATCATATATTTTTTCAGAAAAACATTTTTTTTTGAGAAAATAATGAAAAAATTTCTAGATCTGCAAGCTAGAAACCTTGAAGTTATTCTTGGACACCTTTATCTCCATCTTCCTTACATCCCCAAATCACTAACTTCTATCAGTTTTTATCTTCTGTGCCTGTGTACATGCTCAGTTGCTCAGTTGTGTCTGACTTTTTGCGACCCTATGGACTGTAGCCCACCAGGCTCCTCCGTCCCTGGAATTTTCTAGGCAAGAATACCAGAGTAGGTTGTTGTGCCCTCCTCCAGGGGATCTACCTGACACAGGAATCGAACCTGTATCTCCTGTCTCCTGCATTGCAGGCAGGTTCTTTACCCACTGAGCCATTAAATGGATATCTTCTAATACCCATTAAATCTGCCTGCTTCACATTCTACAAGTACCATTTGTATGACTCTGCCTGGAATAATGGGAGCATCTCTTTTTCTCCCTGCATCTATGTTTCTAGAGCACATTTATTTTCCATAATTTTCAAAATGTAAACCTGAGCTTGTCCTACCTATATTTACTTCAAGATTCCCACTGTTCTCAGAATGAAGACCAATTTTCTTCATAAGGGCCCATGAACACTGATTTGGCTTTGAAACTGCCAACTCCCAGATGTATCTCCCCTGGCTCTTTGCAGTCTTGAGTCCTCTTCTGCACTTGTGGGACCTGAAAGCCTTTACTATTGAATTTCCCCTATGCCAGCAGTACTGCATGAAACACATGTAACCTTGGATCTGCATGAAGGTGTGCCAACCACACCAATAATTTTAAAGTTTCCAGATCCACAACATCCACATGGACTTTTTTTCCTGTGAATGATCTGCATCAAGAAGGTGTCTGCAGGTGAGGCATCCTGCTGCCTCTCCCTTCCATATTCACTTTCACAGTCACTCTTTTGCTTTACAAACAGACGAAAGAAGGTGGACTTTTCATTCATTCTGATTCTTATTGTGGAACTGTGCATCAGATAGTAAAGTCTCTGGGGCCCCAAAAGAGGAACAACTGTCAACAGCAAGGCATCATATATTTTCCATTTTGATACATATTGCTCTCAAGGGAAAGTGGGAACTAGAAATGCAGCATTTTGGCCTGTGCTGGAATGTTCTGAATTCAGATATTTCATGGAGTGGGGCAGCAGGGGCACTGGCAGTTTTTCTTTAACCACCTCACTTCTTTCACCCCCCAAAGTGTCCTCAAGAAAGAGAGACGGAGGGTCTCAGAAGAGCAAAGCAAAGTGAGGGTTGGTAGAAACATTGAAGACGTCAGAATTTGTTTCATCCACGTGGCAAACTAGGAGAACCTCCTGCTTTAATCTGTTTGTCTTAATTCTTTTCTGTCTTTATTGTTTATCTACCTTTTAGAATATACAAGTTTTGTGAAAAGCTGCCTGGGAACTCTCATTTTGATCTGATTTTTTTGCAGTTTCATTAATAAGAAGGATCCTGAGGATTACTCTCATTCACCTTTTCCATAGTCTGTCTCTCTGTTACGTATCTAATCAAGGTCCGGTTTCCTGTTCTTTTGAACAAATATCCAAAAGTAGAATTGCTGGACCACGTGGTAGTGTTTTCTATTTTTCATTTCTTAGGGAAGCTCCATGCTGTTTTCCATACTGCCCATACTATTCTACATTTCTAACAACAGTGCACCAGGATTCCGATTTCTCCACATCCTGCCAACACTTGCATTTTTTCATTTTTTTGATAATGGCCATCCTAGACAGGTATAAGCTGATATTTCGCTGTAGTTTTGATTTACACTCTCTTAATGATTAGTATGGTAGACATCCTTTCAAATGCCTATTGGCCATTAGTTTGTCTTTTTTGGGGAAAATGTCTATTCAGGTCTTTTGACCATTTTTTAAATGAGTTATTTGTTTTTGTATTTTTACTGTTGAGTTGTAAGAGTTCCTTACAAATAAAGATAATAACCCCTTATTAGATGTATGGGTTGTAAAATTTTCCTGTCATTCCATAGGGTGTCTTTTCTCTTTGTTAGGTTGTTTCTTCTGCTACATAACGAAGTTTGATGTAGTCCCATGTACATGTTTTTGCTTTCCTTGCTTGTGCTTTTGATGTTGTATCCATCTCTGAGAATACTGACAGTAGTTTGTTTCCATCTTCTGCTCTTTGTGTGTTCTATTGCTTCCAACTTGTTTTGTTCAGTTCTTTCTTTCTTTTTTTTTATATATAGATTTATTTATTTATATAAAAAGACCAATAGCAGTATGTTATGCATCAATAGCAGCAACAGCTTTTCCAAGTTCTGCAGTCATCTGAACAAAATTATAGAGACATCCAGCACACTCCATTAAAAAAAAAAAAGTAAAAAACCAAAACCTCAGAAAACAGCAAAGTTCTGTTACTGTTGTGGTACCTGGCACCATTTTTTTTTTTTTTATTACATTTCTCAATCATCATCTGGAAAGAAACATTCTAGAATAACGTCATTAAAAACAGATCTGATAAAGCACGGTCACTACTACATATCATAGAGCAGGTACAAGATATTTTACATTCACAGAGGTATGATACAGTACTGTCCTACATCTAGAATGCTAGAGGGTATAATTAAAAAGGCATTATTTGAGACTTGATTCTACTTTTCCAGCAGAGGGCCCAAAGGATGGTTATGACACAGCTCTGGTACAGAAATGCACCTTCTTAGACAGGATTTCCCTCCTTTATTGGCATAGTTCTAGGCACTGCTCTTCATGAACATCAGCTAAAAACCGTTTAAAAAAATAAACAAAAACCAACCATTGGATTCATACAAAGATGACTGAAGAGAGGCAAGCAGGACTCAACCTAAGTAGCATTTAACCAACTCCATCATGTCTGAATGGTTAAGAGCTTCATGGAAGAAAGGAGATGCCAAGTAGCACTTCAAAGCTTTGGGCCACAACCAAAACACAGCATCATTTCAAACAGAAGCAATAGCCGAACGCTGCCCACTTGGATATGTTCAAGGATGTTGACGTCAGTATTTCATCACCTGCTCACTCATCCAGGAAGAAGGGGAGATCACTTACTGTACTTTGATTGTGTTCAACTCAATCACCATGTTCAGTTCTTTCATTTCAGTCTTTCTTTTTCCTATCAAAGTCTTCCTCCACTGTTCTGTAACCCTTGATTGCTAGCTATATTTAAGAGTTGGGGGGAAAGCTGTAGGAAGTTTTAAATGGGTGAGTGGGACTGATTGATTGTGGGACTCATTGAAGGAAAATGTGGTTTACCTTGTCTTTTTTTGGCATGTAGGAACAGGGATATAATCTGTGCCCCTGCAATGGAAGCTCAGAGGCCTAAGCACCAGAACACCAGGGAAGTCCCTATGATTTGGCTGCTTTATTGAAGGGCTCCTCACTTTCATCTTTTTAGGACTTTTCTCTTATGCTGGTCACATTCCCCAGGAAAGATCCATCCAGTCTCTTGCCTGCAGGATAGTCTTGGCTGCCAACATTCCAGGAGCTGATGAAAAATGAAGAGAGCCAAAGGGATGTCAGCCTTCAATAAATTCATCCCTTTTCAGCTCCATTCTCAGCATTCTACCTTAGCATGTGTGGCGACTCAGAGACCCTCTGTTCAAGACAAAACAAACTTCCAGCCCTCTGCTGAGGTCGGGATAAGGGAAAGTGAAAAGGGGGTCTGCTTCTGCTCCTTAGGGAACTTCGGAGCAGTTCTTATTGTAGTTCCCTCTCATTCACCTCCACGTTTGGAAGGACCTGGTGCCACTAATTCCCGAGACTTTGGAAATCATGTCATTTAAAACACTGCCTTAATTTTTAGCTTTCAAATTAAGCAACCAGTTTTTTGTGTTGGCATTTTTGTTTTTGTTTTCTGCTGCAGTTCTCACACACGTTCTCCTGTTTTCTAGCCTGAAGAAGTATATTGCTAGTCCCCTTTCTCTCTCACCTTCTTCATCCTTATGAAATGAACTATGTTAAAATATATCTTTATGGGGCTTCCCTTGTGGCTCAGCTGGTAAAGAATCCACCTGCAATGAAGGAGACCTGAGTTCGATCCCTGGGTTGGGAAGATCCCCTGAAGAAGGGAAAGGCTACCCACTCGTCCATGGGGTCTCAAAGAGCTGGGCTCAACTGAGCGACTTTCACTTTCACATATCTTTATGATACTCTGTGAGGTTTCAGGAGATAGTGGATTTATATATGTATGTGTTCAGTCTCCTGACTATTTGGAAACTTGACTGTCTTTAAAAATCTTTGTTTTTGTTTTATTTCAGGGAACAAAATTGTGTGTGCATCCAGATATGTCATTTTTTTCCAATATGTTTCTATTTTTTTTTTTTGAGCAGTCTCTCCTTATATCAAGCTTAAAGCAATTCTATTCATTTTTTTTCCTTAAGCTTTTACTCCTTTTAAAAATTATTTTCATGTATGAAATGGGGGCAGGACATCCAATTTTATTATTTTCAAAATGTCTCAACTCTATTTTTTTACATAGCTAATAATTTCCCAATTGATTAATCATGACACTTTTACCTTTAGAAAATTTTAATATAGTATATAGATCCATTTTTTGCTTTTGATGTTTCATTTTCTATTCTTCTGCCCAAATAAGAATTTTTTTTTTTTTGGCCATGCTGTTGCTTATGGGATCTTAGTTCCCTGACCAAGGATAAAGCCCAGGTCTCTGCAGTGAAAACACTGAGTCCTAACCACTGGAGTGGAATTCCAGGGAATTCACTGGAATATTTTTCATCATTATGATCATATGACATATTAGATATCTGAAAGATTATTCCCCACATTTCCTTGTTCAAAAATTTTTTTTCTAGTCTTGCCTATTTCCTTTAGTTGTATAGTTATGCATTTCCATTATTTAAAAAAGTCATCCTATACTGACTTTGAAATTAAAGATAATTTAGTCAGACAAGAAAATTAATAATCCAGAAGTATTATGAGTTCTATTTATTGAAATCTCCTTCTATGTCTTGTTTGACTGTATTTTTTTCTTTATTTTATAGTTTGATTGCTATTGTGAACATGTTGGAAAATGGCATAGGAGGAGATAGAAGCTTGCTTTGACTTTTCTTCAAAGCCTGAGCTCTAACATACTTTCTAGGCTCATCTATATCAGAGGTTCTCAAACATGACTCTTCATAAGAATTGTAAAGAGTCGGACACGACTGAGCGACTTTACTTTACTAAGCTTGCCTGAACATTCAAGTCAATGCAGGAGTTTTAAAAAACGCTGTTGCTAGGCCTTAGACTAGATTAATTGAATCAGTATTTTGAAGAGACGGTTGTTGCTGTTGTTCAGTCACTCAGTCATGTCCAGCTTTGTGACACCATGGCCTGCAGCACGCCAGGCCTCCCTGTCCACCATCATCTCCCAGAGTTTGCTCAAACTCATGTCCATTGAGTCGGTGATGCCATCCAACCACCTCATCCTCTATTGTCCCCTTCTCCTCCTATCATCAATCTTTCCCAGTGTCAGGGTCTTTTCCAATGAGTCAGCTTCACATCAGGTGGCCAAAGTATTGGAGCTTCGGTTTCAGCATCAGTCCTTCCAATGAATATTCAGGGTTGATTTCCTTTAGGATTGAATGGGTTGATCTCTGCACTGTCCAAAGGACTCTCAAGACTCTTCTTTAGCATCTCAGTTCAAAGGCATTAATTCTCCAGCGCTCAGCCTTTTTTATTGTCCAGCTTTCATATTTGTACATGACTACTAGAAAAACAATAACCTTTGACTAGACGGACCTTTGTCGGCAAAGTAATGTCGCTGCCATTTTAGTATACTTTTTAATATACTGTCTAGGTTTCTTGTAGCTTTTCTTCCAAGGAGCAAGCGTCTTTTAACTTCATGGCTGCAATCAGCATCCACAGTGATTTTGGAGCCCAAGAAAATAAAGTCTGACCCTGTTTCCATTGTTTCCCCATCTATTTGCCATGAAGTGATGGGACTGGATGCCATGGTCTTAGGTTTTTGAATGCTGAGTTTTATCACCCTCCTCTTTTAGCTTTATCAAGAGGCTCTTCAGTTCCTCTTTGCTTTCTGCCATAAGGGTGGTGTCATCTGCATATCTGAAGTTATTGATATTTCTCCCTGCAATCTTGATTCCGGCTTGTCCTTCATCCAGCTGGGCATTTCACATGATGTACTCTGCATATAAGTTAAATAAGCAGGGTGGCCAAAGTATTGGAGCTTCAGCTTCTGCATCAGTCCTTCAAATGAATATTCAGGACCGATTTCCTTTAGGATTGACTGGCTTGATCTCTTGCAGTCCAAGGGACTCTCAGGAGTCTTCTCTAACAGCACATTCAAAAGCATCAGTTCTTCAGCGCTCAGCTTTCTTTATGGTCCAACTCTCACATCCATACATACTACTGGAAAAACCATAGCTTTGACTATATGGACCTCAATCCTGAATATTCATTGGAAGGACTGATGCTAAAGCTTAAGCTCCAATACTTTGGCCACCTTATGCGAATAACTGACTTAATGGAAAAGACCCTGATGCTGGGAAAGATTGAAAGCAGGAGAAGAAGGGGATGATAGAGGATGAGATGGTTGGATGGCATCACCAGCCCATTGGACATGAGTTTGAGCAAGCTCTGGGAGTTGGTAATGGACAGGGAAGCCTGGCATGCTGCAGTCCATGGGGTCGCAAAGAGCTGGACATAACTAACCAACTGAACTGAACTGAAGCAAGGATACATACAGCCTTGATGTACTCCTTTCCCAGTTCAGAACCAGTCCATTGTTCCATGTCCTGTTCTAACTATTGTTTCTTGACCTGCATACATGTTTCTCAGAAGGCAGGTAAGGTGGTCAGTATTCCCATCTCTTTAAGAATTTTCCATAATTTGTTGTAATCTACACAATCAAAGGCTTTAGTGTAATCAATGAAGCAGAAGTAGATGTTTTTCTGGAATTCTCTAACTTTTTCTGTAATCTAACAAGTGTTGGTAACATGATCTCTGGTTCCTCTGCCTTTTCTAAATTCAGCTTGTACATCTGCAAGTTCTCAATTCGCATACTGCTGAAGCCTAGCTTGAAGGATTTTGAGCACTATTTTGCTAACATGTGAAATGAGTGCAACTGTGTGGTAGTTTGAACATTCTTTGGCATTTCCCTTCTTTGGTATTGGAATGAAAACTGACCTTTTCCAGTCTTGTGGCCACGGCTGAGTTTTCCAAATTTGCTGGCATATTGAGTGTAGCATTTTCACAGCATCATCTTTTAGGATTTGAAATAGCTCCACTGGAATTCCATCACTTCCACTAGCTTTGTTCATAGTGATGCTTCCTAGATGCATCCTTCAAGCTCCAAGATGTCTAGCTCTAGGTGAGTGATCACATCATCTTGGTTATCCAGGTCATTAAGATCTTTTTTTATATAGTTCCTCTGTGTGTTCTTGCCACCTCTTCTTAGTATCTTCTGCTTCCTTTAAGTCCATAATATTTCTGTTCTTCATTGTGCCCATCTTTGCATGAAATGTTCCCTTGGTATCTGATTTTCCTGAAGAGATCTCTAGTCTTTCCCATTCTATTGCTTTCCTCTATTCCTTTGCAGTGCTCATCCAAAACGGCTTATCTCTCCTTGCTGTTCTCTGGAACTCTGCATTCAGATGGGTAAGTCTTTCCTTTTCTCCCTTGCCTTTTGTTTCTCTTCTTTTCTCAGCTATTTGTAAGGCCTCCTCAAACAACTAATTTGCCTTTTTGCATTTCTTTTTCTTGGGGATGGTTTTGATCACCACCTCCTGTACAATGTTATGAACCTCTGTCCATAGTTCTTCAGGCACTCTGTCTATCAGATCTAACCCTTTGAATCTATTTATCACTTCCACTGTATAAGAGATGGCCCATAAGTATAGTGAGTTTAAAAATATTCTCCAGGTAATTATAATATGAAGTCAAATTATATCCATGGACCTATATCTTAAGTCTACCATGTTTGATGTCATTTATCATTTAATAAAAGTAGCATACATGTGACTCTTGTCTGGGCAGTCAGTCATTAAAAAAGGTGTTTCTGGAGATTGCAGGTAATAGAGTTTACATCCTCTCATGAGCACACTAAAATCACAACTGTCTGCAGAACAACCATTGATGGAAAAGACTGGAACTTACCAGCAGAGATATTCTATGGCTAAAAACATAAAGAAGGAACAACAATGAGAGAGGCAGGAGAGGTGGATTTGCAATAGAATCAAACCCCATACCCTCTGGATTTGTAACCCACAAAAGGGAGAAAAATTACTCCAGACGTTCTCCCACAGGAGCATGAGTTCTGAGCCCCATATCAAGCTCCCCAGCCTGGGGGTCCAGTACCAGGAAGAAGAGACCCCAGAGCATTTGGCTTTGAAGTCCAGCAGGGCTTAATTGTAGGAGCCCCTGAGGACTGGGGTAAATAGAGACTTCACTCTCAAAGGGTGCACACAAAATCTCACATGCCCTGGAGCCCAGAACAAAAGGAGTAATTTGATAGGAGCCTGGGCTGGGCCTACCTGCTGGTCTTGGAGAGTCTACTGGAGCAAGGGCAGGAGGGGAGGCCGCATGTCACCCTGGGGACATAGACATTGGTATTGGACATATTGGGAAACTTTCAGCCACGTGAACACTGCTGCTGTGGCAGCTGACATTTTGGATACTTAGCTCCAAGATCCTATAGGGACAGTGCTGGTACACCTCAGGCCAATTAGCAAGCCAAAACAACCTGTGAGACACCCAGACCCCATACCCAGCTGTGTCAGGAACCCACCCCCTCTCTCCTGTGCAATGATCTAAAATGAGCCCTGGGGTCTCTGGGCCCTAATCAGACTCCAGGACTCAGTAGTCTGGCACTAATCCCTGGATTGGCTTCAACAGCTAGTGAATAGAACAAGAGCCCCAGAGTCTTCCAGACCCTGACTCTACTCACCACTGAGCCAGCACTAGCCCCTGGGCTCCCTAGGATTCTGCAACCAGCCACCTTGTGACCAGACCCTGTTAAACATCAGCCAGAAGCATTGGCACAAGGCAGGGCCTGGCAACTAACCAGACTAGGGGCCTGCCAGAGTGCCCGCATAGTCAGCCCACCACAACAGAAGGACCCATGTAGCCCTCTTAGGGGGAACCCTAGAGCATATAGGTCAGGTGACAAGAGGGCAGTGCCCTGCTAGGATGCATAGAACACCTCCTCCAGAGGGCCACCTCTCCAAGGCTGAGAAGCCTAACTAATGTACCACATACATGAAAACACAAATAGAAAGCCAGCCAAATGAGGCAGCAGAGGAACATGTTCCAGAGACAGGAACAAGATAAAACCCTAGAATGAGAAGTAAGTGAAGTGGAGATAGGCAGTCTCCCTGAGAAAGAGTTCAGAGTAATGATTATAAAGATAACCAAGGAACCAGGATAAAAATGAATACACAGAGTGAGAAGTTAGAAGGTTTTTATAAAGAGGAGACATAAAGAGCACCCAGGGCTTCCCTAGTGGCCTATGGCAATTTGCCTGCCAATGTAGTAGGCACAAGTTCGATCCCTGGTCTAGGAAGATCCCACGTACCATGGAGCAACTAAGCCTGTGGGCCACAACACTGAGCCTGTGCTCTAGAGCCCAGAAGCTGCAACAGCTGAAGCCCATGCTCCCTAGAGCCTGTGCTTCACAGCAAAAGAAGCCACCACAGGGAGAAGTCTGCATACCACGACTAGAGAGTAGCCCCCACTCACCTCAAATAGAGAAAGCCTGCACAGCAACAAAGACCCCACATAGCTGATAGATAAATAAATAATTTTTTAAAATGGACAACCAAACAGAAAATGAAGAATACAATAACTGAAATTAAAAAATACCCTGGATGGAATCAATAGTAGACGAAATGATTCAGAAGAATGGATCAGTGAGCAGAAAGGCAGAGTACTGGAAATCACTACAGTAGAACAGGGAAAAAAGAATTAAGAGAAATGAGGACATTGTAAGAGACCTCTGGGACAACTCAAGTGCACTAATATTCACAGTATAGCGGTCCCAGAAAGAGAAGAGAGAGAGGAAAGGCCTGAAAAATATTTGAAGAGACAGTTTGCTGAAACTCTCCCTAACCTGGGAAAGGGAATAGTCTCTCAAATCCAGAAAGCCTAGAAAGTCCCATGGAGGATCGGCCCAAAGAGGAACATACAAAGACATATTGTAATCAAAATAACAAAAAGAGAAAATACTAACAACAGCAAGAGAAAAGCAACAAATAACAAACAAAGGAACTCCCATAAGACTATTAGCTGATTTTTAAACAGAAACTTTCAGGCCAGGAGGGAGTGGTACAATATATGAAAAGTGATGAAAGAGAAAATATTGCAACCAAGAATACTCTGCCCAGAAAGGTTCTCATTTTGATTTGATGGAGAAATCAAAAGCTTTACAGACATGCAAAAGCTAAAAGCATTCACCACCATCAAACCAGCTTGGGAGAATATGTTAAAGGCACGTCTCTAGGTGAAAACGAAAAGACCCACAACTAGAATTAAGAAAATAGCAGAATGAAAAAACTCACCAGTAAAGGCAAACACACATTAAAGGTAGGAAATCATTCACAAACAAAGCTAGTAGGGAGGTGAAAAGACAAAAGGAGTAAAAATCATCTGTATCCACAATAAGCAGTGAAGAGATACGCAAACAATTAGATATAAAATATCGTGCACAGTAACAGTGAGGGGAGGGGAGCACAAATGCAGTGTATTCAGAATGCACTTGAAGTTAAGAGGTCAGCAACTTAAAACAGTCACATATGTATAAATACTGCTATACAAAAACCTCAAGGTAACTGCAAATCAAAACCCTATAACAAATATTGAAAAAGGTGTTTCTGTACTCTTAACATGATTTAAAATGATTTTTGAACAATATATATCTTAAAAAACAGAAAAGAATAGCTTTATCTAGCACACATCCCAAAAGTAGGCATGCTAAGATGATTTGCATTTTAAAAGAGACTACAGGCCACCTTATGGACCCACATGACCTACCAGAGGTCTCATTTGGAGGCCCCCTGTGCTAGATTATAGATGCTTTAAAAGCAGGAACACGTATTTGATTGCTGTATTTGAATTCATAGAATGACATTGTTGATTGAGTGCCCTAAGCCAAATAAATGAGCCACTTATGTTAGGCACTTGTTCACATTCATAAAAACAACAAATAATATTATCTTCATCAAGCCCTTCTTAAGAAATAGTGATTAAATGATATCTGGTGTTTTCTTTATGTGCAGTTTCTTTCCAAGAGGTGGAGGAAACTGATTTGCTTTTGATGAACCTGTGTTGCCTCCAAATTGATGTCCACAGATTTCCTACTTTATTAATTGTCCCAGCAATTTAGCCAGCAATGATTTATATGAAATATTCCCTCTTGTTGTAGGCTCTACAGTCAGCTAATTGATTGCTATATGAATTATGCATCCTAAGCCAAATGCGAGGGTGCATGAAAGATGCAGCCAAGGTCATTTCCACCAACGAGAACTTCGGTGACTAAACGCCTTTTTAAGACAGGGTTTATTACTTTAACTTTGCTGCTTTCTTCGTGTATACATCAAGTCCAGAGTAATGAGAAAACTCTAAAATTGTGCCTTTAATTTATAAAAAGATGCAGCCATCCACAGTTCAGTGTTCTGCTGCCTGACAAGGGCTATAATTGAATTAATTTGGTAGCACTAAGGAAAAAACCAGAAATGGCATACAGGTGCTTTTTATCTGATTCCAAAATATGCCAAATCCCATCAAATTTGTCTATAGCTTATTAACACTCAAAAGCGACTGCTCCCAAAATAAGCACTTTGATTAGATGAAGGCCATGTTGGGACTAAATACAGACTATTTGGCATTTTGGCACTTGATGAAGGACAGTTTTGAAAAGTTACAGTCAATTATCATTTATTCATACTAAGAGAAGTGAATGATTTATACATTCTAGAGGCTGTATAAAGGAGAGGAGTGATGCTGTACTAAAGCTTTCAGGATTAAAGCAATCAAGTTAGCATAATGAAAGGATCTTGGTTTTTGCTGTCCCTGGGACTTAGTTTGAATTATCATTTAGCTATTTATTAGTTGAATGACGTTAGGTAATTTAACCCTTCAGACTTCAGTTGCCTTCTTCAAAAAATTGTCCCAATAATACTTTACGTGTACAGTTACTGTGAAGACAAGCATGACTAAAAGAAGTCATTGAAATCAATAACTTAGCCTTAGACGGTACCTTATTGCTTAGATGACGGAGCATACTACCAGGTAGAGTGTTCCTTGGATTACAAGTTGCCCATGAGGTTTGTAGAGAAACTTTCCAATTTGCTCTTAAAATCACCCCCAGGTACTTCCCCGGTGGTCCAGTGGTTAAGACCCCATGCTTCCAGTGCAGAGGGTACAGGTTCAATCTCTGGTGGAGGGGAACTACGATCCCACATGCCCTGTGGCCTGGCTGAAAAAGCAAACAAACAAAATGACTACCCACAGGGCCATGAGACCATGTCACTATACATTCCTTAAACCAAACAAGCATCTTCCGACGTGAAAGTTTCCATATGCTCAGAGAACTCATCTCAGGAATTAATCCACAAGAAGTGCATGTTTCAGAACAAACTACAGCTCCATGAGGCATACCCAGTCACGTTCAGGCTGTACTGGAGAATACGTGTGCTATGATTTCACATTAGGGGAACAGATACCTCACCAGAGAGGAGTCAATCACAAACCCTTCAGACGAGAACTGCACGCATTAGTGCACACAGCAATCAGCTAAGGGTCTTGTGAAAATGCTAATTCTGGTTCAGTAGGTTTGGGCTGGGGCCTGAGATTCTGCAGTTCTAACAAGCTTCCTGATGGCGTGATGCATCTGGCCCATGAACCATGCTTTGAGTTGCAAGGTTGGGGGATTTTCAAACACAGTTGCATGTGGGATTTGCCTGAAGATCTCTTTAAAAATAATGACGCCTGGGCTCTTCCTTAGATTTGTTGAATCTCTGGGGTTCAGTCTCTGGCTTAGGTACTTTTTAAAAGCTTCCTGAGTGATCTTTATTTGTAGATTGAGAACCGGTATTTTAGACGCAAAGGCAAGTGCTTCCATCACCTCCTATCAAGCGATCTTTCTAAAATCACTTATTAGTAAAGCCCAGATTGTACAACACACAGAACCCAGGAGGCAGACTTCAGAACATGTCAGTAAGTACAGCAGGGCTTCTGCTATTGAGGGCCTAGTGGAGGTCTCCTCACATGCTCCACATCCCTAATCTGGATGAGAGATGTCTGCATAGCTTCTCACCAGGCCCTGGCATGGGCTCAACATTTCATTGCTTCCTTGTAACTAGTGTCACCCCATCAGTGGTCCTGAGGCTGTGATGTGAACCTGGAGTGGAAGGAAATGCCATATAGCATTGAAGGACTATACGTCACAGATTTTTCTTACAGAAGAAAATGCACACCATGATGGGAAAGTTTTGCTTCCATGGAAGGCATTGGTTCTACTTGCAGCTACCAATGACCCCATGCCTTTAAAATGAACACTTATAATACGATGTCTGTAAGTTTACTTTTTCCTCAGTTCCCACAGGTTTTCTTTCTTGCTTGTTGTATTCTCAACAATATGATTATTAATTCAATATCTGGTGTCTCCGTTTCAGTGGCACCTGCATCAGATTGACTGGGACCCTTAAGACCACGCTGATTGTCCATCTACCGTAGTTCCTGGTTCAGTGGGTCTAGGGTCAGGACTGAGAAATGGCCATTCTGACAAATTCCTATGAGGTGCCGTCAGATATTGGGCTGGGAACGGCCCCTCCCCCATCCTTTTTTAACTACCACTTTATTATTTCATGAGATTCATGGGAAGAAAGGTGTTGTGCCTTTATATTCTCCATCTGCCACCAGTGCCTAATATGCAGATGGCACAAACAAATACCATTTGAATAAAAACTGATGGCCAAACCCTATCTCATTCATAATGAAAACACTTATAGAATATTGGACATTTCTTCTGGCCCATTAAGGATACTGTTTTCCAAAGAAACTCCAGAAATAACACTGACCTAGGGATCTGTGCTACTGAGGAATCTAGAGCACCTGGGGACACTTTATATGAAAACTTCTTTTCCCCCAAACCACTAAGGTACAGTAATGCAATCAGCATGATGTACAGGTTTGTTGACTGTTCAGGCTTACATTCAGGGGGTCTTGAAATGGAGAAGCAACAGAAGCATCTCCTCTAGGACCATCTGCTTTCAATTTTTCAGCTGAATCTCCTGAAGACTCACCAGGTGCTAATTTTGTATATGGTTCCATTGGAATTCTATCATTTTTCTCTAGATTTTACTTCCCAAAGAAAAGGAAGGATTCACTCAAGCAAAAAACTTCCCTGACATAGAGAAGATCAGGAGTGATCCCCAGCTGAACAAAGGCCAGTTCTACAAAAATAGTTGACAAATTGGCTGAGTTTTAGTCAATCCATTTTTTAGAGTCCCCTCCTGAATAGGTAGGCTTTTGGATCAACCATGCAGTTAGTCCAATTCAGTTTCAGAAGGAGGAAACAGATTGATTGTTTTTAAACATATTTTTTCCTCTCCCAACCTGGGCAGGTGCTATTTTGGACAATTTTGAAGGCAGAAACCATGACTTTATGAAAATCTGTCGCATGATTTCCTTTTCACATTCAAGTACTTAGAAATCATTCGCCCTTGTTACTAGAAAAACTAACGTTGGGCAATTGATTAGAATCTCTTCTAATCGTCATGTTTTCTGAATTCACATTACCAGAAAGGAGAGAGACCAACGACCTCATTTGCAGTCGTCCCAAATGAAGCCTGAGCTTCATGCTCACATTTGAGCACTAAGTTTAAGAGTAAAACTCATGGTGGAGCAGAGAAAAGGGGCACATTTTAGCAAAGCTTCAGGCAGACTTGATCCGAACTAAATGCTTTGTAATCTCTCTTTAAACAAAAGCTTTAGCTTCTGTAATCCTCCTCTTTATCTATCGCTGTGAAGCCTCCTGAGGTTGAAGCTGCTGCTTATGTCAGTTTTATAAACAGCCTAGATCTCTGCCCACAAATTGGTTTCCAGGGGGGATGGCAGCAGTGTCAGCTTAGCTCAAGTGTCATGAGTCATGGTCCCCTCCCTTTGGAGACACCTGTGCAAGTGCAGCCTGAGCAAGGCCTGAGCATCCTTTGCTTGTATTCTCACTTCACAGACATCCTGCTACTGAGCATCCATCCAGCCAAGATCCCTGGCTCATTAAAGCACGGCTGAGAGACTATTGTGTCTGTCTGCACCTTCTGTTCTTGAACCCCCAAGGAAAACTTCCATTTGTCGTGTCAATATGAACTGTGCCACATTGTACTCTGGCTCCACCCAAAGTCTGGTGGCTTTGATGGGGTCCTTCAGTGCCTGTGAGCCTCCACTGCTTTTCCTGGGGGGAAACAGCAAGGAAGCTCAGACTCCATGACAGACTGATGCCCTAGTGGAGCACAGTCAAGCCAGGATTGAAATGGCTTATGCTGGTCACTGTGACTTTCTAACAGGGGACTTTAGTGCTGCTGATGAAAGCCTATATGTGGAGTCAATGAACAGCTGCATTTCAAATAAATGCCAAAAAACAAAAATATGTCACTGTGCAGAAACATTAGAGAGAGCATGCAACTTTTGATGCACCTATTGTAGTGGGACCATGTGCTCGCATGTGAATATAGACACATGCACACACATACACAGAGACTCCTCCACAAAGGAGAAGCTGTCCTGTCTTCTCACAAGTCTGAGCTCTAGCTATGTGTAAGAGAATCAATCTCTAGATAAATCCTCATAAAGACCAATTGTGACTTTCCCTTTGACCTAGAAATCTAGGCTCAGACTCATTGATAAGAAAGTTGTTATATCTGGGAATTTAAAAAAAATCCTGGATTCTCAAGTGGCCCAGTTTAATGGAAGGACTATAGGGGTTTAGAATTAAATAGCTCTAAAGATCCTACATATTCCGTTTATTAATTGTGAGGCTATGAGCAAGAACCTTAACCCTCTGAGCCTCGGTTTCCTTATATGCATGAAGCTTCTTGGAAGCATTAAAGATCGCATGTGTGATGTGGCTAGAAGAAAGTAAAATCTTGAGGAACAGTAGGTATCTGCTACTACTGACAATTCTTACCAGACAAGACGTGTAACCTTTTTGGGTCCTGATTTCTCCCTCAAAGAATCAATTCTGGTGCTCCAAGATTCTGAAAACTTAGTGCTTGTAGTGGGTTGACCAAGAAGTTCATTCAACTTTAAGTAAAAATAAAAGATACTTTTCATTTTCACCAAGAACTTTATTGAACACTGTATTCATTAACCAAATACACTTTTTGGCCAACCCAATACTTTATTTAGTGAAAGAGGACTGATGCAAAGAATCAGGAGTTTCTCAACAAAAGCTGATGAATTTCTTCCTTCTCCTGATGTCCCTGGGTGGATAGGCAACTGCTCCGTCTCCACATATATGTGCTGTGCTGTGTTAAGTTGCTCAATCACGTCCGACTCTGCAACCCCATGGACTGTAACCTGCAAGGCTCCTCTGTCCATGGAGATTCTCTAGGCAAGAATACTGGAATGGGTTGCCATGCCCTCCTCCAGAGGATGTTCCCAACCCAGGGATCAAATCCATGTCTCCCGCATTGTAGGTGGATTCTTTACTGTCTGAGCCACCAGGGAACCCCAAGAATACTGTAGTGGGTATACTATCCCTTCTCCAGGGGATCTTCCTGACCTGGAAATCAAACCGGGATCTCCTGCATTGCAAGAGGATTCTTTACCAGCTGAACTAGCAGGGAAGTCCCCACATTTACACAGGAGTTAATAAAATGGGGCAGGATGATGGTAAGTCCCTAGGGGAGAAAGTGTGACGCCTCTATTTTCATCTTGCCATCTGGGCTTTCTCTCTCTCTTCCCCCTTTCTCTCTATTTCTCTTTGTCTCTCTCTCTCCAAATAAAAATAAAGAATGTAATATCTCAGCCTTACATTTCAAAGGTCATTAAGGTGGGCACAGTTACAAAGCTATATATAAGCATCAGTAATTATTGTTAGCTATGTAATCATCACTACAGACACATAACTCTAGATCACAATGTCTCCAGCTTTCATTGGTAATAAATTATGTTCAACTCTGGACTGTTCTAGAAAGTAGTAATTGAAGAAAAGTTAATATTCCTAAAATGCTCTACATGGAGAATATTAGGTAAAGGTATCATACTTTCTTGCATTTGGTGTGTTTTCTAAGAGCTTTCTTTCTCAGACTCCATACTTGATTTGTATTAAGCAATGTCACATGTCATCCACGACTGCCACTTATTTCCTGCAAAGGAAACTCATACAGCTGGACTCAGTATCATCATTTCAAAGATGTGTATATATACAAGGACTCTCTTCATCCTTTATTTAAAAGGTAGGTAACAAAATTTAGGGGCTTCCCTTGTGGCTCAATGGTAAAGAATACATCTGCCAATGCAGATGGTTTGATCCCTGGGTCGAGAAGATCCCTGGAGAAGGAAATAGTAACCCACTCCTGTATACTTGCCTGGGAAATACTATGGACAGAGGAGCTTGGTGGGCTACAGTCCATGGGGTCAAAACAGTTGGACCCCACTTAGGGACTAAATAAATAACAGAATTTAGATGGGATTAATCAATGTGTTAATCAAAAGCAGAGACATTACTTTGCCAACAAAGGTCCATCTAGTCAAGGCTATGGTTTTTCCAGTAGTCATGTATGGATGTGAGAGTTGGACTGTGAAGAAAGCTGAATGCCAAAGAGTTGATGATTTGAGCTGTGGTGTTGGAGAAGACTCCTGCAAGGAGATCCAACCAGTCCATTCTGAAGGAGATCAGTCCTGGGTGTTCTTTGAAAGGACTGATGCTAAAGCTGAAACTCCAATACTTTGGCCACCTCATGCGAAGAGTTGACTCATTGGAAAAGACCCTGATGCTGGGAGGGATTGGGGCAGGAGAAGGGGACAACAGAGGATGAGATGGCTGGAAGGCATCACCGACTCGATGGACATAAGTTAGAGTGAACTCCGGGAGATGGTTATGGACAGGGAGGCCTGGAGTGCTGCGAGTCATGGGGTCGCAAAGAGTTGGACGTGACTGAGTGACTGAACTGAACTGAATCAGTGTGTACAGATGATAGATACTATTTTGAGTTGACTCACTGGCATTTTCACTTGTATTTTTCAGGTGATCAATTTATTTTAAAATATGCCTTAAAAAAATGAAGTAGTCTGGCTCAAACAATGCAATTTTCATTCCCTCTCATGTTGATTATAGTAACTACAATAACAAACCAACATCCACAGGGTGAAACTACTCTCTCACATGCTGGTGAGCAATTGGTGAATTTCACTGACCCATTTTTCTATAATGAAGTAAATTATGTTTAATCTTTAAAATGTCTTCATATTGTCAGTCTCTCTTGTTTTTCAGCTTGCGGAGGCTCTTATGAGTTAGTGATAATTCTCACAGATCAAATCTTTTATAAATGAATTGTTGAAAGCCAGAAGCCCCAACCACAGAGCAAATGCTACAGATAAGATGTAGTGTTACAATTTACACTTGGTCCCAACTCTACTCATCTTTAGCATCATTCTGATTTGTGCTTCTAGGTAGATGTAATAGTTTCCTGTTGTGCAACAAATGGTCGCAAATCTAGGAGCTTAAAACCACACACCTTTACTATCTCACAGGTTTAGGTCTAGGCATCTCTTATACTTGGTGCTTTGCTTAAAGTCTCACAAGATTTCAATCAAAATATCAGCTAGGCTGAGTTCTCATCTGAAGTCTTTACTGGGATATCTTATACTTTCAAACTCACTCTGTCACCAGAACACATTTCCTTGTGGTTGTAGGGCTGAGAGGCCCAACTTCTTCCTGATTAGAGGCTGGAGGCTGCCCTAAGCTCCTATGAGCTGCCTGTGGTTCCTCACCACATGGACTTTCTCAACAGGGCTGCTAACTTCATGTTAGCAATGCAAGTCTCTAGAGTAGGTCTGCTCCCGAGTCATCATCTTAAATGGCAGTGTAATCATGGGGGTGCACATCCTTTACTTTTGACATATTTTGTTGGTTAGAAACAAGTCACAGGTCCCACCCACACACAAGGGAAAGGACTATGCTGCTGCTGCTGCTGCTGCTAAGTCGCTTCAGTCATGTCCCACTCTGTGTGACCCCATAAATGGCAGCCCAACAGGTTCCTCTGTCCCTGGGATTCTCCAGGCAAGAACACTGGAGTGGGTTGCCATTTCCTTTTCCAATGCATGAAAGTGAAAAGTGAAAGTGAAGTCACTCACTCGTGTCCGACTCTTAGTGACCCCATGGACTGCAGCCTACCAGGCTCCTCCGTCCACGGGATTCTCCAGGCAAGAGTACTGGAGTGGGGTGCCATTGCCTTGTCCGGAAAGGATTATACAAGAGTGTAAATACCAGGAGGCAGGAAGCATAGCAGGGTGGACCCACCTTAGAATCTGTCCAACACAGGAGGCAAAGAAAGCAGGCTATTTGGAAGGTGCCAAAGGAGCATTCAGGGGCAACCAATACTCTTCCAGAAGGTAAGACTCAAGGCAGAGATGGAAATGATCCTGTGGCCAGCTAGGAGGAATAACATTTGACACAATGCCTTTCCTTCTTGAGGAGAGAACCATGAGGAAAGCAAACAAAAAATACCTCTGGCCAAAATTTTGTCTTTTATTTTTAATTTCTGAATCCCTATTTCCCTTATTTTTAGAGATCACCAAAAGAATTACTTCAACTCACTGAAATTAAAATATTCATTGTTCCCAAAAAGCTATCCAAAGAACCTTTCAAGATCGTATTTGTGGTAGAGGAATTCTTACACTCCCAAACGAGCCCCACCCTCTGCCTTCTCAACAAAGAGGCACTAGCTTAGTGCCTCTCTTCACAATCCATTCTCAAATCTGACTGTTTCTCACACTAGTGTCATGCCAGGCTGCCATTTTTACTTCTCTCATGTATCAAAATCTGGGCAAGGCTTCAGGGTTCATCTTCAGTCCCTGGGATACTTCCTTTGCTCCAGTGGTTCTCACCCGGGCCGTACAATAGAATCTCCTGGGAGATTTAAATGGGAAAACAAATTCCAATGTCCAGATCCCAAGCATGCTCATTTAGTCGGTCTAGGTTGGAGCATGGGCATTGGAATGTTTAAAGAGGTTCCCAGGTGATACTAATGTACAGCAAAATTATACTTAATTCCACAATTCCACTGAACTTGAATAGCCACATTCCATTTTGTAATTTAGTCACATTTCCCATATTTCTATGTTTAAACATCTCAACTTAGAATGAAAAAAGTCTGTTGTTCCTCCAATTATGTATCTTCGGATACATAATTGCTCCTCCAGTCAAGAAGTCCTATTCATCTTTAATATATAACGCAGACTCTGGTAGTCTTCAGCTTGTAGGAAAGGAGGCAGAATGTCCTTTAGGGGTTGGGATGAGAGCATCCCTGTTTAACAGTCACTATGTGCAAAGAACATCAAAGACTTGGTTTCTGGCAGAATAGGAGTCAACCACGTGCTGGGACTTGAGGGGTTCTTCACAGAGCTTTTGATTTAAATATTTGTTTTGCTCTTTGCTGCCACATTAACCAGAATTTTGCCATTAGAGATTCCCTTATGTGGACTGAGCTTTCACCTCTTTAGGAGTTTTTCATTAGTTATATATAATTCTAGCGGGATTTATCCAGCCCTTTGTGTGAAACAGTTCATTGGGTCACTGTTGCTTGTGACAAGAGGAGGCACATAATTACCTTTTGTAATAGCTTTTAGTTTGCTTCTTTCTCTAGGGAAGACTATAAAGACAGGGCTGTCTAGCTCAGTATCTGGCACAAAGAAGATTCACAGTAAATATTTTTTTGAATGAATGAATCATTGAGAAATAAAATAATGAATGAATAAACACACTTGAGCAAAGCAGTGGCCATAATCAGTCATGAACTCTGAAAGAAGAAAAAGAAACAAAAAGAGAAAAAAAATCAAACTCTTAGAGGAAAATATTACCACGTCATAGTGTTCCTGGAGGTCTGATTCTTTGCATCATAGAGAAAGTGCATTTAAAAAAACCTCACTAATAGTTCCAATTTGATGCTGCTGATGTCTTTGCTAGAATTTCCCCCATCTTTCTTTTTCAATAACATTCATAATAAGAACAATCAGAGCTACCATTTATTAAGCTTTTCCTGAAAACCAGCCATTGTACTAATTGTTTAGGTGTTTGTTTTTTTTTTTTAATCTTTCCAATAACTCTTTGAAGCAGGTATTTTCATTACCAATTTACAGATAAGGACACCTAAGCTTACAGCTGCTGCTGCTGCTGCTAAGTCGCTTCAATCGTGTCCGACTCTGTGCGACCCCATAGAAGGCAGCCCACGAGGCTCCCCCGTCCCTGGGATTCTCCAGGCAAGAACACTGGTGTGGGTTGCCATTTCCTTCTCCAGTGCATGAAAGTGAAAAGTGAAACTGTGCC
The DNA here is from genome assembly GCF_023091745.1 of Budorcas taxicolor. Lineage (NCBI taxonomy): Eukaryota > Metazoa > Chordata > Mammalia > Artiodactyla > Bovidae > Budorcas > Budorcas taxicolor. The sequence continues at coordinate 103,213,285 of NC_068911.1, forward strand.
AATCAAATGGCAGACATGGCATGTGAGCCACAGTCTCTCTGGTGCCATGTGCTTTCACTGACTCCTGGTGCTTCTCCTCCTGTCTGGTCCCCCAACCCTAGCACACACTCCTGTTCTCTTTCACGTGGCCACACAAACACTGGGGATGAGGATGTGGTTGACCTGGTCTGAACATATTGTGACATGGAGAGGTCTGAGTTAAGGGGAGGAAGGCAGTACTCCAACAGTAAGGATCAGTGCAGCTCCTGGAATCAAAGCATAAAACCCACAAAGTTTCTCAGCTGCCAATACGTAGAGGAAAATATGGTGAGCTCTTAATATATTGTGCACGTTGGAGGAAACAAAGTGTTTTTCCCCATCAAAATTGAGAAGAGATTTTCTACATCATGAAGGAGCATATATAAAAGTAAAAATTCTCAGCCCCTATGTCATGTCAAATACAGAAGAATCATACGATAGTCCTTACAGAGACCGTTGATAACAAAGTGCAACTTAGCAACTCTAGTTCAGATGGTAGGGTGTATATTGGGGTGGTCTAATATTCTATTGTAGCACTTGCTGAAGAAAGGAAAAAGCCTAAGTAGGCCTCTGTGATCAAAGGTTGCTTGAAAATCAATGGTAAAAGTGGAGTACGAGGGTCCAAATACTTACAACATAGAGTACACACTTTCAGTATTATCATCTCTAAATATCACTTTGTACAATTAGATTTCTTAAAGAAGAGCTGTCTCTCAGATAAAGATTTTATTTCACTATTTTCAATATTTTCACTATTTTATTTATTTCACTATTTTCAGTGTTTGGAGGGGGAGAATCCTGGAGCTCACATTTTTTTCTGGATATTTCCTGAAGTTTTGCAAACCAAATAAGTACTTGCTGAAGTAATGTTTTGTTATGGCATCAACAATTTAACCAACATTTTTACGGAGATGGGAAGACGAGGCTCCTCCTGGATGGAGCACCTGCAAGAAAAAACAAGTATTTCATCTTGCAGAGTACTTAGGAAAGGGCAAAATTAGTCTGGAAAGTTTTCAGAAGTAGTCATCTATCTACTCTTTCTGTTGACCATCCTTATCCCACTGACTGGATCACACCAAGCACTGTGGCAGCGGGAAAAGTATATTCTGGAGGGTCTCAAAAGAGCAATTAAATGCTCTAACTTAATTGCAAGTGTTATTTTTGCTTACAACTTATTAGCCAAAACAAACCACAGGACTCAATGCAGCCAGGAGAAGGTAGGTAAGCGGAATCCTACCATGGATCCATAGGGGCAGGAGACAGTGTGTTCAATGGGTAGCACTAATGACTAGCACTGGAGAAGGGAATGGCAACCCACTCCAGTAGGCTTGCTTGGAAAATCCCATGGATGGAGGAGTCTGGTAGGCTACAGTCCATGGGGTCTCGAAGAGTCAGCTCCACTGAGTGACTTCACTTTCACTTTTCACTTTCATGCATTGGAGAAGGAAATGGCAACCCACTCCAGTGTTCTTGCCTGGAGAATCCCAGGGACAGAGGAACCTGGTGGGCTGCCATCTATGGGATTGCACAGAGTTGGACACGACTGAAGCGACTTAGCAGCAGCAGCAGCAGCAGTGACTATCACAGGAGTGCCCAGATAAGATTTATATTTGTAGAATATCATGGCTGTTCTATGGAGAATAAATTATGGTGCCAAGATCAGAAGCAGGAGTGTCAGCTAGGGGGCCATTTCAATTATCCTTCAAATAATGCCAGTGGTATGGAGGTAGTTGCAGAGTCTAGGATCTCAGGTGGGGATAAGGCTGGCAACTTGGCGAGCCTCCAAGGCTTCCCTGGTGGCTCATATGGTAAAGCATCTGCCTGCAATATGGGAGACCTGGGCTTGATCCCTGGGTCTGGAAGATCCTCTGGAGAAGGAAATGGCAACCCACTCCAGTACCCTTGCCTGGAAAATCACATGGATGGAGGAGCCTGGTCAGCTAGTCTGTGGGGTCACAAAGAGTCAGACACGACTGAGCGATTTTACTTTTCACTTGGCGTGCCTCCAAACTGGGTCTGAGGGTTCTAGGCATAAGGGCTTGTCCCCTGCCCACCCCATGACCACTCTATCTGTTGGCGGGCGACATGGGCAAGGGGACATGCTGGAGAGCCTGCAGGACGTCACGGCTGAGTCCCTGTAAGCCAACAACAACCTGAGAGTCGGCAGGTCAAGCTGGAGGTCTGGAACTATCGGGCCAGCACAGGTTCTGCACTGTCTTCAAGTCCAACTCCAGGAGCACGCAAGGCATCCTCCCACTGACTGAATTCACTAACACCTGGCCCTTCAGCAACCGGTGGATGGAAGAGACCGAGGAGCACGACCTGATTGGGAATCAGCTGCACCTGGCCCTCTCAGCAGGCCTCGCTAGAGCACGCTGAGTGCCTGCGCAGAGAAAGACGCTTGGCCTTGGAGATCTGCTTGGGGAATCACAAGGGCGGTGCAAGCTCAACCAGGAGTCCTTCACCCAGGTGTCCCACATCGCCCTCACGCACCACGTGGAGAAGCGCAAGCGGCCCCCTGAACAGGCCCTCACCTGTTCAGCCTGCTGGACGTCTGCTGCCGGCTATGGCCTCCGGCATTCCTGTGAACCGCATCGATCAGCTCCCACAGCCGCCACCGTCAAAAGCCACCCCAAGTCCTTCTCCATGGCCTACGCATTCATGACGCACTGGCACTCCTACTCATTGGCCAGCGAGGGCCGAGGGCGGCGGCAACAAGGGCAACAGCCTCCAAAGGTGCGAGTCCCTCCACCCCCGTTCCAGCCCAGAGCACACCCTACCTCCCCTCCCACCACAGCCCCCAACCCGCCAAATCCACTTTCCTTCTGAGAGGGCTCATGCTAGGGGACCACTCCTGGCCGCACAGCCCCTCCTGGGAGGCGTGGGGAAACTTACCATGGTGGTCCCAGCCAGTGAGATGTCCACAGCAGCATATGGACCATGCTGGAGTACTTGCTGTGGGGGTCTTGGCAGGACAAGCCCAGACCCCACGGTGTGTGAGACATGGTGTGCTCTGCCTGGCAAGGAGCCCGGTTTCTGAGGCAGTGTCTCTGGGGACCTGGGAGGCCCAGCTCCCTTTTAATTTGTGATAGAAGACTTCTTACCCCTCTGTGCCCTTGTATAGGGCTGGCAAGGAAGCCTCCATACAGCCATGTGGTGAGCCCACATCAGTTGTGGGGCCAAACCTGAGCAGTTTGTAGCGGGAGAGAATGCAGTCTTCTAAGCCTGAATCTCGTTTTGAATTCACATGTGCTTCACGTGGGGGGAGGGTGTGAGGGCTGTACAGGGGCCAGTGCAGGGACAGGGAGTAAGTGAACCCCTTGGAGGCTTGGACATAATTTCAGATCTCCTGGCTACCAGTCCTGGCCTTTCTGAGCACGGTATTTGTTTTAATTGTTTCTCACTTTTAACTTGAGCAAACACAACTTTGGTGATAGATTGGGAAAGAGAAGTTTCAAGGGTGACTGGTAACTTTTGGCTTGCACACCTGGGTAAATCAAGCCATTGCTTGTAGGTAGAATATTAGTGGTAGCAATTGGGTTAGACATGGTGGTGCTAATGGGGAGTTTCCTTTTGTTGACATGTTAATTTCAGTGCTTACATTTACCAGGCTGAAACCCAGGGGAAGGATTTAGCAGATGAAATTTATCTCCTCAAAATCACCACGAGACCTTCTAAGAAGTGTTTTGTAAGAAGAAGCCAAAAGACTGAACCCTTGAGTGATGTGAGTAAATGGTTTTTTTTAATCTTGGAGACTAACAAGGCATTGATATTGTGATGGGAAGTTGGTGATGCAGGGAAGATGTGGAGTAACTGCAGGAGCAAGTCCCCTGACAGGGAGAGAGGAATTAGGACACACTGAATGCAGACTCATTTTGGAAAGCATAGCATGCTAATTCAGGGAAGTTTTATTAGTAGTAGGAGTAAACTATGTCCTCTAGAAAGAATGACTCAGTTCTGACTTTAAATTGTCAATGATAAACTCTGAGGGAGAAAAAAAAACCCACAATGCATTAAAAAATCTGAGAGATGAATTCACTCCTAAACTGTTTACAGGTTGTGGTCATAGCATCAACACAATATAATTTCGATTAGGAGGTCCAGCTGATTTAGTGACCTGATATCACATCAGAAGTGTGCAAACTTCACTGCTAATGTCCTTGTGAGAATCTCTTGCATGGTTCAAATTTAAAATTCTCCCAAGACTTCCTTCAGTTGCAACACAAAAAAATACAATCTCATCAATATGCATAATTACACATATTATATTCTGTACTGTGTTAAAGTGTGAAGATGATAAGCTTGTCTCTTTGAAATTTGTGGTATGGTAAAGGAAAACTCAGCAGTGGCCACAGGACTGGAAAAGGTCAGTTTTCATTCCAATTCCAAAGAAAGGCAATGCCAAAGATTGCTCAAACTACCGCACAATTGCACTCATCTCACATGCTAGTAAAGTAATGCTCAAAATTCTCCAAGCCAGGCTTCAGCAATACGTGAACCGTGAACTCCCGGATGTTCAAGCTGGTTTTAGAAAAGGCAGAGGAACCAGAGATCAAATTGCCAACATCTGCTGGATCATGGGAAAAGCAAGAGAGTTCCAGAAAAACATCTATTTCGGCTTTATTGACTATGCCAAAGCCTTTGACTGTGTGGATCACAAGAAACTGGAAAATTCTGAAAGAGATGGGGATACCAGACCACCTAACCTGCCTCTTGAGAAATCTGTATGCAGGTCAGGAAGCAACAGTTAGAACTGGAGATGGAACAACAGACTGGTTCCAAATAGGAAAAGGAGTACGTCAAGACTGTATATTGTCACCCTGCTTATTTAACTTATATGCAGAGTACATCATGAGAAACGCTGGACTGGAAGAAACACAAGCTGGAATCCAGATTGCCGGGAGAAATATCAATAACCTCAGATATGCAGATGACACCATCCTTATGGCAGAAAGTGAAGAGGAACTAAAAAGCCTCTTGATGAAAGTGCAAGAGGAGAGTGAAAAAGTTGGCTTAAAGCTCAACATTCAGAAAACCAAGATCATGGCATCTGGTCCCATCACTTCATGGGATATAGATGGGGAAACAGTGGAAACAGTGTCAGACTTTATTTTGGGGGCTCCAAAATCACTGCAGATGGTGATTGCAGCCATGAAATTAAAAGACGCTTACTCCTTGGAAGCAAAGTTATGACCAACCTAGATAGTATATTCAAAAGCAGAGACGTTACTTTGCCGACTAAGGTCCGTCTAGTCAAGGCTATGGTTTTTCCTGTGGTCATGTATGGACGTGAGAGTTGGATTGTGAAGAAGGCTGAGTGCTGAAAAATTGATGGTTTTGAACTGTGGTGTTGGAGAAGACTCTTGAGAGTCCCTTGGACTGCAAGGAGATCCAACCAGTCCATTCTGAAGGAGATCAGCCCTGGGATTTCTTTTGAAGGAATGATGCTAAAGCTGAAACTCCAGTACTTCGGCCACCTCATGCGAAGAGTTGACTCTTTGGAAAAGACTCTGATGCTGGGAGGGATTGAGGGCAGGAGGAGAAGGGGACGACCGAGGATGAGATGGCTGGATGGCATCACCGACTCGATGGACGTGAGTCTGAGTGAACTCCAGGAGATGGTGATGGACAGGGAGGCCTGGCGTGCTGCGATTCATGGGGTCGCAAATAGTCGGACACGACTGAGCAACTGAACTGAACTGAAAGTGTATGCCTACAACGTGGGAGACCCGGGTTCGATCCCTGGTTCGAGAAGATCCTCTGGAGAAGGAAATGGCAACCCACTCCAGTGCTCTTGCCTGGATAATCCCATGGACAGAGGAACCTAGTGGGCTACAGTCCCTGGGGTCACAAAGAGTCGGACACGACTGAGTGACTTCACTTTCATTTTCACTTTTCACATTTTAATCATGCTCTCCTGGGGTTTCAACAAAGCCCCTCTGGTTTCAAGGCTATTTGTCTCCTCCTACCTAGCTACAATTCTGTACAAACTGGATTATAGTTACCGCTTAGTCATGTCTGACTCTTTATGACCCCATGGACTATACAGTCCGTGGAGTTCTCCAGGCCAGAATACTGGAGTTAGTAGCTGTTCCCTTCTTCAAGGGATCCTCCCAACCCAGGGATCAAAGCCAGGTTTTCTGCATTGCAGGCAGATTATTTACCAGCTGAGCCACAGGGGAAAGCCCATACTCAACTACCAACCCCATCCCCACCCTCCCACCCCATTTGTCTCTTGACCCTACTGCTCTATGACACATCCTTTACTACTTCTGAAGATTTTATTAGTGCATTGTCAGTAATGACCACTGTGTTCATCTAGTAAAGCTTTCATAACAGAATGCCACAGACTTCATGGTTCAAGCAACAGAAGTTTATTTATCACAGTTCTGGAGGCTGGAAATCCAAGATGATCAAAGTGTTGTCAGGGCTGGTTTCTCCTGAAGCCTCTCTCCTTGGCTTGAGGATGCCTGCCTTCTCTGTGTCCTTACATGGCTTTTCCTCTGTAAAGGTGCAACCTTGGTGTCTTTCTTTTTACTGGGACACTAGTCCTACTGAATTAGTTTCCCCCTCCACCCCATGAATTTATTTAACTTCAGTTACCTCTGTAAAGGCCCTCTCTGCAAATAAGTCATGTTGGGGGTTAGGGTTTCAGTGTGTGAATTTTAGGGGCACACCATTTCATAACAGCTGTCTTTCTAATAAATTTGATGGCCATTTGGCTTTACTTGAATAGTGTAGTTTACCTCATGCTTTTGACAACTCCCTCCTTAAGATTTCTGCTTAATCTCACTTAGTTTCCACTATTCTTTCTTGCTTCTACCTGTATCATTGATTTTATTGGCCACTCCTACTTGGTTTCCATCCAGATTTTTTCTTCCTGTGGTTTTGTCCTGAGTTGTCTTCTTACCACACCTACAGTGATTTCACTGAGGGATATTAATCATGCCATAGCTCAAACATGATATGCTTACTACTGACACACGTTTTTAAAGCTCTAGTCCAGATCCTCTTTTGAGCCTTGGAATCACACATGTTCACTTTCTATTGAACATCCTTGGAAATTTTTGAACATCTCTGACTACGATAGACACATGAGCTCAAAAAGCAATAGACACCCATTACACATTTGTTGAGTGCATTCAGAACACTCATTCATTCAAAAATATCTGTTGACCACCTACTGAATAACAGGCACTGTTGTAGGCGCTTGGAATACGTCAGTGAACAGAGGAGACCGAAGTCCTTGTCCTCAAGGAGATTCTATTATAGCAGATTACAGGAATGGTTAGTAATCATGCTAAATAAATAAATTATATAGTATGATGGATGATAAGCATTCAGATTAAAGACAAAGACTAGGGCAAGAGGGATCAGGAATGGGTCAAGGAGCAAGTTGAAGGATTAAATTAGATGGTCAGCTAAACTTAACTGAGAAAGGGAGATTTAAACAAAGGTTTGAAGAAGGTGAGTGAATATAGACAGTTGTATGACAGGCATCTCAAATGTAAAATGTCCCAAACTCCCTTGAGGGCTTCCCAGGTGGCACTGTTGGTAAAGAATTTGCCTGTCAATGCAGGAGCCACAAGAGATGCAAGTTCAGTCCCTGGGCCAGGAAGATCCCCTGGAGTAGGAAACGGCAGCCCACTCCAGTATGCTTGCCTGGAGAATTCCATGGACGAGGAGCCTGGTGGACTGCACTTCATGGGGCTCAGTTGGAAATGAGTCGGAAACTGAGCAACTGAGCACAAGGGCACACACACACGCACACAACTCCCTTGAACAAGTCTTTTCCTTAAAATTCTCAATGTGACTGCCATTCATTTCTTTCTACTAGAGTGATCATATACATTTATCTGCCAAAATAGGACGTAATGGAAAGTAAAGGATGGTACTACAGGCATTAACCTGCACTTCCCCAGACAGACTTGGGTGTATAGGTGTGTGGTGCCTGTCTGTCACTCCAGGCAGAAACGTGTCATTCTTGTCTTCTTTCACTCCCTCGTCCCTTCCCTCCCCCTCATCTTCTCCCAATAGATGATCAAGTTTTGATATTATCCAGAATATGTCTCTTCCGTTTCTGATACTGCTGTCTTAATTCCAGGATGCTGTCTTAATTCCTTAAGACCTCAGGATGTCTGACTAGGACAGAGAGAGGCATGAGCTCAAAAATGTTCTTACTCTGTGTTCGTTCCTCCCCACATCCCTTCCCTAGATCTCAGACAGAATCTTCCTAAAAACTCAGATCTAATCCTGACACTCTCATTTACGATATGAGGAATGAGGGAATTCCTTGGTGGACCAGTGGTTAGGACCCCACAGCTTCCTGACACTCTCATTTAAGATATGAGGAGTGAGGGAATTCCTTGGTGGACCAGTGATTGAGACTCCACAGCTTCACTGTCAAGGGCGTGGGTTCAGGCCCTGGTCAGGGAACTAGGATCCTTGCAAACCATGCAATGCACCTTCTGCCTGCCACCCCCAACACCTCCCCAAAAAAAGAAGTGAAAAGTTTGGGTAGAAAGCACATAAAAAGGCTGACAAGGCCCCTGCTAATCCCAGGCACCCTCCTCTGTGCCCATCACTTGCCCATGACTGGTGTGTATGCCAGCCCTGCCTGAGTGCCTATTACAATCTAGCCCTGCTGGCTGCTTTCCCTGAAAGGTAAGAACATGGGGCAATCAACCAGTTTATCTTCTGAATTCACAATTTCTGTAATTTCAAGTCTAAAACTCGGTGTCTCACAAAGATTAAATGCCCATTATTGTCCTTAAGATGTGGGAAATTAAAAATATATCAGATCTCTCTATGGTTCCTGTTTCAGCCCAAATGAATCCAATTAGGTTTCACTGCAAACTATAAAAATACTCTAGGCCTATTTCCTCTTTAAATTGATTATAAATGTTGATGCTCTTAAGTATAAGTGCAAATTAATCTAGGGAATTCCATGAAATTTTATTTCTTAATTAAGCAATTTAAACTAAATTAGTTAACTGAAACAAATACTCTGGCTCCTAAGTTTGTTCAAGGTCAGACAAATGTAATCAAATGTAACACAGTGATTTTTCATTTGGCCCAGACCTTGTGGTCAAACTTATTTCACTGGTTTGGACTTAATAGGTTGTAGTCTTGAGTCGGGTGATCTCTAGAGCCTGGGACCTGGATTATAGGAGGCAACACGAGGTGATGACACTCAGGCCAATTGAAGGAATTTCTAGAAAATAGAAATGTAGTTTCGGTTAAATTAAGAAAGGAACTGGGGCCTTAGACTGGCCCAAAATTAAACTTTCTACTGATATACATCTGGCAATGCTCCAGTGAGCACAATCCATTTGGCCAGCCAGATGGACCAGTCCTGGCAGCTTTTCAGTCTCACGCACAAAGAACTTCAGCCTGGGGAAGAGAAAAATCCCCAAACAAAAATATAAATAGAGAAGACTCCAGCATTGTGGCTGAACAATGGAGAAGACTCTTAAAATGAGGTTTTCACGACACTGTCTGTGCATTTCAGACATTCTAACTGCTACCTTTTTTTTCTTTTTTCTTGATTTTTAATAGCTTATTTATCATGAGTGAAGGATGAGATTACTTATCTAAGGCTCCATGCTTTTGGCAGAAAACCTTTATAATGCCCACTCTCTCCTGGAGGAAAGAAGGCAATTTCTAGCTCTTTTTGACAAAATACACTAAGTAATACCCACAGAGAACAGTGATAAGAATCTAAACTGGGAAAGATCATTTGAAAATGCAAACTTCTATATCATGGACTATCAAAAGAATTCAGGCTAAAAGGATGGACTCGCCAAGGAGATTCTTTTTCCTCATTTAGAAAGACACCATTTTCTCATTTTTTAACACCATGAGTCTAATTCAAGTCCCCCATTAGCTTGAATGAGAATTATCTTCTTGTCACTCAAACTGTGCATCTGAGTTGAAGTTCATTGATCATCCTTCAGCTGGACTGCCATGGCTACTCAATAACCATGGTCCATTTCCTAATCATGAAGTCAAATGCTTAGATGAGGGCGTGACATCCACTGAGGAGTCTAATCATGTTGACCCCTTCCTTGTTCAGAGTTTGCTGAGGGAAGAATAGATAGAAATCCATTCTAAGCAGCCACCTCAGTTTATGCCTTTTGTAATTATGGACTTCTGAAATTATTCTTAATAAATATTTTAACTCACTAATCAATAGGTTACTTGGAGGGAGTTAGTGTAAAGTGAATGAAAAATGTTAACATCTCTTACTTATCGAATTTTTTTATCAAATACAGTCAACTAAAACTTAAAATATGGTCCTCCCTGCCCTCTTCTTTTTAGCAAATATTTACTGAGTTTTCTCTGTGCCAGGTACCACACTGAGGGATTAGTGAGAATCATCAGGAAAATAAAGCATTTTTGGTGAATTTCAGGTTTATACACAAGAAGCCTACATTTCCATTAGCTAATCTTCAGGTTTCCTCCATTATTTGCATCTTGACGAGATTATCAAGTTTCAGATAACATATCACAAATGAAAGCTCCCATGTGGAACATGTTTCAATTTTAGATATTGGTTGTAGTGGTTTTTTTTTTTTTTGTGGTGTTTGGGTGTGTGTGTGTTGTCTTCTAGCTTGTTTAGAGGATTCCTTAACCCAGTCTCAACTCTTTAGAAATATTGAGAATTTTCTTTATTTCAAGTGAAGAGTAATTTAATTTTCTGTCCATTTATACCAGCTACTTTTCAGAATCAATCCCTTCCTTCATGTTTCTCTATCACTTCTGCATCCAGTCCTTTAACCACCACTGCCTTAAGTTTGTGATAAAATCCTCAGAATCATACCATGCTAAAGTCTTTTTGGAGGGTTACTTAAAATATGTTTTCCACCATGGTGTAAACTTTGTCTTACGTTGCTTTCTTTTACTGTCTTAGAGAAATGAATTCAAAAAGCTGTAACTGGGATTCTTCAGGTTGGGTCTTGTCAGCTATCTCTTAGCAGATATTTTCAGAGAAACAAGCAATCTTGCCACCATCCAACCCTGAGCACATTTGCAAAGTGGGCCTTGTTTGACCTCATCCCTTCATCCGGAACTTTTCTTTTCAAAAGTCTTGTGCTGTTACTCATCCTTTTGATGACCAAAGCAAGAGTCAGTTTAAAAAATCAAGTATATGTTCTAAAGCATTTTGACAAATAACGTTTGTGTAACAACCACCATTGCAGTCAAGATGTAGAACATTTTCATCACCCCTAAAAGTTCCCTGTGTCTTTTAAGGTCAGTTCCCCACCTACTCCACATCCTGCCCTGAGGTAACCATTGATCTGCTCTCTGTCTCTATTATAAATTTGTTGGCTATAAACCACAGTTTTAGAATATTATACAAATTGAATCACACACTGGTTTTCTGCATGTCAGGTTTCTTTCACTTTTCATATTGCTTTTAAGATTCACGCATATTCTTGACTGTATTGTAGTTCGTTTCATTTTAGCGCTACTAATTTCCATTCTGTGGATCTACCACAGTGATTTTAAACCTTCAATTGTTAGGGACATACGGGTTTCCATTTTTTTGGTTTTGCTATTTAAGTAAAGCTGCTGTAAACTTACCTGTCCAAACTTTGTATGGCTATATCAAGATTCTTTTTCAAGGAGACCTATTGAAGGTATATTCAAGGGCCAAAGTTCAGATGCCAAACAGAGGAAGCAGGTAATGTAAATGAAAGAAGTGGACTGAGTGTAAGAGAAAATGGGATAGTGAGGACCGAAGCAATTTGCCACAGACCCAATGCTTAATTACCTTAAGAAACAATGTGAGGAAAACTGCTGTGATACTGTGCCACAATATCAAAAGAAAAGAACTTGCTCCTTGAGTTATGTAACAAATAGCCCTTTCTATATTTTTCCTCCCCATAGGCTAAAACATCATTAAGAATGCATTGTTAAGAAAACATTTCATTTTGGATGGTCTTGGGTTTCACTTCATAATCTATACGTGCTAACTGCGTGACCTTAAGCAAGTTTCTGTACCACATATCTAAACCTTTGTTTTTTATTATTATAGCAAAATGGGGATGATAGTATTATCCATTTTATAGGATAAAGCTACATTATCTGGAACCAGCCTCCTCTCATTTTGGCATGAGCTACAATTTGACTGAGTGTCCTCTACATGTCAGGCCCTGTGTGAGGTACATAACTCTCATCATTTCATTTTATTAAATCCTCACCTCATTAGCTAGACAGAAAACTAAGGCTGAGAGAGGTTGAAGCCATGTGATGAAAGCAGAAAATAAGAACCATTAGCCATGACTGGAATTTTTCAGGCTTCCTCAAAGCATTAAGGCAGCAGTTAGCAATTTTTTTGAATCTTTAAGCTTTTTATTTTGTATTGGGGTATAGTCAATTTGGAGAAGGCAATGGCACCCCACTCCAGTACTCTTGCCTGGAAAATCCCATGGATGGAGGAGCCTGGTAGGCTGCAGTCCATGGGGTCACAAAGAGTCGGACACGACTGAGCGACTTCACTTTGACTTTTCGGTTTCATGCACTGGAGAAGGAAATGGCAACCCACTCCAGTATTCTTGCCTAGAGAATCCCAGGGATGGGGGAGCCTAGCGGGCTGCTGTCTATGGGATTGTGCAGAGTCGGACACGACTGAAGCGACTTAGCAGCAGCATAGTCAATTAACAATGTTGTGGTAATTTTATGTGAACAGCGAGGGAGCTCAGCTATACATATACATGTACCCATTCTCCCCCAAACTCCTCTCCATCCAAGCTGCCACATAACACTGAACAGAGTTACATGTGCTATAGGTTATTGGTTAACCAGTTAAAATATAGCAGTGTGTACACGTCCAGCCCCAAACTCCCTAACTAATCCCATCCCCTTTTCTGTTCCCCCCAGCAACCATAAGTTCATTCTCTAAGTCTGTGACTCTAATCTCTTTCTGTTTTGTCAGTAAGTTCATTTGTACCATTTCTTTTTAGATTCTACATATAAGGGATGTCATATGATACTTCTCTTTCTCTGACTTACTTCACTCAGTATGACAGTCTCTAGGTCCGTCTATGTTGCTACAAATGGCATTATTTCATTCATTTTAATGGCTCAGTAATATTCCATTATATATATGTACCACACCTTCTTTATCCCTTCCTCTGTCAAGCAACTAACAGTTTTCATTGACTAGGATATGTCTTTACATTTGCAAAAGGCTGGGGCACATTTGAAGGGGAACTCATTTATTTGCAATCAAGTCACTTCTGCCACTTGTCCATAACCTACAGGTAAATTCTCTATGGTACAAATAATACCCCCTGTTTCCTGTCTCAGTTCCAATAATTTTGGGGGTAATTTGGCTTTTTCTCTGGGATTAGGCGGCATAGATGAGTAGCATCAGCAAAAACTGGTCCACTGAGTTTGAGAACCACCCGTCTTGTAAGGGGAAATAGCACCCTTCCTTTCTAGTCTGACTCTTTCCTCAAACATCAGACACTGGCTTCAGCTCCAGAGAGCTGGCACCTAACACCTCCCCACGTTTTGCAGAGAGGAGAGTGCCTAGAGAGTGGTGGGAGGAGGTCATGGAGGGGACATAACTGCCTGGTGACCTGTGAGCTGTACCCAAGCAATCAGAGGCTCCTCATCCCTTTCTTGTCCTTAGAAGGCATGTTATGCCCACAATTCTCACAGTGGGAACTATTCCAAGGAAGTAGCCTTGAGAGAGCAATGTGTTGTTGAGACTGTGGATGGCATACATGACTAAACCCACTGAAAGGCCTCCATACCAACTTTTAAAATTCTGGCAGGCAGCTATGGACATCTGCTAGTCTTACAGCTGCTCAAGACAGGCAGCTGTAATGTAATATAAATTCCCTGGTGTATTAACCCTGCCACCTACCAAGAAAGAGTGGCTCACCTCGTCTGTCTCTCCTGTATGAGACAGAGTTTTTACCTGGGGAACCTCTGAGGTTGCACACCAGAAGGATTCTTCAAATTTGACTCCCCCTGCCCCTGTGACCCAACAGAACATCATCGTTGGCTTCATTAACAAATTGTGAGGGTAACTTCACTTCTCTTGAAGCACATGGCACCTTTCCAAAACGGAATTTCAGGATAAGCAAAGACTTCTGCTGGGTTGAAGGAAGAAAGGAGATGAAGTGTTAGTTGTATGTGTATGTGTGTGGTTGGGGGTTGGGATCAGGGATTAGGAGTCAAGAAGAGCTTCTGCCTGAGTGTGATATTTATGAAGGAGCTTGCATTTAGATTCTTGTTATAATTTCTAAATTGGTTTGTATGTAAACTCACTTGAAAAACAGTCGTCATTTCAATTGTGGTCCATGTCTGGATTATACTTTCTGTAATGCAATGTGAATTATTTTATAAACATGCTGTACTTGTAGGCAGCTTAATTGTATTACATTGGCTTTTGTTAAAAGTAACTTGTCAATATGTTTAATTCTTGGGACTTATTCTTGAAATTATTCATGATGATGGTCTAAGAGCCTCAAGATATCAACCTGCTCTGTCCTCTCTCCCTTATGAGAAGCTCTGGGAAGATACCCAGGATCTAGATGAGCAAGTATGAGAGTTCATCCAATATTAGGCCCCAAATGGATACAATGCAACCTATGCTAATAACCTCTTCAACATTGAACTCCGTGAAGCATTCAAAGTACTTCCTAATTTCTTGTCTTATCTGATTTATATCAAAAGTCAACAAACATTTACCAAGTACTTACTATGGCAGACACTGTAGTAAAGTTTAGGAAACAAAGATGAAAAGGACAGCCTGAAATCTCAAAGTGCTCACCGCCTACACCAAGGGAGAAGACTTGAATCACGGGTACAATTCATTATAATAAACACTGTAAGGGAAGTATGTACATGATACAGAAATTCATTTTAACTGGGGAGAAGAGAAAGTATTCTGGGGAAGACACCCCCAGTGATGGTTATGCGCAGGAACAACTGGGCCAGAGGCTAGAGTGTCTGAAATAAGAGCGAGATTGTGAAGAGCTGAAGCACCTCACTGAGTTCTGCTGCAGGCTAACTGCGAGGGGAGCCGAGTGGGAGCAGATGCGCCCCGTTTCCTGCCCGCAGACATTCCTTAAATCTCTAAATCACTTGGTCTAGATTTGTTGAAAGCTTTTTGCCTAAGAAAATTCAGGATCCTGACGACAGGGACTGGAGTTGCTCCCTCCAGGTCCGTCCCGGCACCTGGCAAAACCGCTAAACAGCTAGGCAGCTGCTGGCCGCCAGCAGGCTCCAAGTTCTCCTCCCTGGAAAGTTAGAAGACTAAAAGGATATGAAGGAAAAAAAAAAAAAAGTTCTATGTTAGTGCAAACAGATCCGTATATCAGCAGAGAGTTATCAAGGTTAATGAGAAAAATTATCTCATCAGAACAACCCCCGGATGGAGACGCGCGCGCAGGAGCGGCAGTCTCTAATCTGTAAACGCTGGGCCTCTCGAGCAATGCGATCCATCAAAGTCACTTCCTCCGCCTTCCCTGGGGAGCGCGCCCCGCTCCCGCCACTGTCTAGGGAAAGGAGGTTGGGGGTGGGGGGGTGGTTCCCGCAGATCGGCAGTGGGCACAAGGGCGACGGCAGGTGCGCCCGGTAGTGGAAGGGGGAGCAGCACCTGTGTGAGACAGACCCCAAACCTTCTAGCTCTTAGGGAGCCAAAAACTGAGGATGCCCAAGCCAGGACCAAGGGGGGGAAGAAAACGTGCACCCTATACACACAAACACACGCACACCGCATATACACCACACCCTGTACTTGCATGCACACATATAAATACACGTAATATGGACGTGTCACACACAAGTACACACTCATTCACACCCACCACGCACCCTGCATGAACACACTGCACATGTACATACGGCACACACACACAGGCAAGCTGTGTGTCCTGCTGTCCTTTGTTTTCAATCTTTCATCCTTTATGGGAAATAACAACTGTTTAGTCAGACGCATTTTCATAAACGCTTGTCCTAATGGTTCCTTTGGCAGGAGCTTGGAATTTCCACCTGCTGCCAGTCCTAGAGGTAGATAATTTTTTGTTTTTGTTTGTTGCAGTTATTGTGGTGCTGATTGTGGTTTCGTTTTGCATTATTCCACAGAAGGCATGGGCTTCCCAGGTGGCGCTAGTGGTAAAGAAACCTCCTGCCGTGTGAGAGAGGCAGGTTCGATCCCTGGGTGGGAAGATCTCCTAGAGGAGGGCACAGCAACCTGCTTCAGTATTCTTGCCTGGAGAATCATGGACAGAGGAGCATGGTGGGCTACAGTCCATGGGGTCACAAAGAGTTGAACACGGCTGAGCACAGCACACCCAGCACAGAGAAGGCAGGGAAGTCGAAGAGAAGTAGCTAGGAAGCCACAGCTTTTATAGGCAAACCATTCAATGTGGTTAGTCAGACTGCGACGCACTCATCATCCTGCTACTGCTGCTGCTAAGTCACTTCAGTCGTGTCTGACTCTGTGCGACCCCATAGACGGCAGACCACCAGGCTACCCCATCCCTGGGATTCTCCAGGCAAGAACACTGGAGTGGGTTGCCATTACCTTCTCCAGTGCATCAAAGTGAAAGTGAAGTCGCTCAGTCGTGTCCAATCCTCAGCGATCCCATGGACTGCAGCCTTCCAGGCTCCTCCGTCCATGGGATTTTCCAGGCAAGAGTACTGGAGTGGGGTGCCATTGCCTTCTCCCATCATCCTGGGGCTGATGTAACTGCATGCTTCCTGTGCCGAGTTGGCATCGTTTTGGCCATATTCCCTTTACACAAAGGGCAAGCGTGTCACCACTAGGGGCGCTACTCTTTGATCAGGCCGCGGCTCCCTTGTTTCTCACACTTCAGGTCTTTCCTCAAGTGCCATACCCTTAGGCAAGTTTTTAGCCTCCACAGATCTTCCCTCTCCTCCAGCATTCCGTATTAAAGTTAAGGTAACTTTTAATAGTACTCCTCTGTAAAGCATAGTTTAGTCCATAGTTTCTATCGACTCGTATTCTCACTAGATTTCAAGGATGCCAGTCTCAACTTCTGCCAGCCTGTGCAACCGCGGGGCATGATCAGTGTTTTAAAGCATTCTGGCATGCCCCCTTAGCTCTGGGCAAAGGCGGAGAGCTGCATTGTGATTCTTGTCTTAAGGCATAGCCAATTGATTTTACATTCATTACATTTCTTTCTTTGACAGAGGCGTCCTTCGAGAAATGATCTATTTTTCTGGATATTCTGTTTCCATACATTGCTTAGAATTTCTGAAGGCTTACAAATTGTTCTGCAAGCACAGAATCTTCTTTGACGTAACTGTCAATATTCTTCAGTGGTGCAGCCTTTGTCAATGGAGAGTCAGAGGGGACCATGTTTCAGAAACCATGACCCCAAGCACCCAGAACCAACCCCATTTGATGACAAACATGGTCTCCACACATTAGGATGGCAGAGACACATTTTCTAGGTGTCTCACTGATGTTAACTTACCAAAGATCCTATACACATTGGTTGGCTAGTATGATCAAAATTTAGTGTAATTTATCCTTTAGATATTTGTTCACTACTCACTAGCTGTGTTATAGACTCTGGAAAAAGCACTGGAAATATACCTCTGAACAATCCAATGATAAGATTTGTACTGTAGAATTTAGAATTACAAGTGGTAGTCAGTACCACGAAGGAACTGGAGTATTTGATGACAGAGGAGGAGCTTAAAGGGGGAGAGTGGGGGCAGGTGTAGCAAAAACTCATCAAGATAGAGTAAGGCAGAAGGTGAGGACAGGACGTTTAACCTAAAACCCAGCAGAGGAGAAGCAGTAGCCTTGAGAGCACAGGAGAAGAGACAGTTTGTCAAGTGGAACAGTTGGTTTTGTTCAGCTCTATAACTACTCCTTATTCGCGGCTCCTGCCTTAACCTTGAGAGTCCCAGGTCACAGTGATAATAGCTAATTGGCATTTAGTGTTCAGCTACAAAATACCATTCTTACAGTGTTGCTCCAGGAAAGCTTATTGCAAATGAAGAAACTGAGACTCAAAGAAGTAAAGAGAGGGGTATCCAACCTTATCTATTGGACTCCAGAGTGTATGTTTCCCCTCCCTCCATGGTAATAGTATGCAAGTGAGTGAGCATGACCCAGAGTCACCTAACTCCAGGACCTGAAACACTGTTCAGAGAATGTTCTCTTGATGACCTGTATATAAATCAAATTGAAAATAAATCACAAATGTTTTACTTGTAAAATTTTTCTTGTAAATATGATGAAATACATCTAGGAGTAGGGAAGAGTCAAAAATTAAGCAAATAATCCAAAGAAGATAAGAATAGCTTCCCTGATGCTTCCTGATATATATGTTAGCATTAACTGGCCTCTGCCTGTATAGACAGTAGATAACCATTATTGACTCCAATATTTCTTTCTTTCATTCCACTGACCCTTTCTGAGCACCTGTTATATGCCAGATACCCTGGTAGTAGCTCAGGATATAGATAAATATCATGTTCTGTCCTAGGTTTATATGCAATACTTCAGGGAACAAAGAGAAGAAACAATTATATTGTAATATTTACAGTATGGGAAGTGCTATGATTGAGGTACATAGGGGCATGGAACACAGACTGGAAGGAGGCAGTGTTAGAATTTCAGCAAATGCTCCTTGAAGGAGGTGATTTCTGATCTGAGTTCCTAAAACGTAAGTAGGAGTTAATCAGCTGAAGGCTATAATCCAGAAGTGCTAGCAGGGAACATTATGGGAACTTCCAAGTAGCTGTTTTGGCTGGCCCTAATGTGTGGGTATGGAGAAGGCAATGGCACCCCACTCCAGTACTCTTGCCTGGAAAATCCCATGAACAGAGGAGCCTGGTAGGCTGCAGTCTGTGGGGTTGCTAGAGTCAGACATGACTGAGCGACTTCACTTTCACTTTTCACTTTCATGCATTGGAGAAGGAAATGGCAACCCACTCCAGTGTTCTTGCCTGGAGAGTCCCAGGGATGGGGGAACCTGGTGGGCTGCCGTCTCTGGGGTCACACAGAGTCGGACACGACTGAAGTGACTTAGCAGCAGCAATGTGTGGATACCATGAAAGTAAACACAGTAGGTGAGGTTGAAATGTAACCGGAGGCTAGACTGTGAAGAGCTTCTGTACTGTGATCAAAAGCTAAGATCTTACTCAGTTCTGTGGGGAGTCATCATATGTGAAAATGTAAGCAGAGAAATGATGTTGTTTTTTGAGTAATCTCCATGAGAGCTGAGTGGAGAATGAATGAGAGGAGGGGAGACTAGAGGGTAGCAGAGTGGGGTGGGATCCTTGCTGTGTGCCTGGTGCTGTCCTGGTCACTGGGGCTCTGACCATGAATGAGGCAAACACGGAGCCAGCAGGCCAGGGAGAGAGACAGCAAACTTCACTGCTAGGTCTCATTTTATATTCCTGACCAGTAGCCTCCTCTGGCTGCTTTGTGCTGCCCAGCAATCATGCTGTAAGTCCATTCACTCCTTCACTTCCCTAGATACTATTTCCTCAGTTCTCTTCCCTCAAACTGCTACATCCTCCCAGAAACTCACACTTCATGGTTGACCTTGCTTCCCACCTCACAGACAAAATGCAAGCAGCCAGAAGAGAACCTCCGATAGACTCAACACTGCACCTACCCACGTTCCATGTCTGCAAGTTCTGACACCCCCTGCCTAGCACCACACAAATTCCCTGGACTCCCATCTAAAACCAGTCCCTCCTCTTCCTGGATCCTGTTCCCTCTGGCCTACTCAAAACAATTCTCTTGCTTTTTCCTACCGATGGACCATTCCATCAGCATTTAATGTATTATTATTCCTCCCATCTTAATATCCTTTTCTTGACCCACTTTAACCACCAACTGCTCCAATGTTTCTCTGCTCCCATTCATAGCAAGACTCAGAAGAGTTGTCTATACTCACTGGCCTAATTTTCCTCCTTCCAGGTTTTCTTTCTGTAAACCTGCTATAACTGGACTTAAGCCCCACCACTCCACAGAAATTACTTTGCTAAATCCAGGGGTCAGTTCTCAGTCCTCATCCCAAGTGGCACTGCTAATGATAAAGTTGCATAAATCCTATTCTTAGATTTCCTCCCTTGACCTTGCTTCCAGGGCACACATTTTCTCAGTTTCTACCTCATTTTCATGGCTTCTTAGTCTCTTTTGCTGATTCTACCTCTTCTCCCCGACTCTTTATGTTACTGTATCCTGGAATAGCACTCTTACTGTTTCTTGATACTCACACCACCTATATGCTGACACCTCACTAACTAGTGTATTAATCTCAGCTCTTTCCTCCATACTTCAGCCTTACTTATGCCACTGCCTTCTCAGGACTTCTACCAGGGCACCCAGTAGACACTTGAACTTCACGTGTCCAAAACTGAACTACTGGTTTTCCTCTATGAAGTCTGCTCTGTGTCAGGGGGAGGTATCTCCATTTCTCTAGTTTTTCAGGCCAGAATTCTTGAGGACTGTCTGGTTTCTGTGTCTTTCCCACTTACATCCCATACATAAGTAAATCCTATAGCTCTGTGGTCATAACGTGGCCACAATCCTCTTACTTCCGGCCACCTTCACTCCTACCACTGATCAGAGCCATTGCCTCCTATTTCAAAAGTCTCCTAATGGGTCTCTCTGCTTTTACTCTTGTCTTCTAAAACATCTGCATTCAAACTCATCACTGTTTACTCAAAAACCTGAGTAACAATCAAGGTACCTAAAGTTCCTGAAAAGTGCTATACACCCTGTCCTCTCCATCACCTCTCTGACCTCACATACTTTCTCTTCTTAACTCAGTCTGTTTCAGCCATACTGACCTTCCTGATCAGTCTAAATTCTTCAGAATTTTTCAAAATTTTTGAAGAATTTTGAATCAGTTGTTTCTGTTTCAAAGATATTCCATGTGTTGCTCTGTACATACCTTCACCTCATTTAGGTCTTTGCCCAAAAGGAACATTTTTGTAAGGCCCACCTTGAGCACCCTATTTTAAATAGCAACCCCCTACACCTCTTGCATTCTTGATCTCCCTTACCCTGTTTTATTCCACAGCAATCACTACTTTTTAATTTACCATATAATAGTATGCTTATTTATTCTCTTTTATGTTTGTATGAATATCACACTTTGCCTGCCAGAAGTTAGGCTTTTCCAAGGGAAGAGCTTTGTGCATTTTGTTCCATTACACATCCATTATGCATCCCATCGATGCAGAACAGAGTCTGTCCTATAACAGGCATTTGATGAACACTTGCTGAGTAAATGAACAGCATTGTGTTAAGAAGGAAGGGAAAAATGTGGGCACAAAATGAGACAATGTCTGTGGTGTGGAGAAGTACAAGAGATGAAGAAGGTAAAAGTAAGAAATCTCTTTGATTGAATTCAGGGGTAGAAGAAGGGAGTAAAAAATGGTTCCCAGATTTTAGGCTCAGGTGTCTCAGTGGAGGGTGGTACATTTCAGTAAGATAAGAAATGGGAATTCAGTTTGATACCTGAATATGGGACACCAAGGTCAAAAGTTCTATTTGTCAAGATTTTTAAAAAATTTGTTAAGACATAATGCTCATATAGTAAAATTGACCTTTTTTTGGAGGGTTATAGTTTTGGAACATAGTTGATTTACAATGTTTTATTAGTTTCAGATGTATAGCAAAGTGAATCAGTTATACACATGTCCACTCTTCTTAAGATTCTTTTCCCATATAGGTCATTACAGAGTATTGAGTAGAGTTACCTGTGCTATGGGCTTCCCAGGTGGCACTAGTAGTAAAGAACCCACCTGCCAATGCAGGAGACACAAGAGACTTGGGTTTGATCCCTGGCTCTGGAAGATCCCTTGGAGGAGGGCATGGCAACCAACTCTGATATTCTTGCCTGGAGAATCCGGTGGATAGAGGCGCCTGGTGAGCTGTAGTCCACAGGATCGCAGAGAGTCAGACACAACTGAAGTGACTTAGCATGCACACACCTGTGCTGTTTGTTGTTCAGTTGATTGGTCATGTCCGACTGTTTGTGGCCCTGTGGACTGAGGCATGCCAGGCTTCCCTGTCCTTCACCGTCTCCCAGAGCTTGCTCAAACTCATGTCCATTGAGTTAGTGATACATCCAGCCATCTGTCCTCTTGTCCCCCTTTCCTTCTGTCTTCTATCTTTCCCAGCATCAGGGTCTTTTGCGATGGATGAGTTGGCTTTTCACATCAGATGGTCAAAGTATTGGAGCTTTGGCATCAGTCCTTCCGATGAATATTCTGGGTTGATTTCCTTTAGGATTGACTGGTTTGATCTCCTGGCAGTCCAAAGGACTCTCAAGAGTCTTCTCCAACACCACAGTTCAAAAGCATCAATTCTTTGGTGCTCAGCCTTCTTTATGGTCCAACTCTCACATCCATACATGACTACTAGAAAAACCTGGGCTATACGTGGGTTCTTATTATTTATTTTATATATGGTAAAGTGAATATGTCAATTCCAATCTCCCCCAAAATTGACTCTTGTAAATTGTACAATTCAGTAGTTTTTAGTATATTCACAAAGTTGTGTAACCATTGCCACTACTAATTCCAAAGCATTTTCATTGTTCTACAAAAAGATCTCATACCTCTTAGCAGTCACTGCCCATTCTTCCCTATCTGGAGCCCCTGGAAAACAATTCATATACCCTGTCCCTATGAATTTGGTTACTGTGGATACTTCATATAAATAGAATCATATATAGCCTTTGTGTCCGGCTTCTTTCACTTGGCATAATGTTTTCAAGAACATATTTTGCAGCATTTATCAATACTTCATTATTTTAGGTGGCTGATTAATATCCCATTGTCTGAATATATTACATTTTTTCAGACTTTACTTTTTATTTTTTTTAATGTTTGAAAAATTTTTATTTTATGTTGGAGTATAGTTGATTTGCAGAGTTGTGTTAGTTTTAGGTGTACAGCAAAGTGATTCTATTATACATATACATATATCCATTCTTGCAGAAAAAAAGGTATTACTGAGCTAGTCCAGTACTGTATTTCTGCTGGGTAGTCAAGCCAAATGTTAAGGGGAAAAGGAGGTAGAAAGAGCTGGAATGGCGGGTTGAATAGGAGATAATAGATCTTAAACTTTCCAAAGCCGCCCCCTCCCTCATCCAGTCAGTTGAATTTTTTTGCGTATGAAGAAAGATAAGAGAAAGCAGCAAAGCAAAACTCAAGAAAGCCACAACAGAGAGCCTGGCTTTTTTCTTCTGCCAGTTATTCAGCTTTTCTTGTCTCAAAATAAATAAATAAAAAGCATTTTCAGATGTTTTCTTTACTCTGAACTATGAATAGTTTTAAAATGTCATAAATATCCATTTATGTTTCAATCTGTTCACAGGGAAGAGATGAGTTTAGCTGCAATAAAGTTAAATCGACCAAGCATTGAAATCTCATGGAATTTTTTTGTTCATTTATGCTGTATTGCTGAGGTTTCAGATTTATATTTACTCTTTCACAACAAATATTTTATTTTTCTTAAGTTTATGATCAGTTGGAGAAGGCAATGGCACCCCACTCCAGTACTCTTGCCTGGAGAATCCCACGGACAGAGGAGCCTGGTGAGCTGCAGTCCATGGGGTCGTGAAGAGTCGGACATGACTGAGCGACTTCACTTTCACTTTTCACTTGCATGCATTGGAGAAGGAAAGGGCAACCCACTCCAGTGTACTTGCCTGGAGAATCCCAGGGATGGGGAGCCTGGTGGTCTGCCATCTATGGGGTCGCACAGAGTCAGACATGACTGAAGCGACTTAGCAGCAGCAGCAGCAGCATTCATCATTAGCTTCACATGACTGGTAGATTAGACGGTATTGCCCATTTGCCTTTTATTGTTAAACTTTTGATTGTTAATTTTAGTTACCTGTACAGAGTGTGAACAATTTTGATACTTTTTACTTAGATGGTGTGTGTCAATTATCTGGAACTATTCCAGAGTTCTTTATATCATAGAACATAGGTAGTATGGTAAAGGAAAAATGGGGATTCTATAAATGAGTTTAACACTAATTATACCTAAAAATGGTAATTAAAATACAAACACTATTTGCAAAAGTTAGTTCAGCCCCACCTCCTCTCCAGTAAGTGGAAAACCTGAAGGAACAATAGGCCTTTCATATCTGATGCTCAGAATATAAATCTGCTTTACATCATCATCTTATTGTTCCAGTTAACACTATACTCTTCCGCACCTCTCTGTCCTTATAATTCCTACTTCCTCTAAGTGAGTGATCAGTTTTAGTTTTGGTTCCTCTGAATGCCTTCCAGTAAGACATGCATGGGTTCCATGTTATTTATGATCTATTCTATGCTGCTCCCTACACAACCCGGAAGGATCTGACCCCAGTATTTTTTTTCCAAACTCATCTCATGCTGTCTCTTCCTTGCTCACCTTATTTCAGACTCACTGGGTCTGATGGATAATTTCATGTATCAACTTGATTGGGCCACAGCGTGTCCAGGCATTTGGTCAAAGATTATTTTGGGTGACTCTGTGGGGGTGTTTCTGGATGAGGTTAATATCTGACTCTCCCGTGTTTCCAGTTTGCCAACTGCACGTCTTGGAACTTCTTAACCTCCATAATCATGTCAGCCAATTCCTTAGAATGTCTAATATATATGCAGTTATGTGTGTGTGTATCTATCTGTGCGTGTATCTTTGTGTGTGTATCTATCTGTGCGTGTGTTTCTTTGGGGAGCCCGGATTGACACACTGGGTTTCTCATTAAGCTCTTTCTTGCCTCAGGGCCCTCTGACATGCTGTTTCCTTTGCCAGGAACTTGCTTCCCCTGATCTTCCCACAGCTGTCTCATTCTCATCATTTGTCTCTACTCAAGTTGTTTCCTCTTCCAGGAAGTTTTCCATGACCACATGAGTAAAACCCTAGCTCCCATTACTCCACAAACTCTGATTCTCCACCAGGACACTCTCTTTATTTTCTTCTTATCACTTAGGGCTGGAATGATAACTATTTGTGTAATTTTTTTTTTTTTTTTTAGTTTCCACTCTTTTCCTTGGTGTTTCATTATAAGAGAATCAAACCTCTCATTCTCATCCACCAGTATGTCTCTGTGCTCACAGAGAAGCCTAGCTTGTGCTAGCTACTCAAACAGCTTCTGAAAATTGACATATCCTGTAATTATTTTAAGTAGTTTTTTGTCTACATCACCAGCATTAGGAGAAATAAGAAGAGAGGCTATGATGATAAAACTTCAGCTTTGAATCTTTATCATCAGCCACCCAAGAAAGCAGGCAGTGCTTCCCCTTTCTTCCTACCAAATAAGAATCACACGGGTGATGTGCGTGGAAGTACCCTGAATATGCGAACCATGGTTTATATTATTATACAGCAGCTATATTTTAATAGTTTAATGGTACAATAGGATACTAGGTTAACATTGGAAACTATAACTGTTATTGTACCTTCTTATCCCACTTTGTATTGTGCTTGATTTCCTTTTGACACTTTATGAGCACTTCTGCATGTTATCAGATATTCTTTGCAAACATGATTTAGTGACTCTACATATTGCTTTGTGTGGATATATACTAATTGCAAATCTCCTGATTGCTGGCCATTTAGAGTGCTTTTATTTACATTAAACTTATACTGTGATATGCTATAATAGATCAAATATGTATCTGATTATAGTTTCAGAATGTCTTCAGACAGAATAATACAGCAAAAGAAAAGAATTTTTATGGCATTCTGAGCGTAATGGCAGATTGTTTTTCATTAGAGATCATACCAGTTTCATGCGTTACATTTCCCAAGTGTTGAATGAGACATATTTTTTACCTCTAGCATTCTTATGGGTGAGGGACATTCTTTTTGCTGTTGAATGCGTATTTATGGTATTATTGGTGAAGCTGAGCATTTTTGTATATATATTGGACATTTATTTTTCTCAGGATTGCTTGCTGTTATTTTGACCATTTTTCTATTGGATTTAAGGATTTCTTTCATTTAATCAATTTGTATGAGTGTATTCTAGATTGATGGCTTCTATCATTTATCATGAATCTTTCAAATATTTTTCCCAATGTGTCTTTTGTCTTAAATTTATATATGACACAGAACTTTTCATTTTCAGGTAATGAGATTTATTGATAGTTCTGGCTATGATTTCTCTTATCATATTTATGCGTAGAAAGTTCTTCTTTGCTTTTAGATCAGATAATTATTGATATTCTTTTTCTCCTGTTCTGATAGAATTTTATTATTACTTTAACTCCTAAGCCACCTGGTATTTGGGGTACCAAAATGGGGATTTTACTTGTTTCCCATCTTCATGTCTGGTCAAGCATTGGTCATTCATTTTATCAGTTTCCATATGCCAAATCCTCCTTAGACTAACATACATTTCTTGGGTATTTGTTCTGTTTTAATCTATTGGTTCAATTTTGCACTGACACCATTCTATGTAAAATTATTACAGCATTACCACATGGTGTGATTGGGCAAAATGAGTTTCTCATGAGTGCTCTTCTTTTAAGAACAACATTGACTGTCTTTACTTGTTTACTCATTCAGATAACATTTCGACTCTTTAAATTATGTAAACTCAAACTTATATTTTTTGTTGAAATTACACCAAGCATACAAATTTGGTAGAAATTTTATATTTTTACAATTTTTTCAGCATTATGTCACAGAATTAAGATTTTATTCTTTTTCATTTATTTTAAGAATTGTTTTAAGCTCTACAGTGAAGGTTTCTAATTTTCTTAAAGGTCACTTAAGGTTTTCATTAAGATTATAACTCAATACTGTATATTTGATTACAGTTCTTTATTTAGGTAGCTTTGATGTTATTATACTATTTCTAAAGAAATAAATGTTGCTTATGTGTGTCATCAGTCTGTTTCATATATTGGGAGAAGAGTTGAAGAGAAACAAGTCCAGGTAGTGAGTAAAGAAAGCACATGGGATCCAGGTGAAGAGTCACTTCCACACAAGGCAGCTTATAAACCCCCACGTAGCTTGTAGTTTTAACTTGGTTCCCATCATGCCTGATTTTTCACTTGTAGATAGTTGTCCCTTTGATTGAAAATAAGCATATGAGAGTTTATTATAAAAATACACACCATTATTATCCTCCAGTTGGGCTTTCCTGGGGCCTCAGTGGTAAAGTAGGGTATGGATAGCAAGGACGGAACAGAGAAACTGTCTGTTGTAATAGTGAGATGTTATCAGACAAAGCCAGAGCTGACAGGATCAGATGCTTGCAGAAGGCGAGAGGGGTCACTTTGCAGGCAGGATGCCTTCTGCCCTCCAACTCTCCCTGCTCTTCTCCCTTTTCAGAAGACTCCACACCAGGGAAGTCAGTTATTTGAATGGATTCTTTCTGATAAGTGTTTCTTGTATCCTAGATTGATGCTCAAAATTTTTTTCCCACCATAGGGAAAAAACAAACGAACAAACTACTAGTAAAGAAGAGTTGAAGTAGCCCTATTGGAACAATATGCCAAGAACAAAGCAATTGGGGACTGAAAACCAACTGCTATATTGATCATAATCTCTATGGAGAAGGCATTATAAGTTTCAAAGTAAACGTGAAGTTGCTCAGTCGTGTCCGACTCTTTGCGACCCCATGGACTATAGCCTACCAGGCTCCTCTGTCCATGGGGTTTTCCAGGCGATAGGACTGGATTGGATTGCCATTTCCTTCTCCAAGGGATCTTCCCAACCCAGGGATCAAACCCGGGTCTCCCTCATCGTAGACAGACGCTTTACCATCTGAGCCACCAGGGCCAACTTCCAAATCAACTTTTGGGCTCCAATGCAGCAAGTTTCTTGAGAGCAGGGTCTGTATCTTCATCATTGCATTTTTGGAGCTTAGCCCAGAGTCCACTAATTTTGGATTGTTCAAACATGTGTCTGTTTATAAGTTGCCTGCCTCTGCTTAATACAGGAATAAATAATATTTCAAACATTTTCAGGCACCCTTTTCCCCTCTCTTATTTTGATGTGAGTTATATTGAAGACTAAGTGTTTTATTTATCAAATATAAATCCTAGCACTGAAAGGCAAGTCTAAAGACTTCTTGCCTTCCTGTCGTTCTAATTTTTGAATGGTATGAGGTCGCCATCCACCTCCAGTTCAGGGCTCCCATGAACTTGAACCCGAGGATCCTCCTTCTATTTAGCTTACTGCTCCAGTGGTCCTTGTACTGGTTTTGTCTGGGACAGATTGCCTGTCTCTTGACTTCTCTCTCTCCTTTTTCCTCACCCTGGTTTACTGAGATGCAGCCCTCTTTATCTCCTCACAGATGTGAACTCCTAAGTGCTAGTTTGCGATCAAGAAGTAACAAAGCTGTCATCTCCCTAAATATATTTTTATATTTTGCTCAGTGTTGTCACTATAAATAAGAGAAAGTCTTGCTGATGGGATTTTTCATGTGTGTGCTCTCTTTCTCTCTTCCTCTTCATCCACTTTATCATCGCCAGGCCCCTGAGCTGTGTCACCACCCTGAAACAAATGGGGGCAAGCAACCAATTACATTAAAATGCAATATAAATAGAGGGAACAAACAATTTTTAACTTTGGTTTCCTGAGAAACTGCTCCCATTCTGGTGGCTAGTCAAGGAGAGAGAACAAATAAAGAGGTTATTTGGGTGTCATTTCATTTGAACTATCATAAGGATCTAAGTGGCCTGGGGGAATAGTCCCACCGAGACCTTGCTCTCTCACAGACAGTTTAGTTTTTGTCTCTGTCACTTATTTGGGAGAATACTGAGATAGAAGGTATTTCTGTCGGAGTCTTAGGGAAATTATTCTGGGAACAGGACCCGTGAAAAGGATTGTGAGAATAATGAACGTGGAGATTTGAATCCCTCATGTCTTCTAGAAATGGAAAGACAGGAAAAGATAGAAACGCCCTGCCAAGAATTGTCATACACACGTCACTCTCTCTCACAGGAGGCAATGCCATCAAACATCAAGGTGACCTTAGATCCTGAGAATGTGGAAGAAAGAGGCAGTCACACATTTAGCAGGCTGTTTGGAAACATGTGGAGCAGTGGTCAGTATATCACACATGTTGCAGTCTCCCTTGTCATGCCCATGGCAGATAGTATAAGTGAATTAGGGTCTGTTCTCCCCCACAACCCAAATTTTGGCTTTAAATCTGTTTCAAATCAGAATGCCAGGTACATTAGCTATTTCCTGGTGGCAGCATACCAGGAGAATCAACGTGCTATCCAGGATCTGGAGTGGCCTGAGACATCTATCTGTGAGGTCAGATTGGAGGAAATGTGATCTGGGCTTGATTTAAGAAGGAAGCACCTGCCCCTCACCTTGAGCTTCTGCTCCGACCCCAGGTAGAGTCGCACTCCTCGCCATGATTGCCCTGGGGTGGGTTTTCACATTTCTCACGCCATCATACCCACTGAGCTTTGCTTTCTACTCTGCCCTGTCACTTCTGCCTCTGTAATATCCAGGCAAAACTGAGGGGGCTGTCTTGCTGAGGGTGTCACTGGAATGGAGTTGAAGGTGATGATGAGGGAGAGGGTCTGGGTTTTCTCTCCATCTCTGTCTACACTCATGTGTTCAGTATGTCTTGAAGTTTTCTATTCTGTTCTTGGGATCTGCAACAAAATATCCAGACGCCTTGATTGGCATTTTTCTCAGCTCCTCTGATGCTCCTTTCTGATTTTTAGGTTTCCTGGGAGATCACTGGACTAGTGATGACCACTATGATGATATCTATGAATAATTTTCCCACAAATAAATAAGTTGCTAAGGTCCTACAGAAATGATGCTTGAGCTTCATAATTTTTAGACAAAGCCTGCACACCTGCCTTCATATCAGGTGTAGCTGTAATACTGATTTTTGCATATTTTCATGAAGCTTTCTGGTATATTCTTCCTCCTTCAATTCAAACAGCCTCACTGAAGTTTGGTAATAGTCTCTGAAAACTGGCCACCAAATCATACTTGTCTACAATAATGTAGATACATTTCGGTATTTGTAATTAAAAATAATTTTAATTATGAAAGCTTTCAGTCATACTTATCTTCATAATGAGTGTTGTGTTTCTAGAAATATTCAAGTTTGTTATGTACAAATATGTGTAGACAGTTTGAGGGACAAAGGGGCTGGAGGAGTGTTTTCTGAGATTCTCTTTCTTTAGAAGATTCTTTCTTCCAAGTGTGATTTTTAAAACCAAGAAAAGAAATTGAGGGAAATAGCTCAAACTTCAGATCAAGCAGTTACTTCAGAATGAGGGGTTAGTGGCTGTTCTCAGCTGTGAGGATTCTGAAATTCTTGCCAACCTCAAACCTGCCTCTTAAATTTCTAATTTTAAGTGTATCCCACTGAGTTAAGACAATGCTTCTCTCTGAAAGATGACACTCGTGAAACAGTCATTGTTTTAATTATCTGGTTATGTAAAGCAGAATAGGAGGGAATGGTCATGCCTCAGAGGTCTTGAATAAGGGAGAAGCATTATGCCTTTGAGTCATATCCTTCACACTTTGGGGACATCTTGAAGTCATGGGAGTCACTTTTTCTTTGACCAGTTTTATGCTACCAGAGCATTTTCACAAACTAGACTTCTAACATAGCTGTGCCCTTTGTGCCAGCTCAGCGCCTTACCTCATCACCTCCCTAACATCCTTCACCTGCCACCAGGTGCTAAGCTAGACTTCATCTCTAGTCTCCACCAGTGTCCAGTTTTCCTCAGAAGCTACTGTTATGTCACCCTCCCCATCCCTGCCCCTTCCCTCTCTGCTGTGGCCTTCATAAGCAGGTTTCTTCCTATTTCATGGCTCATAGGAAAACAGGAAGGTCCCTGCTCACTATAGTCCCATTTTCTAGAAAAAGAGCATCTTCTCAGCCTTCTCACGGCAGTGCTGACAAATGCAACTTGATGACATCAGCATTAAACCCCTCTCATTTTAAGTAGCCTGAGAGAAAGCATGCACAATATCGGCTCTGGCTTGAGTTATGAGGAACAGGGCAAGACTCCCAATGGACTAACTGACTCACAAACATACATGAAAAACCCTCTGATGGTTTCAGAAACGATGGGAGACGTGCAGGACTAGAAAAGGGTATGCTAAGGTTCTGAAGTGTTCAGGTGGGGCTGAATGAATCTGGTCAGGCCTTAAAGTTCATCCCAGGTTGCTGCTACCTGGGAATATTTGATTTACCACAACTACATTATTCCATGGGTGTAGTATCAATTGCTCTTGGAAGATATGAGACTCCCATGAGCCCCTAAAGTCACTTTAATTTCTATAATTGTCCCCAGTAAAATAATTTGGGAAAAAGGTTTATGGGTTTGTTTTAATAACCAATCAACTCAATTGTATCTGAAGACCTACTCCTGTGAGTATAACTCTTGTTGATATTTGGCTTATCCCATATCTGCTTCTACATTCAATCTATTGTCTGTTGCTTGCAGAAATATATGAAGCAATTCTGTCCTCAGATGGACATGTAGTTGGAAGAGTAAGGAGAACTCTACTTGCCTTTGTAGATCAGTGTAAATACTCTTTTTTTGATGGTACACCAAAATTCAGCAAGCAGTAGTTTCTTAAAACTGTGTGTTTGAAATCTGAAACCATTTCAGTGAACTTTTCTTGACTCTCTTACATTACAATCCATTATCTCATCTTGCATTTTGATTACTGTAGCCTTGTAGTATGAAGTCAGGGAGCCCAGTTCCTCCAGCTCCATTTTTCTTTCTCATCATCTTGCATGTTGAGTGGATTATTTTACCATGCATGATTCTGTAACAGTGCAAAAGATTGGTTCATATCTTTTCAAATGTTCACACATTTGATCATTCAATATCAAAAAATCACATTTATTTGTAGCGCCACCAAGCCTATTAGAAAAGTCTTTATCTGTTAAGAAGCTGGCGAGCTCGTGGTGATGGATACAGGCTTTTCAAAATTCAAATTTTCACTTGAAAATTTCTCTGGCAACAAATACTGTCAGTCATTTTCTTTGAAGTGATAGACTTACTCATTTTCATGATATTTCCCAAATACCCAGATCTGAATAGCCATAGTTTGCCTCTCTTCTGTATTTTCAAGTAAGAATGGCATTTGTGAATGAAATGAATAGTTTAGTTTGCACTTCAAACAGTTGCCCAAGTGCTTTGTTTGAGAATAACTGCCATCCTTCCAGACACAAGAGAAATGCAATTCTTTATGCATGCTTCCTGTTTTATTTATGATGGTTAATTCTGTTAACCATCAGTTGGTAAGTCGTGTCTGACTCTTTGTGACCCCATGACTGCAGTGTGCCAGGCTTCTCTGTCCTTTACTATCTCCCAGAGTTTGCTCAACTCTGTTGAATCAGTGATGCTATCCAACCGTCTTATCCTCTGTCACCTCCTTCTTCTCCTACCCTCAGTTTTTTCCCAGCATCAGGGTATTTTCCAGTGAGTTGGCTCTTTGCATCAGGTGGCCAGAACATTGGCTCTTCAGCTTCAGCATCAGTCCTTCCAATGTATATACAGGGTTGATTTCCTATAGGATGGACTAGTTTGATCTCCTTGCAATCCAAGGGACTCTCAAGAGTCTTCTCTCAAGAGTCTTCTCCAATACTACAATTCGAAAGCATACATTTTTCGGTGCTCAGCCTTCTGTATGATCCAACTCTCACACCTGTACATGACTACTGGAAAAACCATAGCTTTGACTATATGGATCTTTGTCAGCAAATGACGTCTCTGCTTTTTAATATACTGTCTAGGTTTGTCATAGCTTTCCTTTCAAGGAGCAAGTGTCATGTACCCTGCATATAAGTTAAATAAGCAGGGTGACAATATATAGCTTTGAAATACTCCTTTCCCAACAACCAGTCCATCATTCCATGTCTGGTTCTAACTGTTGCTTCTTGACCTGCATACAGATTTCTCAGGAGACAGGTGGTGGTCTGGTATTCCCAGTCTCTTTAGGAATTTTCCACAGTTTGTTGTGACTCACACAATCAAAGGCTTTAGCATAGTCAATGAAGCAGAAGTAGATGACTTTTCTGGGATTCTCTTGCTTTCTATATGATCCAATGAATGTTGGCAATATGATCTCTGATTTCTCTGCCCTTTCTAAATCCAGCTTGTACATCTGAAAGTTCTGCTGAAGCCTAGCTTGAAGGATTTTGAGTATTACCTGCTATTTACATGCTAGCATGTGAAATGAGTGCAATTGTGCATTCGTTTAATCATTCTTTGGTTTTTCCCTTCTTTGGGACTGGAATGAAATGAACTTTTCCAGTCCTGTGGCCACTGCTGAGTTTTCAGGTATCCTGCATTGCTGGAAGACTGTTTACCATCTGAGTCCCCAGGGAAACCCCATGTGTCAACTAGGATGTGTTTGGATGATTCTACTCTTCCCCATCTCTCTTGGAAAGTAAGAAGAGCAAAGGGAATTCTATAAACTGACCACCAACCAAATCAACTTAAACATCATTCTGTAAGGTAATCCTTCCTCCCAACTCTTAGAGTAGTTGAGTGGGTACGGGTGCCTCTCTAGGTTTGGTCTCTGTTGGTGCCGGAGCTGGTGAGGGGTCAGTGCCGCCTCTCACCCCTACTCAATGTACTTCAACCCAGAGAGGCCTCTTTAAATAAGAGTAAGTACATCTGCAATTCCAAACCTCATTTCATGCATAATTGATAGTTCGTAAGAAAGTATCATATTCCAAAATCTAAAAAAAAAAATTGATGAGCTTGAGGTCCTTTATGGTTGTTGTGTATTCACATCAGGAAGAAGAACCCTTTAAGGAGAAGAATATGGTGTTTTCATTTGCATAAAGGCAATAAAACTCTTTCAGCAGCAATTTCCCCATATATAAAAAGTGAGAACATAGCACCTCAGTGACACTGACATCTGTTACTTAAACAGATGCCACCTTCTAAACTCACTCAAGCAACCCTCTGCTCCAACCAGAGACCCCTAAACCAAAATTAAATGTGCGGCTAGAGCTTAAAAGGAGGACTTTGAATAATGATTGATTTTTACTTCTCAGCTTTTTTATGAATCTGCTTTGACTTTTGTGTGTTTTTAATTTAGCAAAATCTCCATCTCTGTCAGTAATTCCTTGCTTCTGGTTTAATCTCCACAGTCTACAAAATCCAGTGCTTCCATCTTAGATTCATTGTGATTAACATTAGCCCTTCTGAGGACCAGGTAAATCATGGCTTCTGTTTGTTTCTTCTTGCAGATGTACTTTAATGACTTCCCAGGGCAGGGCGCAAGCATCATCTAAAAGAGGAGTGAAACTTGGTTTCTTTTTTTAAAATAGCACAAGCATCCCGGACAGATTTTTACCAGTTAAGCAATACTTGCCCAGGCTGAGACTGATAAGCGCCTTCAGAAGTTAGGCTTACACTTCTAAATCAGCAGTTCATGAAAGGCATTACAAAAAACTATTATACTGCTATAATGGATGACAGCACAGTTGTATATGTTACACCTTGAAGTAAGCGGTAGGATTTTCAATCACCTGATAACCTTGAAACTGCTAAGGTATCAAATTGCTATCATGAATATTGTGCAGGAACAGAAATAACTCAGGAAGCTGCCTTTGTGAATAATAATCAGAAAACTGCAACATTTTTTACTGAGAAAATGGATTTGAGGCACTGGTGTATTGA
This sequence comes from Budorcas taxicolor, assembly GCF_023091745.1. Taxonomy (NCBI): domain Eukaryota; kingdom Metazoa; phylum Chordata; class Mammalia; order Artiodactyla; family Bovidae; genus Budorcas; species Budorcas taxicolor. Next base: position 103,247,920 of record NC_068911.1, read on the forward strand.
CAAGCTCTCCAACAGAAAACTAAGGTAGACCTTACAAGTACATTTGCACTGGGCTATGCATCAGTCCATCATACAGCACTGGATTTGTAAGATCTAGCCAGTTAAAAATTATTAGCAAAGAATCATGTTGTTTGTTAACATTTCAAGGATGAAGGGCAAGGAGACCCCACATGTTACTTCAGAGCTAGAAACAAACAAATGTTTTGTATTTAAACTTTTCAATGTACCCTTAAATTTAACTCATTTCAATAGAGCATAGATAGGAAGAGATTTGGGAAGTGAGAGTTTTCTTAATAGGCTTTTAAATCAGTTACTACATGAAGACATGGTAAAAATTAGTAAATATTATTATATATCTCTTTTCTCTAAAATGCATCTGTTTAATTTTTGCCAAATTCCAGCTTTGTTCATGAGCAGAGTACCCAGTGTCGGTCTGTGGCATTTCCAGATGCCAGAGTCTACTGAGAACCCTCGACAGCTAAGTGAAAACTCAATGTCTGGAGTGATTCATCATTGTGTCAAATTGGCCGGCACTTTGTCACAGTGACTGACAGTGGGAGAAACTTGGAAATAATACAAAGATTCTCTGTTCACTGATAGTGTCTACACCGTGATTAGAGAAGAAAGCTTTGAGACTGTGAGGAGAATCTTAATTTTCCTCCAAAATTAATTTTGCTGTTTTAACTCTTTGTGGGTCAAATCCCACCTGTCATTTCCCATTGTGTCTTACTCAAAAGCAGCCATTTTCATTTAAAATAGTTCCTGGAAATTGAAATCACTACACACTCAACAGCTTATTGAGTAGGGTGAACAATTTTTCACTACTATAAAACTAACTATACCATATAATATGAGGCCACTGTGTCTACTTGAACTATACTCCAATAAAAATTTTAAAAAATAAGATTAAATGGCAGAGGGAGTATTAAGGCTCAATCAGTGATGGCTTTCTCCTTTCTTCCTATTTCATTCTGTAACCAGAAACTCTTGATTGGCATCTATAGATTTCAGGGGTGTTGTAAACCTAGATAGAAAATTATATCTTACTCACCTGTAATTGAAATTTAACATTCTCCTATATACCTGGGCAATAAGCCCCAGGAATTTTAAGAGTGCTTATGACTTTGTAACCAACAGAAATCACTAATGTGTTCAGACTGTATTATAGCTTTTGAAGATATCTCAAAATATCATTTACTCTCATCACTACATTAACATAATCATAGTTGTTAGATCTTGTTTTTGATATGTTAATAAAGAAGCACATATATCACTATATAAAAAATGTTTTGATAACTTTGTTTCAATATAATTGGTTTCCTTTATTAAAAAGAAGATGCAAATCCATGCCTTCTCCCTTCTTTAGGAAATAAATGAAGTATTATCTTCCACTGATAGCAGATCAATAATGTCAACTTCTTATTAAAAAAAAGAAAATGTTAAAATATATCCTATCCCAAGAGTGATTCCAAGAGGAGTAAATTATCAAAGGGTAAGCAATCAATACTGGCATTTATTGACTTAAGACCCAGAAATGATATCTCATTTATTCATAGGGACACTATGAGAAATGAATTATCATCACCATTTTACAGATTAGAAAATGGAGGCTTGCAGAAGAGTAAATACCTTTTGTAAGATTATATAGTTGATAAATGGTGAGGTTTGAACTTTAGTCTAAATATGCCAAATATTTTAAGTGTCAAGGATATTAATCATCCCACCAGAGTATACAGAAGGATTTGAGGTGGAGTCTATGAAAGATAAAATCAAGAACTTAAAAAAAAGAAATTCAGTCAAATATCCATAAAAGGGATGGTTTCAGCCACATGCAAATCAATGTTAGAACACACCCTCACAATATACACAAAAATAAACTCAAAATTGATTAAAGACTTAAATATAAGACTTGATACCATAAAACTTCTAGAAGAAAACACCGGCAAATATTCTCTGACATACCAATGTTTTCTTGGGTCAGTCTACTAAGACAATGGAAATAAAGGCAACAATAAACATGACCTAACCAAATGTATAAGCTTTTCCACAGCAAAGGAAGCCATCAACAAAAAGAAAGGACAGCCTATGGACTAGGAAATATTAGTGAATGATGTCACCAATAAGAGCTATTTCAAAAATATACAAATAGCTCATATAACTCAATAACAAAACAACAACCCAGTAGAAAAATGGGCAGAAGACCTAAATAGACATTTCTCCAAAGAAAACATACAGATGGCCAATAGGCACATGAAAAGATGCTGATCACCACTAACTATTAGAGAAATGCAAACCAAAACTACAATATAGTACCACCTCACACTAGTCAGAATGCCCATCATTATAAAGTCTACAAACAATAAATGCTGGACAGGGTGTGGAGTAAAGGGAAATCTACACATTTGGTGGGTGTGTAAGTTGGTATAGCCACTTGGAAAACAGTACAGAGGGTTCCTCAAAAAATGAAAAATAGAGTTGCTGTATGACTCAGCAATCCCACTCCTGGTCATATATCCAGACAAAACTATAACTCAGAAAGATACATGTACCCCTAAATGTTGACAGATGAATGGATAAAGATGTGGTATATACAATGGAATACTACTCAGCCATAAAAAGGAATGGAATAATGCAATTTGTGGTAACATGGATGCTGCTAGAGATCATCATACTAAATGAAGTTAAGTCAGCAAGAGAAAAATGTCATATGACACCACTTATATGTGGAATATAAAATACAACAGAACTGAACATATCTATAAACCAGTTTTGACTAGTGTGAACAGTATATCTGAACCTATAGATGCAACATTGGGACAAGTCTGGGCTGAGCTGTGCCATCAGACCCAGTGGCTGCTTATTCCTGGGATGATTGTGTCACAGAACATAAAACTTCCTCTCAGAGACGCAGCTGTATTACTCAGCCAGAATGACTATTCTTTAGCTTAATTTTCCTGACTAGTATGACCTTTCTTAAGAACACGTTATTGGTGACTGTAATCTACTTGGCTGGTTTCCTGTCTAGGACTTCCTGTGGCCTTTACCTTAGAAGTTGTCCTTTCTCAGTCCTCCCAGATATCAGTTTTACTAGATATGTGTGTGTGCTCAGTCATGTTTGACTCTTTGCGACCACATGGATTTTAGCCCACCAGGCTCCTCTGCCCATGGGATTTTCCAGGCAAGAATACTGGGGTGGGTTGCCGTTTCCTTCTCCAGGGGATGTTCCTAACTCAGGAATCCAACCCAAGTCTCTTCAGTCTCCTGCATTGGCATATGGATTCTTTACCGCTAGGCTACTTGCAAAGCACCTACTTGATATAAGATAAACACAATAGACCTCCTCACTGTATTAAACCTTGAACAAAGTGCCCATCAGATTTTGAATCACCATTACTTTGATTCTTCTCATGCCTTAACCTAAGAGGAGACCTTGGTCAGTTCTGGCTCTTGAACTTTCTTGGATAATGTCTAGTGGTCTTGGGATCCTGTTCTCAGGGGTGGACTCTAATCCATAGCTCTAGCTTGGTCTTTCACAAAAGGTCATTTAGGAAAACTTAGAATGTCATGGAATACTCATGAGTTTAAATAAATTTTGTCTTCGATTTCTTCATTGCAGATATCCTCTGATGAATATAGAAATTGCCCAATGCCGCTGTTCAAATCAGCACAAAGGCTCTGTTCTCACATGGCAGGAGACAGCTTTGGATAAGTCTAAGACTTCACAAGAGGTACCATCCCAGTATATTTATCACAGAGTTAATCTATGCTCACCCACTGACCCTGGACTTCTGCATCCGTTTCCAGCTTCTCTCCTCAAATTTGATTGACCTCCTTGTGGTTTTCCTCCTCTTATTTGGACATCTGAATCCCATATGAAATCTCCAGCCTCTGGATACTTTGTTACTGGTCACTTCTTACCTGCCTGAGCCAACTTCTTACCTCCAAAAGTCTCCCAGAGCCTTTCTAAGTGTCACTAGGGATTAAAAAAAAAATAAGTAGCACTGCTTAGGAAATCATGGACATGGAACAACAGACTGGTTCCAAATCGGGAAAGGAATACGTCAAGGTTGTATATTGTTGCCCTGCTTATTTAACTTATATGCAGAGTACATTGTGAGAAATGCTGGGCTGGATGAAGCACAAGCTGGAATAAAGGTCATTGGGAAAAATATCAATAACCTCAGATACGCAGATGACACCACCCCTATGGCAGAATGCAAAGAAGAACTAAAGAGACTCTTGATGAAAATGAAAGAGGAAAGTGAAAAAGTTGGCTTTAAACTCAACATTCAGAAAACTAAGATCATGGCATCTGGTCCCATCACTTCATGGCAAATAGATGGGGAAACAATGGAAGCAGTGACAGACTTTATTTTTTGGGCTCCAAAATCACTGCAGATGGTGACCCCAACCATGAAATTAAAAGATGCTTCCTCCTTGGAAGAAAAGTTATGACCAACCTAGACAGCATATTAAAAAGCAGAGGCATTACTTTGCTGACAAAGGTCTGTCTAGTCAAAGCTATGGTTTTTCCAGTAGTCATGTATAGATGTGAGAGTTGGACTGTGAAGAAAGCTGAGCGCTGAAGAACTGATGCTTTTGAACTGTGGTGTTGGAGAAGACGCTTGATAATTACTTGGACTGCAAGGAGATCAAACCAGTCCATCCTAAAGGAAATAAGTCCTGAATATTCATTGGAAGGACTGATGCTGAAGCTGAAACTCCAATAGTTTGGGCCACCTTGTGCAAAGAACCGACTCATTGAAAAAGATCCTGATGCTGGGAAAGATTGAAGGTGGGAGGAGATGGGGACGACAGAGGATGAGATGGTTAGATGGCAACACTGACGTGATGGATATGAGTTTGAGGAGGCTCTAGGAGTTGGTGATGGATGGGGAGGCCTGGTGTGCTGCAGTCCATGGGGTTGCAAAGAGTCAGACATGACTGAGCAAATGAGTACACACATACACACTGAGCATCAAGAATTATTGCATAGTTCTAACAACGAACTACATGACAAAATCAGGTCGCATGTTGATTGTGATTTTCTTGTCCATCCTCTGAGGTAGGCAGGAGTGTTGTTATTTTTACCACAGTTTCATTTTTATTGATCAGGGTCATGAGATTCCAAATGGGGGAGTAACTTGCCAAGGGTCATGTAGTTACTAAATTGAAAGCAAAATTATGATTGGAACCTGGACTGTTTCATTCCAAGTTCACATTTTCCTTCACTTCACCCCTTTGTCCAAAAAGATTGAAAATCCTCTCAAAATACAGAGATGAGTTAAGGTTGTAATGCTGTGCTTTGCAGCCCTGGGTGGAGTTGCCATATGAGGGAGAGTTGTTTGTTTCCTCATCAGTCGAATCAGTGATCCTTAAGGGGAATGGTACCACTTCTTTAGATGCATTTGGCAATTTCTGGGGAGAGGTTTCTGGTTGTCACAGTGATGAGTCCCTGCTGGCATTTAGTGGGTGGAGTCCAAGGATTCTGTAAAAGTCTTTGTCTTTTTTTCAAAAGTGATCTCTTCTTTATTTTTCGCTTTCCCGGGTCTCTAGTTGTGCTGCTCGGGCTTCTCTTTGCGGCGGCTTTTCCTCTTGCAGAGCGGCTTCTAGGAGGTGTGGGCTTCAGCTGTTGTGGCTCCCTGGTTCTAGCGCACAGGATCAATAGATGTGATGCACAGCGGGTGGGGTATTCCTGGATCACGTATTGAACCCTGAATTGGCAGGAAGATTCTTTCCACTGAGCCACCAGGGAAGCCCTGTAAAAGTCTTATGTTACATTATTACACAGGAGAGAATTGTAGCATCACAAGCAATGTTGAGAGCCCTGTGGATATCGTGTAGGTAGAAAACTTGTATAATTACCTGAGTCAAGAACTTAACTCAGTTTTGCATAGAAACACAAAGTAAGTTACATGGCTTTAATTGTTACTGAAGTTTCATAAATGTGACTTTCAAATAAATTCAGAGAAAAATTGTTTATGGTTTTGTCATAACTTCACAAAGAATTGCTCATCATTTTTAGAAAGTCATAATGCATGTGATTTTACCTTAACTTTACTTGATAACTTTATAATCTTGCCCCAAAATAGGAGTAGAATTGGTGGGGATGCTTTTATTGCATAGTTGCCAGAAATTTACTCATACTCTAACTTGATAATTTCTGATGCTTGACAAACCAAGGCCATAAATGATAACATATTGAACTTCATTCTGTGGAAAAGCAACTGATTAGTAATATCAAGCTCCACTAATCAAAAGCCTGGATTTTGACTGAAATGATGGGCAAACCAGCTCTTTTCACTGGATCATCCAGAAACTTATGTGACAAATTTGAATTATGCATGGAAATGCCTGAATGTAAAAACATTCTGCAAAACAATTTGTTCTTCTATTCTTTCTTTGAGAAAAGAAGTTGAATCTGGATAAGATATTCTGTCACAGATTCATTTCAGCCTCATGTTATAGCTTGTGTATTATTTAAAGGTAATTTAAGAGTCTGTATATGGTAACAAATATTGAAACTTTCATTTCACCTACTGCACTTGCCTCCTGCACTTTCCAATCCCAGTCTTTGTTTTGGAACGAAACTATTAAGCTGCAATATGAAGTTAAACACAGTCGACAGGGAAAGGTGTGTGAGTCAGCAGTTTGTAGCTGCCAAGAAAGGAATGAGAGGGCTTTCAAACTCATATTATTGATGTGAATTATTTTGAAGACTGTATGGTTGGCTGTTTCAGTGAACTTTGGCAGGGATCAGCAATTTACCAATGATGAAAATAAAGTACCAAACAACATTACATTCTCCAAAGAGGTTGCAAAGCTGATCATTTGGTAATCAAAAGTTAAAGAGAGAAAGCTGTAGGTGATCATTTCAGAGTGACCCCTGGAGAAGTCCCCTGAACAAAGCTGATTATCTCAAATGGTCAGATCTCAGGCTCACAGTGAATGACAAGTCTGCCCCCAAATCACATCTGGGGTGTAATTTCTTACAGCCTAGGTTTAAGGCTCTGCTTTGGAATCATTTCTAAATATTATGTTCACAATAATTGTAGGAAGATCCAAAGCACCAATTCTGGAAAATCAGGTCCAGGTCAGTTTCATCAAAATTTTCTGAGGGAAATTAAATAAAACAAAAACAGAATTTCCTAACACAAACCTCAACCTCCTGATTTGGTAGTGCTGGTGTGACATCTGGAAATCTGTATGTCAAAAGAACTTCCCAGTAGCTTCTAATGTGCCAACAGGTATGTTACCTACTGCTTTTGACCACTGTTCTAGTTGAAAACAGAATAAATAAGAATCATGTAGCATATTTGTGGGCTCATTTGAATTCCCTTCATCAGTTTTACACATTTGATCTGAATATAAAACATTTAATGTTGACATTGTTTAAAAGAAGCCTCCTTACTGTGGACAAGGCCAGAAGGAACAGAAAGAATGTATGTCCCATCTTTTCTAGGCCAGGATGGAATAATGATGTGTAAACTGCTGGGAACACTTTCTCTTTGCATAGGTGTAGCTGGTGGCATGATGTGAAGTTACTTCTGGACTGTGGCTCAGCTATTAGGGGATACAGTATTTCACAGGAAAACTGGTGAAGGAAAGTTTGGTTTCAGACTATTTAAGGAGATGACGATACTACTTCTTCGAGTTTCCAGACTCAGATGGCAGACAGTTCCCATTCCTTTTGCCTATAAGACAAGAAAGAGCCCATTTTTGCCCAGTGGTTCTTCATTCCTTCTTAAAAAGCAAAGGTTTATAGTTTAATGAGTTTTGACTAAAATATTGTCCCAAAGGAGGCAAGTTTAATAATAGCACTTCTTCTCACTTTGTCCTGATGCCTAGTACAATATTGTTTGTTGATAGTACATTTTGAGCCAGTGCATGTTCTCACAGCTCTGGTGTGGCCTCTGCTCTTTCAAAGGAGCTAAACTCTCTGCAGCAGTAAATTCTGAAACCCAGGGTGAAAATTGATTTACCCATTTTATCCCAAACAACAAGTTTTGAGGATCACAAACAATTAGAAAGCATCCTCTATAATCGGAGAATCATAAAATGTTATGCTGAGGAGAGATCTTAGATATAATGTGGTCCACCCCCCCACCTGCAGTCATCCCTGAACACTCCCTTTCTATGGCACTTTCCTATCCATTAAACAATCCATAGGCAAACCTTTTAGCTTCTATGTTAAATATATCTGGAATAAGATCACTTCTCACTGCTTCCTCTGGAGTGACCTTGGGCAGAGCCACCATTAGGCCTCACTTGGACTAGCAAATGTTGTTTAGTCTCTAAGTCAGGTCCAACTCTTTGAGCCCTCATGGACTGTATGTAGCCCACCAGGCTCCTCTGTCCATGGGATTTTCTAGGCAAGAATACTGGAGTGGGTTGCCATCTCCTTCTCCAGGGGATCTTCCTGACCTAGGGATTGAACTAGTGTCTCATGCAATACAGCTGAATTCTTTACCACTGAGCCAACTGAGATTTCCCTTCCTACGTAGTGTCTTCAGTTCCTTCCTGGCCCAGTATAGTCTTTCCATTGCAGCAGAGAGATACTTTCTATTTTATTGTTGCTTTTAATTTTTATTCAGTTCAGTTCAGTTGCTCAGTTGTGTCTGACTCTTTGCGACCCCATGAATCGCAGCACACCACGCCTCCCTGTCCATCACCAACTTCGGAGTTCACTCAGACTCGCATCCATTGAGTCAGTGATGCCATCCAGCCATCTCATCCTCGGTCGTCCCCTTCTTCTCCTGCCCCCAATCCCTCCCAGCGTCAAATCTTTTCCAATGAGTCAACTCTTCGCATGAGGTGGCCAAAGTATTGGAGTTTCAGCTTTAGCATCATTCCTTCCAAAGAAATTCCAGGGTTGATCTCCTTCAGAATGGACTGGTTGGATGTCCTTGCAGTCCAAGGGACTCTCAAGAGTCTTCTCCAACACCACAGTTCAAAACCATCAATTCTTCGGTGCTCAGCCTTCTTCACAGTCCCACTCTCACATCCATACATGACTACTGGAAAAACCATAGCCTTGACTAGATGGACCTTAGTCAGCAAAGGAATGTCTCTGCTTTTGAATATGCTATCTGGGTTGGTCATAACTTTTCTTCCAAGGAGTAAGTGTCTTTTAATTTCATGGCTGCAGTCACCATCTGCAGTGATTTTGGAGCCTCCCAAAATAAAGTCTGACACTGTTTCCATTCTTTCCCCATCTATTTCCCATGGAGTGATGGGACCGGATGCCATGATTTTCGTTTTCTGAATGATGAGCTTTAAGCCAACTTTTTCACTCTCCTCTTTTACTGTCATCAAGAGGCTTTTTAGTTCTTCACTTTCTGCCATAAGGGTGGTGTCATCTGCATATATGAGGTTATTGATATTTCTCCCAGCAATCTTGATTCCAGCTTGTGTTTCTTCCAGTCTAGCGTTGGAGTAGGTTAGATTTACAGTGTTGTGTTTCTGCTGTACAGCAAAGTTAATCAGTTATTCATATAGATTATTTACTCTATTTAAAATTCTTTTCTGAAATAGGTCATTACAGTGTGTTGAGTAGAGTTCCCTGTGCTAAACAGTAGGTCCTTGTTAGTTGTGTATTTTATATATAGTAGTGTGTATATGTCAATTCCAATCTCCCAATTTATCCCTCCTCCACCTTTCCCCCCAGGTGGCCATAAGTTTGTTTTCTACATCTGTGACTCTATTTCTGTTTTGTAAATAAGTTCGTTTGCATCACTTTTTAGATTCCACATATAAATCATATCATGGTATTTGTCTTTTTCTGTCTATTTTACTTCACTTAAAATGATAATCTCCAGGTCCATCCATGTTGCTGCAAATGGCAGTATTTCCTTCCTTTTAATGGCTAAGTAATATTCTATTGTACATACGCACCATATCTTCTTTATCTACGCATCTGTTCATGAACATTTAGGCTGCTTCCATGTCCTGGCTATTGTAAATAGTGCTGCAGTGAACATTGAAGTGCATGCATATTTTTGAATTAGGATTTTCTTTGGATGTATGCCCAGGAGAGGGATTGCTGGATCATATGGTAGCTCTGTTTTTTTTTTTTTTTTTTTTTTTTAAGGAACCTGCATACTGTTCCCCATAGTGATTGCCAGAGAGATACTTCCAAAATGGAAATCACATTGTGTCATGCTTCTGGGCGAAAAGCCAGTCCTTATAATGACTTGCAAGATTGCTTTGTTTCCCAGTACTTCCCTCATCTCATTTCCTACAATTTCTACTCTTTCATCCTCTAAAGGCACGTTGGCCTCCTAGCTACTCACTGAATATTTCAAGTATGTATTGCCTTCGTGCCTAATGTGCTGATGTTTCTTCTCTTCATATATATCCCCATGGCCAGTTTCTTTAACTCCTTTACATCTTTGCCCAGAGGTCTCTTTCTTGGTGAGGCCTACCCTGATGACCCACATTAAAATCCCCACTTATCTCCCTCTGTGCACTCTATCCTGGAATTCCATGACTACATTTTCTATTACTTTTTGAGCCATCACATCCATACCATCATGAGTGGAAAACTTTATTATGCCCTAAACTTGTTACTTTACTCAGTGGCATTCCTTCTATAAAGAAGTCCCCATAACTCAAGATGATTGGGCAGGCTCAATGCCAGAAGCTTTATATGCATTATATCCTTTAGTGGTCCAGGTGGCACTAGTGGTAAAGAGCCTGCCTGCCAGTGCAGGAGTTTCAAGAGTTCAGTTCAGTTCATTTGCTCAGTTGTGTCCAGCTCTTTGCATCCCCATGGACTGCAGCACACCCAGCTTCCCTGTCCATCACCAGTTCCTGGAGTTTATTCAAATTCATGTCCATTGAGTCAGTGGTGTCATCCAACCATCTCATGCTCTATCATCCCCTTCTCCTCCTGTCTTCAGTCTTGCCCAGCATCAGGGTCTTTTCCAATGAGTCAGTTCTTCGCATTAGCTGGCCAAAGTATTGGAGCTTCAGCATCAGTTCTTGCAATGAATATTCAGAACTGATTTCCATTAGGATTGACTGCTTTGATCTCCTTATAGTCCAAGGGACTCTCAAGAATCTGTTTCAATACCATAGTTCAATAGCATCAGTTCTTTGGTGCTCAGCTTTCCTTATAGTCCAACTCTCATATCCATACATGACTACTGGAAAAACCATAGCTTTGACTAGATGGACCTTTGTCAGAATATATCTGCTTTTTAATATGCTGTCTAGGTTGGTCATAACTTTTCTTCCAAGGAGTAAGCATCTTTTAATTTCATGGCTGTGGTTACCATCTGCAGTGATTTTGGAGCCCCTCCAAAATAAAGTCTGTCACTGTTTCCATTGTTTCCCCATCTATTTGCCATGAAGTGATGGGACTGGATGCTATGATCTTTGTTTTTTGAATGTTGAATTTCAAGCCAACTTTTTCACTCTCCTCTTGCACTTTCATCAAGAGGCTCTTTAGTTCCTCTTTGCTTTCTGCCATAATGGTGGTCATCTGCATATTTGAGGTTATTGATATTTCCCCATGCAATCTTAATTCCAGCTTGTGCTTCATCCAGTCCAGCACTGTGCATGACATACTCTGCATATCAGTTAAATAAGCAGGGTGACAATATACAGCCTTGACCTACTCCTTTCCCAATTTGGAACCAGTCTGTTGTTCCATGTGTGGTTCTAACTGTTGTTTCTTGACCTGCATACAGATTTCTCAGGAGGCAGATAAGGTGGTCTGGTATTCCCATCTCCTTCAGAATTTTCCAGTTTGTTGTGATCCACACAGTCAAAGGCTTTAGCAAAGTCAATTAAGTAGATGTTTTTCTGGAGCTCTCTTGCTTTATCTGTGATCTAGCAGATGTTGGCAACTTGATCTCTGGTTCCTCTGCCCTTTCTAAAGCCAGCTTGAACATCTGGAAGTTACTGGTTCACGTACTGTTGAAGCCTAGCTTGGACTGAGGAGCCTGGTGGGCTTCAGTCCATGGGATCACAATGAGTTGGACATGACTGAGTGAGCACATTTATCATTTAATATTTTCTGTTGTCTTGTCAGCTCAATATACTTACCCCAATTCAAGACAAAAACATCAAGGTCACATAGTGAATAGCAGAGCTGGAATTCAACATCAGGCCCCAGTGATAGCAGAAATAACATCTGTCATCGCCAGTGTGCATGCATGCTAATTAACCTCAGTTGTGTTCCACTCTTTGCTACTGTATGGACTGTAGCCTGCCAGGCTCCTCTGTCTATGGAATTCTCCAGGCAAGAATACTGGAGTGGATTGCCATCCCCGTCTCCAGGGGATCTTCCCAACACAGGGACTGAATTCTAGTCTTCTGCATCTCCTGTAAGGGTCTGCAAATACAGCCCATAGGCCAAATCTAGCCCACCACTTGATTTGACATATAAAGTTTAGTTGTAACACAGCTGTGACCATTCGTTTATATGTTATCTATGGTTGCTTTCATGCTGTAACAGCAGAGTTGAGTAGTTTCCAGCAGAGAATGTATGACCTGCCAATTCTAAAATATTTATTTTTTTGGCCCTTTAGAGAAAGTTTGCCAACTCCTGATCTCTACTATGCTGCCCTCTATACAAAGCAGAGGTTAATTAGTTCAGAAATCCCCTGATATATAAATGGATAAGGAAAATTATATACATAGAAGAGAGTTAAGAGGAAACAAGGATATTTTTCTTGTTTTAAGAATAATATTCACTTTCTTAAAGTTGTAAACCTTCAAATCCAACTTTTCTTTAGCTTTTCAATTCAGTTTACTAAACTTAACACTTTCTCTATAGATACAGCAATTAATCATCTTCACTGTTGATGCTTTTGATTATTTTTTGGTCTCAATTTTAATATAGTTAAACTTCTTCAAACATTTTAAACCACACTTATAAGGTGAATATTTTTAGTCTATCCTGTGAGTACTTCTATTTTCTGACATATGTTTATGCTTATGTAATTTTTATACAGCAAGTCAATGAAACACATAGATGTACTTAGATTCCCTAATATCTCAATATTGTTTACAGATTGAGGCATATTTAAATTTAAAATTCTAAGTCTATATCTATTATTCAAATGTATATTTTTACAGTTCAGTTCAGTCACTCAGTTGTGTCTGACTCTTTGCGACCCCATGAATTGCAGCTCGCCAGGCCTCCCTGTCCATCACCATCTCCCGGAGTTCACTCAGACTCACGTCCATTGAGTCCGTGATGCCATCCAGCCATCTCATCCTCTGTCGTCCCCTTCTCCTCCTGCCCCTAATCCCTCCCAGCATCAGAGTCTTTTCCCATGAGTCAACTCTTCACATGAGGTGGCCAAAGTACTGGAGTTTCAGCTTTAGCATCATTCCTTCCAAAGAAATCCCAGGGCTGATCTCCTTCAGAATGGACTGGTTGGATCACCTTGCAGTCCAAGGGACTCTCAAGAGTCTTCCCCAACACCACAGTTCAAAAGCATCAATTCTTCGGTGCTCAGCTTTCTTCACAGTCCAACTCTCACATCCATACCTGACCACTGGAAAAACCATAGCCTTGACTAGACAGACCTTTGTATTGAAATTAAAATTTTTACTTGTTATTCAGGACGCCAAATTTCTCTTAAACATTGTACATTTATAAAATTACAAATGTACTCTCATTATTTAGCTTTAAAATAGTATAAGTTAGATTCTTTGAATATCCCTTACTTAATTCTAAATGTCTTTGAGTTCAGTAAGAATATATCTATCATGCCTATCAATTTTGGAGAATATTTTCTCAACCAATTGAGATTGCAATTAATAGGGATTTATTCATAAATTTAACACAATGTGTATTAATTACATATAGCATATAGATAGAACATATAATTAACATATTCTTACTATAGGCTTTATAGAGACATCCTGAGTTTATGACGGCAGATTTAGTATTTAAAGTTAGGCTTTTAGTATATGTCCCTGTCTAGTTAATGTTTGCAGCTCTATCAAATAAATTTGCTTAGGTGGATTTTTGCATTTCTTTCCGTTATTTGGCTTTAAAATGTGTTCTTCAATTTAAAGTCAAAGGCTTTTTATGGGTATAACTTTTAAAACTGTATTTATTTTTACTTTGGTTGCACTCGGTCTTTGTTGCTGTGCACAGGATTTCTAGGGCAAGCAAAGGCTACTCTTTGCTGCAGTGTGCAGGTTTCTCATTGTGGTGGTTCCTCTTGTTGTTGAGGTTGGGCTCAGTAGTTGTGGCTTGCAAAGCTCTAGGGTGCGTGGGCCCTTGTTGTTGTGGCACGTGGAGTTTAGTTCTCCAAGGCATGTGGAATTTTCCTGGACCAGGGATCAAATTCATGCCTCCTACATTGGCAGGCAAATTCTTATCTACTGAGCCACCAGGAAAGTCCTAAAGCCAAAGATTTTGAATACATAATTTTGGTCTTTTTTTCATATATAGTCTGTCTTAGATGGCACCCCACTCCAGTACTCTTGCCTGGAAAATCCCTTGGGCAGAGGAGCCTGGTAGGCTGCAGTCCATGGGGTTGCTAGGAGTCAGACATGACTGAGCGACTTTACTTTCACTTTTCACTTTCATGCATTGGAGAAGGTAATGGCAACCCACTCCAGTGTTCTTGCCTGGAGAATCCCAAGGACGGGGGAGCCTAGTGGGCTGCCGTCTATGGGGTCGCACAGAGTCAGACACGACTGAAGTGACTTAGCACCAGCAGCAGAACTTATAAGTTGTGGGAAGAGCTAAAATAAAATAACAATAATTTAGTAGCAGGTAAATGAATAACCCATGTTCCATCATGCTACTAAAGTTTTGATTTGGGGAGTATCTCTTATCTATCTAATGGTGGAGGAGATAAAGAGAGTTTTCTAGTTAGGCTTCTTCAGCACAGTAGATCACCTCCTAATTTCACTCCAACTCCCCAGGGTGGGTCTGCTCCTCATTCTTCGATATCCACAGTATCCAGTACACACCTTTAGTCACATGTAGACCAAACATTTAATTATACTTAACTTAGTTAAGTGAAATAAAATTTTAAGAACTGAAAACTGACTCAGTTATAGAAATAAGAATATTTAGAACAAGGTAGGAATGTGAATCTCCTTTTTCAATTGTAACCTAAATAAATATCAAAATGTAGATTTGAAGGATGAAAAATTTTAATTGAGATATGTCATAAGAGTAAAGGACACACTGGACTTTGAGAGTTTGAAAAAGAATGTATGATATTTCATTAATCATTTAAAAATCATAGTATTTTTGATATGTGGGATTACATAAAAGATAGTTTTGAATTAAATTTCAGCTTAACTGTACTATTTTTCAGTGTGGCTACTGGAAAATTTTGAATTATATTTGTGGCTTGTATTATACATCTATTACATCATGATTATCCCAGTTGTACCTGCATCCATCCAGCATACTTTTAGCCCTCACCATCGCTGCCCCCCCCATTTCTGATTACTGTTTTACAAATGGGAGATGGAGTTATTTGCTTTCACTGGCATCCCCTAGGATTCCCAGTTTTTCCTTACCAAGTATGTCCAATTTTAGAATGTTCTTCATCAAACAAATGTCTGTATCCATTGTTTATGGCATCTTTGCAGCCATGATCTTTCCATTTACAATTTAGTGTTGTGTCCCAGATTTAGCAAATCATTTTCTTTTTTTCCCCCCAAGTCATTTTCTGAAAACTGATCATGAAGGGAAAATTGTATGAGAGGATTCAAGTGCCTCTGTTGGGATTTTTATGAGAGTGACAAGATATTATCTAACCTCAGCATTTTCAGAACATCACTGAGCCTCAGATTCATCTTCTACACCCTGGAAATAATCATACTTGCTTCATAGGTTAGATATGAGAATGAAAGGATATATAAACTAGGAAAGCATTAAGCACAGTAAATATTCTGGGATTATCTTTGTTTATTCTTTTTCTAAATTAGTAGAAGTTTTATCCAAGTTAAACAATCATCCAGAAAAATGAATACATTATAAAGGCACAGTAGGTAAACTGGCGCAAAGTGAGTGTACCTGTTATCACTACTCAGGCGAAGAGGGAGATACCCAGCATCCCAGAAGTTCTCTTCGTGCTCATGCTTCACGAGCATGCTCATGCTGATCATCACGCCTCATGATGGCCCACCAGCTTTGTTTGGTCTGTTTTCAGACATGATATCTGTATAGTCATGTCGTATGTGTCTTTTGTGTTTTGCTTTTTATTCCACATTATACTTCTGAGATATGACAGTGCTATTGTGTGTAACAATAGTTTGTGTTTTGTGGTTGCTGCTGCTGTTGTGTAGTTTCCACTTTATACCACGATCAATCCGTTCTTCTCTTGATTGATATATAAATTGTTTTCAGCAGGAAGATAGTATGAATGATGTCACTATAAACATTTTGATACATGGTTTCTGGTACTCATAAGTGTTTATTTTTGTTAGGTCTATGACCTGGAGTATTAATAGCCAAGTCACAGGGGGTGGCTATGTTTAACCTTAGTTGGTACTGCCAATGCTTTTCAAAGGTGCTTGTACCAAATTTATCTTCACACAAGCTATTTATGGAAACTCCAGCTACTCCATATTTTTGATAGCATTTGGTATCTCCTTATAATTTTAATTTGCCTGTCTCTAATCACTAAATAAATCAAGCTTTTTTTAATTCCAAAGCTGCTTTTTCAGAATTGACCTTCTGATGTGTTAGATTTATCTTGGCCTGGAACCACTCTTCATGGTAAACATGAAGACTAGTTGATGCCCTTGATAGGTTTTCTTAGACCATACAGATTTCTATTCTAAAAATCGGTGTGTCATGTGGACATTTTCCTCATATAATAACACAGTTAAAAATCCACACCTTTTCTAAATGTAGATTTTAAGATATTTCCTTCATCTCTTATACCCTACTAAGAACTTTGCAAAGGCGTAATTTATTGGTATAAATGGATATTTTATTGGTATAAATGGACATTTTATCAACAAATAAAATGAATTCCCACTGTGATATTCAGATATGTGTTGAATCCAAAACCATTGCCACTTCTGCTCACCCTCATCATAGAGAAGGGCAGATACAAATTCAACTACATGAAGGTGATAAATATGTACAGAGGGGAGTCTATGAAAAGAGACTGAATTAGGTTTTTCGGTTCATGTTCAGGTTTGATATTTTCTATTCTTGTACTGATTTTTTATTTCCTTTCTACATTCTGATTAGATCAAACATGCCTGCAAAGAACATTTGAGTTTTATGATGTTACTTTATATCATAAAATTATTTGAAGACCCAGATAACATGTTTGATATTTTGTAACTCTGTTATACTCTGGAAAAAAAACCCTCTGTTTCTGCCACTTCACTAAAATTCCAGGGAGTCCCCCATAAACCAACTGGAAATTGAGACCAAAACAATGCAAGAGCATTACTATGTCTGGGACATTGGATTTGTCTATTTCCTGCTTTTTTTCAGTAGAGAAAGCTCAGTGTCTAGTCCTCCCAGTATTCTTTAGCAGGACTTGTAATAGTGTAGATGACTGTTCAGCAGATTAATTCCCTCGCCATTCCTGCTGTGGGAAGACTCAGCTTCCTTGCTGTGTTGATGTTGAGCTTGGAAAGTAGTAGACGTGATATAAGCAGTGTCCTTAATTATGCTTATGTGGTTTGGATTGCCTTTTGGATTCCTTGCATTCTTCAAGAGAAGAAAATCGCCAGGTGGCCACTGATCCAAAGAATATGAAAATTTTGTGTAGCACATCAGAACCCAAACTAAATCCTAGAGTCCAGAGCCTAGAGTCCTACCTAGCCAAATTGCGCTGAAACTGACTGGCAAACTCACGAAAGAGAAATAAGGTATTGAGTTTTAAGACAGTTTTGGTGTGGTTTGGTAGGCAGCGTTGTTAAGGAAGAAGTTGACTGAGACAAGTTTCTGAGTTTGTTGTTTAAGAATATTGATGTTAAAGTCCTCCAGTATAAAACTTTCACTTACTAATTTAGTACAAAAATATACATGTATTTTTGAATAGTTATAGTGAGCCAGTCCCTATGTTATATTCTAGAGAAAGATAAAGAAAATCTATCTGGGGAAAATTGATAAGGTAATTATAATACAATGTGATCTGTTTCTGATAGGGATACCCATCTATTATAGGCTGATTTAGAAGGAAGACCAGAAGTGGTTTTGACAATTCAAGGAAGTTTTGTCAGAGATGAAGTGTGAGTAGGAATCATTCACATGACATGGCAATAACATGTTCAAAAACTTAGAAACTGGAAGATATGTTCATTTGGTGGCCTAAAAAGACTGTTGTATGAAAGGGCCTGGATGGAGTACAAAGCAAAAAAATAAATCTGGAAGGGTTAAGTAGTTTGAGAGGTAGCAGGTAGAATATGTATCTGAGGCTTCTGGTAGCCATCTTGCACACTAAACATAAACAGTGAAAAAGCTCAGATGACATCATTGTTTTTTAAGATTCAATTATGCATGAAACCAAGGCTAGGTTTCTTGGTAACACCTACATATATGAGAAAGAAAAAAATCAATGGATTCATTAATTTAACAGCTATTTTCTGAGTACTGTGAATGTGATGACAAATGAAAATAGTTGCTTCAGAGAGGTCACTATTTGTTAGAAATATGGAAATAATAAGAGGCAATTCTAATGTGTAATGTTCAGCGTAATCATATGGAAATATACAGGGCAAAGTGGGGAAAGGACCAGAAAGACTATAGAGGAAGCCACACCTAAGCTGAGTACATACAGGAGAATGATGTCAAGTCAAGAAAAAGAATAATATTGTTCCAGATAGAGTGAGTGGAATGTTTCAGATTTTCAAGAAAAAGGGGAAAGATTATAAGTCTATATAGAGGGGAGATATCTTTTAAAAGACAAACTGAGATGGTAAATGGGACCAGTTTATAAGTCATGTTACGGAGTTTGGATTTTAATTAAGGACAAAGAGAAACCACTGAGGGGTTTTAAGGAGTATTGGTAAACACCCATGGGACAGAACAGGCAGAACTTGGTGACTGACCGCATGACTGGGTTGAAGAGGAAAACATGGAGGATGCTCAGCTAGCTGAGTTGGGAACATCACTGAAGTGTGATGCTATTGGGAGCAAAGATCTGGCATGGATCTAGAGGACTGGTGATGGAAATTTAAAGGTAATGTTAAACTAGAGGAGGTGGACAAATAGCTGGTAGGGGCAAAGTAAGAGAATCAGTGTAGTGCTTATTCACAAATTGAAGGAGATCTAGTTTTAAAAAAGTTCTTTTTCTTCATTGCCACTGTGGCAAAGAATATGAAAATATTGAGGAAGCCATATTGAGATTGGGATGTTAAGGGTTTGTAACTTTGTGGTAAGCTTGTGTTAACTTTGTGTAACTTTGTAGTAACTTTGTGGAAGTAGTTTTAGTAAATCGGTGTGTAGAGACCAGATTATAAGAGGTTTAGGAGTGAGTGAGTGAAGAAATGAAGAGACAGTGGAAGAAATAAGATGATAGCTTGAAGAAGTAACTGTGTTGAGAGACAGGAGTATTAGGAATAGGAACTCAAGGCAGTTTGTGTGCTAAAAAGAAAGATCCAGGGGAAAGGAAGAGATTTAAGGTGTAAGGTGAGTAGGGTGGGGCTGGGGGACACACAGATAATGTTCTGAAGGAAACAGAAGGCTGAAGTTCAGCCTCAAGGCTGAAGACGTATCACTGACAAGGAACCCAGAGACTTCCAACTCAGGATGGAAGAACAGGGAAGGGCAGGCTCATGAAAATAGGGAATTTTAAGGTGATGGAGGGCAAGACTTAAGGAACTGGTGTTTATTGACTGTTACTCCAAAAGGTAGAAGGGGATGTTGGCTACCTGCATTTGAGAAGAATGGAAAAGACTGTAACTATCCTTTCTGAGAAAATTGCTAAGGAGATGGTTCTTAGCTGAAAACCATAGAATCTGCTCTGTTAGTTTTGGTAGAAGTAGAACTTATTAGCTAGCTTACAGGATTATCATAGGTCTAGTGAGCCAGGACAATGCTCAGGACGTGATGATCACTGGTAAAAAGTCACTGCTATAAACATGCTGTGCCTACATCTTAGTTCATCAAAATATCATAGCTTGTACCTGTCAAGCTCAAGATTAGACATTAGATGTCTCTGAAGAGCCAAATGCTTGAAACCACTAGGAACCACCAGGTGCCCAAGGATGGACTCATTGAGCACCTAGTCCTCCTCATACTCCTCTCTTCTATAGGAGAGACTGCTCTTTGTACCCAAATATATATTCTGTTCTTCCACTGTAAATATTTAGTTCATCACATAGCCAGCTGCTCCGAGTAAAAACGACATTTCTCAACCTCTTTTGAAACTGAATGTGGCCCTGTAACTAAGTTTTAGCTAATGGGAGACACTCAGAAGTATTGTATAGCAGACAGAGAAGGTGAGTCACTCCCTGGGGCTGGTTAAGTAATTGGCTGAAAGGAACCTGTCTCCTATGGGCTTCTTGGAGTAGGACCATCCTGCCAGTCCAGGATTGTAGATTTTTCATTCTTCTGTAGGAGAAAAGCAATCTTCTGTCTCATTTTCCAAATGAAAAAAAAATCATGATATGTATGATATGTAGCTCAGATTCCTTTCCTAGATCCAGGGATCCATGGAGGGTGATGGAAAGAATTCAGGCTCTCTCTCTGGCAGCCAGGACTCATAAGTTGGCACTAGTGGTAAAGAATCCAGCTGCCAATACAGGAAACACAAAAGACGCAGGTTTGATCCCTGTGTTGGGAAGATCCCCTGGAGGAGGAAATGGCAACACATTCCGGTATTCTTGCTTGAGAAATCCCGTGGACAGAGGAGCTGGTGGGCTATGGTCCATGGGGTTGCAAAGAGATGCACATGACTGAGTGATTAAGCAGCAGCAGCAGAGAGCTGGTGTTAGAAGTCATGATGCAAAAAATTCTGCATTAGACATAATGAAAGGACTGTCCCTAAAAAGGGGGAGGTGTTCAAAAGATGTTAGGCAACTACTAGTGAAACAGGTGTTTATAGCAGGAGTTAAGTTTGGGAGGAAAGAAAAGAAGAGAAAAATAATGAGTGGCAAAGGAGCACAACAGAACATGACTTCACCAAGATCTGATTTCATGGCTTTAAAAAAATGAAAACAACTTGGACACCTGGAGTGTCAAACAGAAACTAATCTGAACCTGGGGAAAGTGCTGCGGAATTGCCAGGTGGTAGAATTCAAAATTTGATATAGAAACAGAGATGGAAGAGAGTGAGAGACAGAAAGGCTTTCCCTCTGGTGCTTCACCCCAGGGTCTGCTCAGAGGATGGGTGTAGGCAGTAGCGCTGAGGATTGAGTGCTGGTAGAAACAGGCAGAAGATTTGAAGTTAGATGTCAACGAGACCCTAACTCTGCCTAACATGCTCACTGCAGAAACTTGGGTGAGTTACTTGCCTCTTCAAGTTTATTTCTTCATCAGTAAAATGGAAAGAATGATAGTATTAGTACCAGCAAACTAGTATCACAGATAGAGGGTGCTTGGTGCCTAGTACCATGCTTGGCACCCTAGCCCTCAAAGTCAAGGTGAACACTTTTTAGTAAAGCTGAAGTGCTCCACTTAAACTCTTCCACTCACATCTCCTTGCCCATGCCATCGGTTTTAAGCAAATAAAAATATCTAGTTCTATCTTGGGCTGAAAACCACCCAGCATAATTCAAGCTGTTCTCTGAAATAGTGTTTGAATCTGGAAAAAAAAAGTCCTGACTCACAATTAGAGAATGGAATCCTCAGGAACAACCAACATTAGCATCTAAACAAGAAAATGAGCTTATTGACATTGAAAAATGTTATTACGTTTTCAATTTCATTAAAGTTCTCAACAGACAACACATTTATTTCTGTGCTATGGGTCTGATAGCAAAAATGGGCAAAAACATCAGTCTACAAGCTCTGGGACTCTAGTCTGTGACAGCACTGATGAAATATATGTTTCCTGAAGATACACGCAATTCTTACTATCTGTTACCATTGAAATATTAAGGAAATTACTTATAAAACAGATAAAAATCCATTATGGGAGCAGAGCCTAGAAGCTGCAAAGGAGGATGGGAAAGAATAATTTCCAGTCTTCCTGGGAAATTTTTAAAAAAGGAGTTTTTTTCTCTTGTTATTATCCTGGTGAAATTAAATTTCATTGTGTAATTCTCATCTTCATAATTACCAGGTTGCTTTGAGAATTAGACATAAAAAGCCACCTCATATAAAGGTAGCAGCTGATTTTCCTAAATATTATATTTTTAAAATGATAAAAGAGGAGTAACATTGCAAACAATCATTTTAATCACCATGCTTGTTCCACGTCAGCCCACCCACCTTTCTCATCATGCTTATTTGCAGGATTGAGGCAGAATACCTACAGGGACATCTACCCAGTCCCTAAAACCATCTGGGTCAGTACAGGAATAGGATCCCCAAGAATATAGACTTGGATTTCTAGAAGAAATTGCGGAGGCTGGGAGGTGTGGTAGGCTAGATAATTGCCCTCAAAGATGTCCACATGTCACTCACCTGGAACCTGTAAATATGCTCCTTATGTGACAAGAGGCCCTTCGCAGATGTGGGTTAGCTTATGGACCATAGAGAGAATATCCACCTGGGCCCAGCCTAATCACAGGAGCCCATGACGGCAGAGGACCTTTCCCAGCTGTAGCTCATCAGAGAGATTGCTGTGTTGCTGGAAGACAACCAGAGAGAGAGCAATGTGAGAAGGACTCAACTCACTCTTGTTGGCTTCGTAGATGGGAAAGGTCATGAACAAAGGAATGTGGGCAGCCTCTAGATACTGGAAAAGTGAGGAAGTGGACTCTCTCCTAGGGCCTCCAGAGCCAAAGGTGCTCCTGCCCACACCTTGACTTAAGCCAAGCAGGACCTTGTTCGACCCAAGAAACTGTAAGACATCAAATTTGTGTGTGCTTTTATGATACTCAGTTTGTGGTATGTGTTGTAGCAGCATAGAAAACAAATACAGGGAGGGGACCTATTTATTAGCTTGGCATATTCCCTCTAATTGTTACTTTGTTTGATCTATGATTTTGCTTTTCCTGTGTCTCTGCGTATGTACCTGGGTGAACATGAGACCTGGGACTGGGCTCTTGTCCTCAGCTCATTAGACTGAGGCCTGACAATGTGCCTGTGTCTTAGTAGCTTTTATTTGGGATCTAGACTCTATTTCAGTGAAAGCAGCAGCTGGTTTGTGTACAGCTTCAGTTGAAATGAGTCATAAGGTGCAACCAGTCTTGAAGATTCCCACTGTGGTCTCATTGTCACCATAGAAGACCCATTTCAACATCAGGCATGACCAGGACCTAGTCCTACTCATCAAATAATCCTTTCTTCCTCCCTCCCCCTTCCTTGTTTCCCTTCTTCTCTTCCTTCCTTGGGATGATACCCTTTACTCGAACATCTTAACAAATGCTACTTATAAAATATTTTAAAAATGTTTCAAAGCTTTCACTCATCACTATCAGCAGCAGCACCATTGTCCTCTTTTTCATAGTCATCATCATAGTTAAAGACATGCACACATGAAGAAAATCAAATATGAAAAGCATAAAATAAAAACTCTATTTACATCCCTATCATCTGTCATATTTCCAAAATACGAGTGCTTTAACCAACTTCTGCTTTTTTATATATAATTTTAAAAATTGAGGATAAATGTGAATTTATAGAAAAATTGTAAAGGTAGTACAGAGAGCGCTCATGGACCCTTCACTGAGCTTCCCCTAATGTTAACATCTTACATAATCATGGGTGCATGTGCGTGTGCTAAGTTTCTTCAACTGTGTCTGACTGTTTGTGACCCTAAGGACTGTAGCCCACCAGGCTTCTCTGTCCATGGGATTCTCCAGGCAAGAAATATTGGAGTGGGTTGCTATTTCCTTTGCCAGGCAATCTTCCCAACCCAGGCATTGAACCTGTGTCTCTTATGTCTCCTGTGTCGGCAGGTGGTTTCTTTGCCACTAGCATCACCTGGGAAGCTCCATACTCATGGGTACATTCATTTAAATTTTTAAAGCTTTTAATTCTTCTGGTTATTTCTTTCATATTTCTAAATATTTGATAAATATTAATGAATTTAGTAAATTTAGAGTGTGAGAAAGGGACAAGAAAGAGAGGGAGATAACAGGTGAGGTCAGTATGGTGGGCAGGTATCAGACCATAACATAGGAATTTTAAGAAGGGTAAAGTGTTTGGATTTTGTTTTAAGCATGATGGAAAGTCTTCGGAAAGCTTTGGGCATGGTATGGATGCACAGGAGCATGGTCTGATGCACAGTTCTAAGAGTTTATTTCAACTGTGTGGAGAATGGATGGTAGGGGTGGGAAGGGCATCAGACCACCTGGGAAATTATTGCTCTAGTTGAAGTGAAAAATCATGATAATTAGACCTAATTGGGATATGTTTTAAGGATAGAGCTCATAGAACTTGCAGATGAACTGGAAGCCAGATGTGAATGAAAGACTACAGAGAAGTCATATAAGCTGGACAGTGGGTGTGCTTTTTGCTGAGATGGGGAAACTCAAGAGAAGCCTGCTTAGATGAAAATGCTGAGATAAACAACGTAGCATGATAGTGATGCCAAGAGGCACCTAAGTGCTGCTGGTAAGTGGGGAGTAAAATATGCAGGAGGTGGTAAGATATGCCAGAAGGCGTCATACCTGAGATGCATATTTATAAATGACTCATAAATAGTTTGCATGTAAAGCAGTGAGACTAAATGAGATCATCTAAGGAAAGAGTGGGAAGGTGAAGATGAGAAGTGATTTAAGAAGGAGTCTTGGAGTGCTTTTACATTTAGATGTCAAGCTGAGAACAAACCAGCCGCAGATTCTGAGAAGTGGCCCATAAGAAGGGAGGGAAAACAGGGGCGTACAAGGAAACGCAAAGAAAGTGTTTCAAGAAAAAAGGTATAGGTGAACGGTATCCAAAAGGGCTGAGATATCAAGTGAGGACGGGGGCTGTCGGCCCAGCCACGAGGAAGTCATTCTCAAGTGTGTTCTCAGAGAAGTGAGATATAGGAGTTGTCATGGAGCGGATGAAAGAAGGGATGGAAGGAAATGGAGACAGAAACTTACAGAGCAACTTTAGGAAGTTTAGCTAGGAAGGAGAGTTAAGAAATAATGTACTTATCAGAGAGGTAATATTGGAACATATTTGTGTCTTTGAGGGAATAATTCAGCAGAGAGGGAGAAAATGCTGATGTAGAGTAGAGAGGGTAAAACTCAAGTAGCTGTTACACCTAATATTACAAGAGGAGATGAGACACAGAGGAGAAGTGTGAGTAAGGGGTGATCTTAGGCACAGGTAAGGTAAGGGTCTTTTTCATTGTCATGGAGGAAAAGTACAACATATGGGTGCATATGCATATGAATGAAGTGGCACAAAAAGTAGCTGCTTTCTGATTATATTCATTTATCAGAAAAGTATTGAGCAAAGGCCATTAGTTGAGAGAAAGTGGTGGTAGAGTGTAGATAATTTAAGGAGAAAGAAGTGAAGAGGGGGTCATTTTGGAGAGTGTGACGGCAAACAAACTAGAGAAATGCAGCAGGATTTCCCAAGAATTTCCCGACGAGCAGTTAACCAAGCCGATATTATTTGAAAGTTGTTTTTTCCTTTTTATTTTGCCCAGTTTACTGGGTGTAAGACATGAAATGGCACACAACTGAGTGTCACTCCTAAGACAGAGTTAGCTAGACAAGTACAGGAGAAGAAATGAGGACAGAGAATAAACAGTTATTCTAGGGGAAAGATAATGGATTTTGGAAGCTGAGGCTGCTTAAGGACAGTGGGAATACAGGTGTGGTGGACAGCAGGAAATGAACCAGAGTCATGGTTCTGAAATGTTGGTACAGAGCATTGAGGATACTAAAGACAGTAATATGGAAGGATATGGTCAGAGAATGAGACACTGGAAGTGGTGATTTTAGAGGAGGAGCAATTCTCAGGGGAATCATACCTCAGAAGAATGGAGAGTGTGAGCAAAAAAAAATTAATCCCAGAAAGCTGACCAGATAGCACTTAACATTGTCTTCTCTCACTGAAGTCTTATGTGCTTTAAGTAATTCTAAAAATTAAAAAGAACAATTTATCAAATTTGTATAATTATGAGTTTGTAAACAGTGCTTATGAAAAATCTGGTAGCATGATTGAACCAGTAGAGAAGGAAATATAGACATCTAACCTGTGGATACAATGTTTTAATTGTCAAAATAAAAAACTTAACTTTTATTAACACTCCATCAATTGGAAAATGATGCCACATGATTCATATTTTCAATCTCTTTCTATTTTGTTTTCATTGTATTCTGAGAATTCCTTAAACTTTATTTTTGCTTTTTCTAATGATTTTTTAAGAAAAGATCAGCAACCACAATTTGACTTTTCAAGGGCTGCATTCTGTTCTTTGTTTTCTGTCTTCTTATACTGGTCTTTTCTCCTTTCAAATCCCTTTGAATTTGCTAGTTTTAAACTTTTGAAAATTGTCTCTTATTCTCTAAATTATATATATTTATTCTTGTGCAAATATTTGCTCTTCTCAGAACTTTTAGTTTGTACTATCAGTTTTCCTCAAATGTCTGCTGAACCTTGGTCTCCTAAACATTGCTTATATTAATAACATTATTGTTGTTGCTGTCCAGTCGCGAAGTCATATCCAACTCTTTGCGACCTCATGGGCTGCAGCACACCAGGCTCC
This sequence comes from Budorcas taxicolor, assembly GCF_023091745.1. Classification (NCBI taxonomy): domain Eukaryota; kingdom Metazoa; phylum Chordata; class Mammalia; order Artiodactyla; family Bovidae; genus Budorcas; species Budorcas taxicolor. The sequence continues at coordinate 103,274,637 of NC_068911.1, forward strand.
TCTGTCCTTCACTGTATATCTTGGAGTTTGCTCAGATTCATGTCAATTGAGCTGGTGATGCTATCTAACCATGTCATCCTCTGCCCCTCCCTTCTCCTTTGGCCTTCAATCTTTCCCAGCATCAGAGTCATTTTTCTAATGAGTCAGCTCTTTGCATCAGGTGGCCAAAGTATTGGAGCTTCAGCATTGGTCCTTCTAATGAATATTCAGGACTGATTTCCTTTAGGATTAACTGGTTAGATCTTGTTGCTGTCCAAGGGAGTCTCAGGAGTCTTCTCCAGCACCACACTTTGAAAGCATTAATTCTTCAGTGCTCGGTCATCTTTATGGCCCAGCTCTCACATCCATACATGACTACTGGAAAAATCATAGTTTTGACTAGACAGACCTTTGTCAGCAGAGTGGTGTCTCTGCTTCTTTAGCACGTCGTCTATCTAGGTTTGTCATAGCTTTCCTCCCAAGGAGCAGGTGTTTTAATTTCATGCTTTCAATCACCGTCCACAGTGATTTGGGAGCCCAAGAAAATAAGATCTCTCACTACTTCCACTTTTTCCCCTTCTGTTTGCTTTGAAGTGATGGGACTGGATGCCGTGATCTTAGTGTTTCAATGTTGAGTTTTAAGCCAGCTTTTTCACTCTCCTCTTACACCCTCATCAAGAGTCTCTTTAGCTCCTCTTCACTTTCTGCCATTAGAGTGGTATCATCTGCTTATATCGCAGATATAACCTGGATATCTGAGTTTGCTGATACTTCTCCCAGCAAGCTTGATTCTACCTTGTGATTCATCCAGCCTGGCATTTTGCATGATATACTCTGCATATGCGTTAAATTAGCAGGGAGAAAGTATACAGCCTTGATGTACTCCTTTCCCAATTTGGAACCAGTCTGCTGTTCTGTGTCTGGTTCTAAGTGTCGCTTCCTGACCTGCATACAGGTTTCTCAGAAGATGGGTAAGGTGGTCTGGCATTCCCATCTCTTTAAGAATTTCCACAGTTTGTTGTGATCCACACAGTCAAAAGCTTTAATGTAGTCAATGAAGCAGAAGTAGGCTTTTTTTTTTTTTTAATTCCCTTGCTTTCTGTATGACCCAACTAATGTTGACAATTTGATCCCTGGTTCCTCTGCCATTTCTAAACCCACCTTGTACATTTGGAAGTTCTCGGTTCATGTATTGCTGAAGCCTAGCTTGAAGGGTTTTAAGCATAACCTTACTAGCATGTGAAATGAGTGTCATTTTAAGGTAGACTGAACATTCTTTGGCATTGCCCTTCTTTGAGATTGGAATGAAAACTGACCTTTTCCAATCCTGTGGCCACTGCTGAGTTTTCAAATTTGCTGGCATATTGAGTGCAACACTTTGACAACATCATCTTTTCAGATTTTAAATAAATGAGATTGTTAGTATAAATAATAATGTTGGGTTATTATTGGAGGCTGATCTGAACTTCACTTGCCGTTGATAGTGAACTGTTCTTAACCATTGGGTATGTTTTGAGGAGGCTTCCACACTAAATGATGAAATTACCTGGAGCACTGTGTACATGGTAAGATTCTCTCTGGAGTGTACAGGCCAGGAAAATGGCAGATCATATTGCCATACTTGTATTAGTTTGCTCTTGTTCCATGACAAATTACTGAAGATTTAACAATTTAAAATAATGCAAATTCATTATCTCATAGTTTTCATGGATCAGAGTCAGGCCTCACATGACTGGGGTCTCTAGGTCTCATAGGCCAAAATCAAGGGATTGCCAGATTGAGGTCTTGTCTAGAGACCTTGAGGAAGAATCCACTTTCAAGTTCTTTCAGGTTGTTTGTTGAATTCAATTCCTTGTACTTATAGAACTGAGGTCTTTTTTTCTTCACAGTGTCATCTGGGGGCCACTTTCAGCTCTTAAAGGCTGTCTGCATTCTTAATATGTGTATTCATCCAGAAATGGAGAATCACTTTCACATCAAATGCTTCTTATAGTTTGAAACTCAAAATCATCTGATTAACCATAATTACATTTGCAAAACCTCCTTTATTATATAATGTACCCTAATCATGGATACTGCACTAGGAGGCAGAAGTCATGAGGGCAATCTTAGAATTCTATGACACTCCTCCAGAGAGATTAGAATATAAGACCTTTTCCTGGCTTGTTAATATTCCCATTAGAAACCATAATTATCCTTAGGCAGATCTTTCAATTTCTGTGAAGAGGATCCCTGCTTTATCCCTGCCATTAAGGCTAACTTCAAGACTGGCATTGACCTACATGCCTGAGGATAAGTCAGGACGCCTGGCACAGCTCTTCAGAAGATAAATGCCTGTCTGTGCACTTCCAAATGCTGTGTTTCCTACTTGAGTTTGGAGTCCCTCCAGGGCTCTCCCAGAAACATTGGCCCCTACTTCCACTGAAGGCTTTTTCAGGTCTCCTTTACTTTAAAAAAAATAATTTTCTCTTTTCTATAAATGTGTTAGTAACCAAATTTTATCCAAATTGAAACAAGTTATGCACATTTTTCTTAAGGATAGATTGCTACATGTATAAATGCTTAAACTAAGAATAGGAGTTTCTAAGGGTGAAACCCTGTAATAACTTGTCCTTTTGTAAACTGAAGAAAAACAACCATTTCTGTTCCCCTATATTGAACTCTTACAATGAGCTGTGGCAAAGTTGCAGCCTTAGTGTTCAGAAAAATAAGAGGACTAAGAGCAGGCTGGGAACGTGGTCTTTCTAGTCAAGCCCTGTGGTTTACATTCCTTTAAGTAGCTGTCAGTGACCTAAGTTTAGAGAATAGCCAGAGCACAGGGACCAGAAAGTAAATGATGAGAGTCTGCAGCCGAGGACGAGATGAGACCTTTGACTCTCTCACTCAAGGAATGAGTAAATAGGAAGTAAATTTACTGGAAGTAAATAGGTGGATGCCAGCCTGGTTTTTGAGGAATCTCTCTATATCCAAAGAAACCTTAGACCTGACATAAAGATAGCTTTTGTTTAAAACTAACATTATCTCCCCCTGCCTCACATACTTCTCATCCTGCACCTTCAGACTCAGTGAAATACGGCAGGCTGTACAAGTCATGCATCCTCTAGGAAGGACATCAACCTGGATTTAAACTGTAGCGGTGATCCCCCCAGAGGGCACATTTGTAAGCATGGCGTGTGATGGGCAAGGAGATTTTCCAAGAGAGCTACCATATTGAATAATGAAACCATTGACCCTGCAGGCAGGGTGGGGCATCTTTGCTGCTCCCATCCAGCAAGAGTTAATGTTTGTTACTGGTTAGTGACTATGGGGTCATTCCCACTCTCCTTTGCCCTAAGGAGCAGGTTTTACTACAGTTATTCTATTCCTTGTCCTCATTGTGTAGAAGATGTGTTATGGGAAGATAACTTTAAAAAAATTCAGAAATCACCGAGACCATGAGAAGCCGCATTTGGTTGTAATACCAGAGAAGTGTGCATCACCCACCATAGAAGTGGGAAAGTCTAGTCTGTCCCTCTGTTGTATGTTTCAAAGATCCTGAGGAAACTCTTAAGATAGAATTTGAGCATCCTGCAGCTTCCCTCTAGCAATGTGTTCTTCTTTCTCAGGAAAGTAAAAAAAAAAAAGTAATATATTTTGTGACATTTTCTTTTGGTAACCAAAGTATGACCATCAAAATCACTGTGACTTTTCCTTTAAGATATATTTACAGTAGTTCCAAGAAGAGTGAATTAAACTTGCACATCTGTGTGTGCCCTTTCGTTTCCAAATAACGTCAAGGAAAATCATAGGACTTCTTAATATGGGCAAAAGTCTTACAGGGGTTTTACTAGCATATACATCTAGTCTACAGTCTTGCCAGAGGGTTGGAATAAAATGGTCTACAACATCAGCAATCGGGGGGAACCTGGAGAAACTTGGAGCAGGAACAACCAATGTGTCATCATCAGGGTCCAAGTACCAAAGACTCCTGTTATTTCTGGAGCCCAGCATCCTTCTAGTAAAGTTGACCACTGCCAGGCAGATAAAAGACCACAGTGTTGATAGCATATGAATATTTCAGACATCACATAGTGCACAAAAAGCCTGTGAAGTCCCATGGCCAATCTCTGGTGTCCTTTGCCATTTGGTGTCCTAAAATTCACACATATTTGATTAAAATAATTAAAATGCAACCTAATACAAGGAAAGGCTGCCCTGTAACTTCAAATATCCTACTACATCATTGTAATAGAGTATGAAAGAGACTTAAGAATATATATGTCTTTACTTATTTTGTGTATATAGTCTAGAACCAGCAACCCTTGGAAAGATGTAATTCTTCATTGCATCATTCATGTATTTCACAAATATTTATAGACTACTAACTATATATCATCAAGTCATCTTTGGATAACTGGGCTTCCCTGGTGGCTCAGATAGTAAAGAGAGACCCAGGTTCAACTCCTAGGTTGGGAAGATCCCCTGGAGAAGGAAATGGCTACCCACTCCAGTATTCTTGCCTGGAGAATTCCATGGACAAAGGAGCCTGACAGGCTAGGAACTATGTGTTCAGCAATATGCTCTGAAAGGAGTACAAGTGAATTAACCTCCCTTCACTGGGTGTCATCAAGGAATACAATATGCAGGGTAAAAATATTAGAATTTCTATTTTTAAATTCTGTATATTTTAAACTTTAATATACTTTAGTGTACATTTTAAAATTAAAATATATCAATATAAAGATAGATGTAATATGTATATAAATTTCATGTGTGTATTTTATTTTTCTTAACTGCTGGTGGTATTATCAAATAATTTTGGAAAGCACTTGTTTATAGACTGCTGAAGTGTGAGTTGAGATTGCTTTCTATATAATACTACTAATTATGATAATAAATGCATAAATTATAATTGTTAAAATAATTACATAAATGAGCACTTACTATATGCATTACTCTGTTCTTTAGAATTAGTATAATTACAGATGTTTCTTAAAACAATCCAATAAGTAGGTGTACATGTTGGCATGTTATGAATAGAGGAAAGGATGCCTATGGAGTTTAAATACTTTGCCCAAGGATGATTGTCTGAGTCAAATATATTGCTCCCAGTTGAAGGAATCTAGGCTCTTTTAGTCCTGTCTTCAGGCAGCAGAATGAAAGAGACCAGTATAAATAACCACAAGTGATGCTTTATGCTGATGAATCCCCTTCAGTGTCTCCTCTAAGCCAGTCTGATCATTTCAGGCCACCCCTGAACTCTTTCAGCTGTAAGAAATGGAACCTAAAAATAACAGACCTGAAGCTAATGGCCTAGCAGCAAGCTTTAAATTTCTGGCATCTAAGCTGACACTTGTTTTTCTTCTCTGACCCACTCTTCAATTTCAGAAATCCTTCGATATATGGTAAGCAGATCAGCTCTGCTTACCCATCTTCCAATATAAGTGAATGAATATGGTAATTAAATAAACATGAATAAGAGAGAGAGAAAGGAATATGAAATAATCACAAAGATTCTGGAGAGACTCTATGCTGTTTCCTCAATTCTCCTTAAAACTTCCACTAAGCTTTTAGATCTTGGTTTAGAGAACCACCTCCTCTGGGAAGCCTTCAGACCTCCCAAGTTAAATTCCTTTATCTTTTTTAGTATTGCCATGCCTCTCAACACTATGTTTGCCATGGCTCATTAAAGACTGAGTTATAACAATTATTTGTTATAATAAAACAATTATATTTGTTTGTCATCATTAGTAAATTGTTAGTTTGCTGAATGTAGAGACAGGCTATCATTCACAGCTATATCTTCATGTTTCCATAGCTCCTAACATATATATGCAATAAATTCATATAATATGATAAATAAATACATACAGATGAATGAAGAAGTAGTAAGTTGTTAAAGTAACCAAAAGGTTAGAAGAAGGGAGGTTAAGCATGGTACAAGAAATCAGCAAAGTAGGGCCATCACAACTGTGAGAGAAGTTGTGCTTCAGCCAAACCTTCCAGATTAAAAAGTAGGAAAATCTGAAAAGAAACTACTCAGTTTCAGCAAACATGTAAGTTGTGGATTCATTTGCCTTAATGATTCCTGGGTCACTTACAGAGAGTCCAAACAAAAAGCTTTACTAGTGAAAGGAAACAGAATACACCTCTTCAAAATATGCCACTTTGGTATAATGATTATTTGGAATTAAAGATACTTGAGAAACATCCGGTGCAAGAAGCACACTTTGACCCTGCTTTGCCCCCTGAAAACAGGAGTTAAGTCTCCCATGTGAAAGGTACCCTCCCTGTACCAGGAGGGTCGAAGGCATCCTTATCTTTCCAAAAAGAGGAAATTTAGGTCCAAGAAGGTTCTATAAACCATGTTATTTCACCAGTTTACTACCCCATGCGTAAACACATTTGTCTTGTCAGTTCTTCACAAATTTAGCTGCCTCCTTTGGTCACTTTCCTGAGTTTCATATTTTTATGGGGCTCTCATACATAGAACATTACATTTGTTTTTGTCCTCTTAATTTGTTTTATGTCAATTTATTAGACCAAAGAACCTAGAAGGAATGGAGAAATTTTTTTTTTCTATTCAACTCTAGTGACCTGAAAAGAGCTGAACACAGGACTGAGGTCCTCTGGCTTCAAATAAACCACCCTGTAACTTTGGTTTACATCATTTCCCATCTCTTGTGTGTGTTTAATTCAAACATGAAGACCCAAAGACAGGCTAAAGAAGGCCGATCAGTGCTTGACACCTTTCTCCTAGAAATCATAAATCATCCATGGTTCAGCGGTCACTCTAGACAGAAGACGTACCTTGTTTCTCCTTCTGTCAATCCCCAAAGGTTAAAGGCATTGTTCTGAGTCAGAAAACTTTTCAAACCCCTGCCAACTTTTAATGGCCGAGTGTAGCTCAGGTACTTGAGGAGCAGCTGGAGAGGCAGCATCTTTAGCTTTGGTCTGGCGTGGCAAGAGTTGGCAAAGCTGCAGAAGCAGACTAGTGGTGAGTGGATGATGAAATATTTTTGTTAAATCTGATAATTTAACACTATGAGAGAATAACATCAAGAATGATTTTTACAAACCTACGTTCTATTTGTTTGTCTTAGAATTCTGTACCTCTCAGGTCATTTAAGTCATTTTTGCTTTTTAATTTTTTTTTTCTTCAAGATTTAAGAAGCTGGGCAAATGGTTTTAAATAAAGAAGAATGTCAGGTCTCATTGTGCTTAAATTGCCCATTATTAGCATAACTCCTAGTAGGGTTTAAACAGCTAGCTATTGACAATCATTTGTGTTTAGACTGCTTTTCTAAGGCGGGAGTCATTTGCGTGTAGCTAAAATCCTGGATATCCTCTAGTGACTAATACAGAAGTCATAATAGCATAAATCTACATGGTGATCTCTAATATAGAAAAATACTTTGTCCATATTGGATACAATGATGAGATTTCTTTAATTCTGGGTAAAAACATAGTCTTTCACAAAATACCAGGTTCCCGGGGCCTCTTTAAAAATGCACAGAAGGGATAATTAAATTGGTGGGTTAAAAGCAAAAGTTCCTAACCATTAAATTGGAAAAACTTAACAAAGCAAAAATAAATCCGTGTTTAACACTGGATAGAAGCAACAGAAATAAGGATTTCTCACCTCTTCAGAGAAAGAAATGGTAAGGACAGGAAAGGTACCTGCATCTCTGTTCATGAAAGGATGGCCGGAGTGGAAGAGGTGAGAAACAAATGAATCCTCGGTTGAGTAATATTTTGTGCAGTGATCTAAGTCTTGTGATGGGCTTATCACTCATTGAGCTAAGGTAAGAAGAGGCAGTCTATAAGGACTAGATTGGAAGCAGTGTGGAAACAGAGCAAAGCATTTCTCAAAAAAAGTTCCGGGGAGAACAAGGAAGGACATTGGGTCTTAGTGTTGCCGGCGACATTTCCTTGTTTGGGGTTCTTGTGTTTGTCCTCGTGGAGGTTATTCGAGAAATGGTATTTTATGCCTTTCTCACCCTCCAGACTCAGTTGTCCAAGTGAAGTGTATTATTTGCCTCTGTTCTTAAGGGCAGCATGGCTTTTAGTAAAAGGGAGGATCAGGAATAACTACCACCAATAATAATGATAACCATAACATCTACTGAGGACAGCCTATGTGTCAGATACTGCATTCAGTGTACACGTGCACTCTCTCGTATAATCAGCACAGCATCCCAAGGAGGTAGGTTCCACAGGGAAGGACCACCTTATACAGAACTAGGTCCTAAAATTAGCTCTTAACTATTCAGTAAATATCATTAAGGTAACTAGGAAAGCCCTAGAGATAAATGTGGGGTGGATGGGTAATTCCTAAGTCCCTGCTTTCTTAAAGAGTTTACATCTTTCTGTCTTAGTGTTCAGTTTCAATGACCTTAATATATGTGATTTAAACTAATTACATAGTGAAATCCCAAGAGAAGAATTAAAATATTTAGTGTAACCCCAGGGGAAGGATGAATTATAGAAGTAGCTCACTGAAATGAATCACAATACTTTCCTGTATTTAATATTTGAGGGAATTAAAGCTAGTGAAGATAAGTACATTTCTCAAGGTCAAGAAGGTAGTTAGTGAAGGAGTTGGGAATTTAAACCAGAGCCCTCTGGTATGACCAGTGTGCAACTTACAAGGCCAGTGGAGGCAGCATTTTGTATGCATTTCCAAAAGATACAATGTCCTTTGTTGGTAAAGAGTCTAGAAGCAGAATATTTATAAAATAGATAATAGTTACATATGCTTAAACTAAAACAGAAACAGAAAATATAAGCAGCAGGGAAGAATCATTGGCAAATTCATCAATACTCTAGAAAGATAATTCTGTGGAGTTATCTACAAAAAAAAAAAGCTTTGATGAGTAAGTGAAAATATCAGCTAATTCCAATGTACCAGAGTTTTAAAATGCTAACATTCTAAGGTATTTGTGAAAAAGATCATGGTTTAATGACAAATCTCAATAAAGCCTGAAGAATTTGGTATAGAAAACACTGAAGTGTAACTCCTCAATTATCTTTTCTACTGGACAGTCACACATTCCCTGCCTAATCAAAGCATTTGTCTGCTTCAAATGAAAATTGTTTTTCACTTTTCCTGAAAAATCCAGCAGCCTCAGTCAGCAGCCTCAGTCAGCCTCTGTCAGCAAATCTTTGCGTATTTGACCACATAGGATCACACACATTTCCCCAGAGCTGGCATAAGCTTCTTTTCATTTAAAAAAATCATGTAATTCATTTTTGCTTTTCCTTTTTATTCCCCATTAATTACTAATCATTATGGCCAGGGACAGTTCTACTTTTAAGGGTTTGATATTTAGTAAATCCTACTGGAATCTGAATCGAAATTAATTGCTTTCTTTGTTTTGAGGAGCAAAAGTCTTTGCATCTTGGAAACACCACCCAGTCTTGTCACATGGATGTCATCTGCTTGGTGCTGTTCAAGGATTTTGTTCCTTACTTTCTTTGTCCTTCTCAGTCACTTGTACTGTTCTCATCAAAATACAAATTCTATCAACCAACTTTTGAAAAATCCTTCCTTGAGGTCAAATACCTCTATTGGTTCAGCTCCATTTCTCAGCCCCTAGTTTGTAGCAAAATTTGGAAATGTCATGGTCAATATTTATTGTCTTCACTTTTTTCCTATACATTCTTTTTTAATAATTAAGTTTCAAACCACTTTAATACAAAATTTGCAAAAACAGACCAAATAACTCTGAAATCTCCTTCACCTCGCTTCCCCTGTTGTTTACATTTTACTACATTTGTTCCATCTCCCTGTAGATATAAAGATCAACATTCAGAAAACTAAGATCATGGCATCTGGTCCCATCATTTCATGGCAAATAGATGGGGAAACAGTGGAAACAGTGGTTGACTTTATTTTTGGGAGCTCCAAAATCACTGCAGATGGTTATTGCAGCCATGAAATTAAAAGACGCTTACTCCTTGGAAGGAAAGTTATGACCAACCTAGACAGCATATTAAAAAGCAGAGACATTGCTTTGTCAACAAAAGTCTGTCTAGTCAAGGCTATGGTTTTCCAGTGGTCATGTATGGATGTGAGAGTTGGACTGTGAAGAAAGCTGAGTGCTGAAGAATTGATGCTTTTGATATGTGGTGTTGGAGAAGATTCTTGAGAGTCCCTTGGACTGCAAGGAGATCCAACCAGTCTATCCTAAAGGAGATCAGTCCTGGGTGTTCGTTGGAAGGACTGATGTTGAAGCTGAAACTCCAATATTTTGGCCACCTGATGTGAAGAGCTGACTCATTTGAAAAGACCCTAATGCTGGGAAAGATTGAGGGCAAGAGGAGAAGGGGATGACAGAGGATGAGATGGTTGGATGGCATCACCGACTCAATGGACATGGTTTTGGGTGGACTCCAGGAGTTGGTGATGGATAGGGAGGCATGGCATGCTGTGATTCATGGGGTCGCAAAGAGTCAGACATGACTGAGTGACTGAACTGAACCCATTATCATTGTTTTTTTTATGGATGGTTATAGGCAACTTGCAGATATGATGTCCTTCCCTCTTCAAATCCTCTGGTGTGTTCTTTCTAAAACCAGGACACTCTGCTGGATAATTGCAATGTAATCATCCCAAATAGGAGATCTACATTGATCAGTTACTACAACCACACCTGAAGTCTGTTCACATTCTCCAACCACCTCAGTTAGATCTCCTTCCCCTTCTGATTCAAGATGCCATCAGCATTATGCTTTATATTTGGCTCTGATGTCTCTTTAAATCTGGAGCAGTTCTTCAGCCTTTGCCTTTCCCTGCCTCCTGTGTCTTCCGTGTCTTTTAAAGAGTGCAGATTTTTCATTCAGCAGGGTGTTGCTCAGCCAGATTTCCTCAGGTCTGGACAGCACTCATGCATTCTTGGTGGGAATACCAGAGCAATGCTGCTGGATCCTTCCCAGGCTCATGGGGGTCATCCTTCCCTCAAGAGGTCCCGCCAACCTCTTTCAAGGTGGTGTCTGCCAGACTTTTCATTTTCTCCTTTGTAAATGATGCCTTTTGTGGGGTAATACACCAAGTCTAAGCCTATATCCCACTGGCTTTGGAGTGCGCCAACCTGGCTGGGCTGAACTGCTCTTCCCAGAATGTTTCTGCTTAGGTTGGCCACATAAGATGACTGTGGGCCATTTAGGCATGGAAGTGAACCAGTTGCCATCTTGTACTCTCATGCCTGGCTGCTTACTTAATGGCTTACCTCACTGCTACGTGGGGCCAGGTCTGTACCTGCTCTCCTCTCCCTGGTTTTCTTTTCACGTTCTCTGACTCCTGGGCCAGTCCAAGGGCCCTGAATTCTACAGGACACATGTCATCAACAACAGAAGCAATAGGAATAGACCCAGGTTTCAGTCCCTCTTCATGTCTGCAGCTTGCATTTGTGTTCCAGCTCATGCCTTTTTTTTAAATACTATTTTAAAAAATATTGTTTGTTTATTTTTTGGTTGCACCATGTGGCATGTGGGATCTTAGTTCCCCAATCAGGGATCTAGCCTACACCCCCTGTATTGGAAGCAGGAAGTCGTAACCACTGGACTACCAGGGAAGTCCTGTAGCTCATTTTTGCTCCCCTTGGCACTCGCCTACTTCACATCTATTTTTCCCTTGCTTACTGCCTTTTTTGGACTTAAGGCTTCAGCATCACCCACAGACAGCAGCCTGCTTAACCAGCTTAGCTGACTCCCACAGTTGAAGAAGGCCAAATTCTTCTGCAAGGGCATGGTTTATATATATAGTATATATCAATATTAGTCATTATAATTGTACTAATTATAAATTATGATGTACAATAAAATATATAATGTAAATTATGTAATATATGACAAAATAATAATTACAAACTATTATTTATGAAATAATGTATAAATATAAATCATGTATATATGTATATAATCTTTCCATGGTTATTTCTGCTTCTCCACCTGGACCCTGACTGAGCTACTGTCCTCCAGCCAGTAGTCTTATCATCCTTTCATATCTTCCAATTGAATTGATCATGACTGTGATGTGTATCAAATGCTGAATTTTCCATGTCCATAATTCCTTCTAGATTTATTAGTTAGCATTCTGCTCTAAGGAAGAACATTTCCTTCTCCCTGATTTCTTTATCTCTTATTTATATACTATGGGCCTATGGATTGCTGTTTCTTTTAATGGGTTGCAAACCATTACTCTGTCATTAATTTTGATGCCCAAGATGTCTTAGAGTTGGCCGCTGGGAATCCCCTTTAATCTGGTTTCGTGTCCCTTTTGACATATCCCTTTCATTCTTTGAGTACTTCCTTTCTGGCACAAGAAGATACTCATGTCTCCTTTTGTCTGTTCATTGACTGAGCCCCAGAATTAGGTGTTTTTCTAAGGGAATCTATTTTTTTTAGAGGAGGATGATATTTAGACAACAACCCAAAAATATTGAACTTCTCATTTTATATGTTTCTTTTGTCCTCTACACTATATTTGTTTTGCATTGCTACATAACAAATTACTATTAACTTAGTAGTTTAAAACAACACAACATAATTTTCTATTTCCATGAATCAGGAGTCCAGGCACTGGTTAGCCACCCAGAGGCTCAGAGGCTATAATCAGAGTGTCACCTGGGTTGTAATATCATCCAAGGCTTGAGGTCCTCTTCTAAGCTCATCAGGCTGTTTTTTATTTTTTTAAGATTTTACTGGAGTATATTTGATCTACTATGTTGTGTTAGTTTCAGGTATACAGCAAACTGATTGTTAAACATATATCCATTCTTTTTTAGATTCTTTTCGTGTATATGTTATCACTGAATATTGAGTTGAGTTCCCTGTGTTATACAGTATGTCCTTGTTGGTTATCTATTTCATGTATAGTAGTGTGTATATGTTTCATCCCAACTCCCTGATATATAACCCCTACCACATTTCCCCTTGAGAGTCCCTTGGACTGCAAGGAGATCCAACCAGTCCATTCTATAGGAGATCAGCCCTGGGTGTTCTTTGGAAGGAATGATGCTAAAGCTGAAACTCCAGTACTTTGGCCACCTCATGCAAAGAATTGACTCATTCAAAAAGACTCTGATGCTGGGAGGGATTGGGGTCAGGAGGAGAAGGGGACGACAGAGGATGAGATGGCTGGATGGCATCACAGACTTGATGGACATGAGTTTGGGTGAACTCTGGGTGTTGGTGATGGACAGGAGGCCTGGCATGCTGCGATTCATGGGGTCGCAAAGAGTCAGGCATGACTGAGCGACTGAACTGAACTGAACCATAAGTTTATTTTCAATATCTGTAAGTCTGTTTCTACTTTGTAAATAAGTTCATTTGTATCATTCAGAATAGTTAGATTCCACATATGAGTGATACCATACAAAATTGTCTTTCTCTGGCTTGCTTCCCTTAGGATGATAATCTCTAGGTCCATCCATGTTGCTGCAAATGGCATTATTTCATTCTTTTTATGGCTAAATAATATTCCATCACATATATATAACACATCTTTACACATTCCTCTGACAATGGACATTTAGGTTGTTTCCATGTGTTGGGTATTGTAAATAGTGTTATAATGGACATTGGAGGGTATATATCATCAGGTTGTTGATAGAATTCATATTCTTGTGATTGTGGGGCTAAGGTCCACCGTTGGTTGGGAGGGTGTCCCCCTCACTACCCAGAGGCTGCTCTTAGATACTACCCACATGACCCTCTTATACCATGGTAGCTTACTCCTTCAAAGCCGGCAGAAAAATTCCACTTCAAAATGCGATGAGGAAATCTTAATCAACATAATGTAATCATGGGAGTGACTATCCCATTATAGTCACAGGTCCTATTTACACTGAAGGAAAGAGAATTATACAGGGCATATATACCAGGGGGCAGGGTCTTACTTGCCATTTTAAAATTCTGTCAACCGCAAGCCATCAGCAATTTCTGAGAGTTTTACTTCCAGTCAGTTCAGTTCAGTTCAGTCACTCAATCGTGTCCGACTCTTTCCGACCCCGTGAATCGCAGCACGCCAGGCCTCCCTGTCCATCACCATCTCCCGGAGTTCACTCAGACTCATGTCCATCGAGTCCGTGATGCCATCCAGCCATCTCATCCTCTGTCATCCCCTTCTCCTCCTTCCCCTAATCCGTCCCAGCATCAGAGTCTTTTCCAATGAGTCAACTCTTCGCATGAGGTGGCCAAAGTACTGGAGTTTCAGCTTTAGCATCATTCCTTCCAAAGAAATCCCAGGGCTGATCTCCTTCAGAATGGGCTGGTTGGATCTCCTTGCAGTCCAAGGGACCGACAAGAGTCTTCTCCAACACCACAGTTCAAACGCATCTATTCTTCGGCACTCATCCTTCTTCACAGTCCAACTCTCACATCCATACATGACCATGGGAAAAACCATAGCCTTGACTAGATGGACCTTAGTCGGCAAAGTAATGTCTCTCCTTTTGAATATACTATCTAGGTTGGTCATAACTTTTCTTCCAAGGAGTAAGCGTCTTTTAATTTCATGGCTGCAATCACCATCTGCAGTGATTTTGGAGCCCAAAAAAATAGTCTGACACTGTTTCCACTGTTTCCCCATCTATTTCCCATGAAGTGATGGGACCGGATGCCATGATCTTGGTTTTCTGAATGTTGAGCTTTAAGCCAACTTTTTCACTCTCCTCTTTCACTTTCATCAAGAGGCTTTTTAGCTCCTCTTCACTTTCTGCCATAAGGGTGGTGTCATCTGCATATCTGAGGTTACTGATATTTTTCCTGGCAATCTTGATTCCAGCTTGTGTTTCTTCCAGTCCAGCGTTTCTCATGATATACTCTGCATAGAAGTTAAATAAGCAGGGTGACAATATACGGCCTTGACGTACTCCTTTTCCCATTTGGAACCAGTCTATTGTTCCATGTCCAGTTCTAACTGTTTCTTCCTGACCTGCATACAGATTTCTCAAGAGCCCAAAACTGGCCTCTTCTTTCCATTTCCACTGCCAGCTGCATTCTCTTTTCTTTGCTCTATTACTTTTATGATCTCCTTTCTTACACTTTTGCCTTTCTGTATCATTATCCAAGACTAGCCAAAGTGACCTTTCAAAAATGTACATAAGGCAGTGCTATTAACATCCTTTAAATCATCATCAATGTCCTGTTGCTTTCAGAGCAGCATCTGCACTTCTTCACACAGCCCACAAGTCCACACATTGTCTGCCCCTGGCTACCTGTTACTTCTTCCTCCTTTTGTTCTGTGGAACTGAGCTCCCATAGCCTCTTTCCCCTATTTCTCAAATCAGCCTCAATAGTTCCCTCCCTCTACCTTTGCACTTACTCTGAACAAATTTCTTTGGTTATTTGCATCTCAGTTTACATAATGCTTCTCTAAAGAGGTCTCTCTGATGCTGTAAAGCAAAATCCAAGTTCAGTCACTTTGAATTATTAATTCATAAGCCCATTCAGTTTCTTCATACTGCTTATTACCATTAGAAAGTGTATTACCCCTTTACTTATGTATTATCTTTCTACCCCAAGTAGGAGGTTAGCTCCATGAGGCCAGGGACCATGTCTATTCCATGCACTGGTATATCGCCAGTACCTAATATAGTAATGTGCTTCATACTGAGTAGGCACTTGATGTATATTATGATATAAATGAAATAATCAGCAGTTTGAGAAGATGTTACTTCAAAGCACTCAAGCTCTGGGGTAATTTTGTAATGTTAAAAACTATATATACATACATACATATGTACTGGAAAAAGGAATGACAAACTACTTCAGTATTCTGCCTTGAGAACCTCATGGACAGTATGAAAAGGCAAAAAGATATGACACTGAAAGATGAACTCCCCAGGTCGGTAGATGCCCAGTATGCTACTGGAGAAGAGTGGAGAAATAAATCCGGAAAGAATGAAAAGGCAGAGCCAAAGCAAAAACAATGCCCAGTTGTGGATGTGATTGGTCATGGAAGTCTGATGCTATAAAGAACAATATTGGATGGAACCTGGAATGTTAAGTCCATGAATCAAGGTAAATTGGAAGTGGTCAAACAGGAGATAGCAAGAGTGAACACTGACATTTTAGGAATCAGTGAACTAAAATGGACTGGAATGGACGAATTTAACTCAAATGCCCATTATATCTACTACTGTGAACAAGAATCCCTTAGAAGAAATGGTATGCCCTCATAGTCCAAAGTCCAGTACTTGGGTGCAATCTCAAAAATAACAGAATGATTTCTGTTCATTTCCAAGGCAAATCATTGAATATCACAGTAATCCAAGTTTATGCCCCAACCAGTGATGCTGAAGAGGCTGAAGTTGAACAGTTCTATGAAGACCTACAAGAACTTCTAGAACTAATACCCCGAAAAGATGTCCTTTTCATTACTGGAGACTGGAATATAAAAGGAGGAAGTCAAGAGATACCTGGAGTAACAGGCAAATTTGGCCTTGGAGTACAAAATGAAGCAGGGCAAAGGCTAACAGAGTTTTACCAAAAGAACACATTGGTCATAGCAAACACCCTCTTCCAACAACACAAGAGAAGACTTTACATATGACATCACCAGGTGGTCAATGCCGCAATCAGATTGATTATATTCTTTGCAGCCAAAGATGGAAAAGCTCTATACAGTCAGCAGAAACAAGACCAGGAGCTGACTGTGGCTGAGATCATAAACTCCTTATTGCCAAATTCAGACATAAATAGAAGAAAGTAGGGAAAACCACTAGACCATCCAGGGGTCTAGTGACCTAAATCAAATTAACTAAATCAAGTCCCTTACAATTATACAGTCAAAGTGACAAACAGATTCAATGGATTAGATCTGATAGACAGAGTGCCTGAAGAACTATGGACAAAGGTTCATGACATTGTACAGGAGGCAGTGATCAAGACCATCCCTAAGAAAAAGAAATGCAAAAAGGCAAAATGGTTGTCTGAGGAGGCTTGGGAGAATGAAATGGCAACCCTCTCCAGTATCCTTGCCTAGAGAATCCTGTGGACAGAGGAGCCTGGTGGGCTGCTGTCCATAGGGGCCTGGTGGGCTGCTGTCCATAGGGTTGCACAGTTTCGGACATGACTGAAGCGACTTAGCATGCATGCATGCATTGGAGAAGGAAATGGCAACCCACTCCAGTATTCTTGCCTGGAGAATCCCAGGGACAGAGGAGCCTGGTGGGCTGCGTGTATGGGGTCACACAGAATCAGACACAACTGAAGTGACCTAGCAGCAGCAGCAGCAGCAGCAGAGGAGGCCTTACAAATAGAAAAGAAAAAAAGAGAAGGTAAAGGAAAAGGAGAAAAGGAAAGATGTACCCATCTGAATGCAGAGTTCCAAAGAATAGCAAGGAGAGATAAGAAAGACTTCCTCAGTGATCAATGCAAAGAAATAGAGGAAAACAATAGAATGGGAAAGACTAGAGATCTCTTCAAGAAAATGAGAGATACCAAGGGAATATTTCATGCAAAGATGGGCTCAATAAAAGACAGAAAATGTATGGACCTAACAGAAGCAGAAGATATTAAGAAGAGGTGGGAAGAATACAAGAAGAACTATCCAGAAAAGATCTTCATGGCCCAGATAACCATGTTAGTGTATCACTCACCTAAAGCCAGACATCCTGGAATGCGAAGTAAAGTGGGCCTTAGAAAGCATCACTACAAACAAAGCTAGTGGAGGTGATGGAATTCCAGTTGAGCTATTTAAAACCCTAAAAGAGGATTCTGTGGAAGTGCTGCACTCAATATGCCAGCATATTTGGAAAACTCATCAGTGGCCACAGGACTGGAAAAGGTCAGTTTTCATTCCAATCTCAAAGAAGGGCAATGCCAAAGAATGCTCAAACTACCACACAATTTCACTCATCTCACATGCTAGCAAAGTAATGCTCAAAATTCTCCAAGCGAGGCTTCAACAGTATATGAACCATGAACTTCCACATGTTCAAGCTGGATTTTGAAAAGGCAGAGGAACCAGAGATCAAATTGCCAACATCTGATGGATCATTGAAAAAGCAAGAGAATTCCAGAAAAACATCTACTTCTGCTTTATTGACTACACCAAACCCTTTCTGTGGATCACAGCAAACTGTGGAAAATTCTTCAAGAGATGGAAATACCAGACCACCTTACCTGCTTCCTGAGAAATCTGTATGCACATCAAGAAGCAACAGTTAGAATTGGACATGGAACAACAGACTGGTTCCAAATCAGGAAAGGAGTGTGTCAAGGCTCTTTATTGTCACCCTGCTTATTTAACTTCTATACAGAGTATATAATGAGAAATGCTGGGCTGGATGAAGCACAAGCTGGAATCACGATTGCCAGGAGAAATGTCAATAACCTCAGATATGCAGATGACACCAAACTTGTGGCAGAAAGTGAAGAACTAAAGAACCTCTTGATGAAGTGAAAGAAGAAAGTGAAAAAGTTGGCTTAAAACTCAACATTCAGAAAACAAGGATCATGGCATCCAGTCCCATCACTTCATGGCAAATAGATGGGGAAAGAATGGAAACAGTGTCAGACTTTATTTTTTTGGGCTCCAAAATCACTGCAGATGGTGAGTGAAGCCATGAAATTAAAAGGTGCTTGCTCCTTGGAGGAAAAGCTATGACTAACCTAGACAGCATATTAAAAAGCAGAGACATTACTTTGCCTACAAAGGTCCATCTAGTCAAAGCTATGATTTTTCCAATAGTCATGTATGGATGTGAGAGTTGGACTATAAAGAAAGCTGAGGGCCAAAGAATTGATGCTTTTGAACTGTTGTGTTGGAGAAGACTCTTGAGAGTCCCTTGGACTGCAAGGAGATCCAACTAGTCCATGCTAAAGGAAATCAGTCCTGAATAGTCACTGGAAGGACTGATGCTGAAGTTGAAACTCCAATACTTTGGCCAGCTGATGCGGAGAACTGACTCGCTAGAAAAGACCCTGATGCCTGGAAAAGTTGAAGGCATGAGGAGAAGGGACAACAGAGGATGAGATGGTTGGATGGTATCACCGATTCAAGGATATGAGCAAGCTCCAGGAGTTGATGATGGACAGGGAAGCCTGGCGTGCAGTAGTCTATGAAGTTGCAAAGAGTCGGACACGACTGAGCAACAAACTGAACATACTTACATACATAAATGCATACATACATATATACATATTTTTCTTTAAATTGTCTGAGAGTATGGCATTTGGGGCAGGAGGAGAAGGGGGACGACAGAGGATGAGATGGCTGGATGGCATCACTGACTCGATGGATGTGAGTCTGAGTGAACTCTGGGAGTTGGTGATGGACAGGGAGGCCTGGCGTGCTGCGATTCATGGGGTCGCAAAGAGTCAGACACGACTGAGTGACTGAAATGAACTGAACTGAACTGAGTCTGTTTGATAATAATAAAGTCTCCCTTGGACCCTGGAAGGAAATATCATTACAAAAACAGCTTTTTCACTACTTCTCCTGTTGGTGGCCTGATATTTTTGCAATGAGCATATGACAGTATTCTCCTATGGCAAATTAATATCCTCCTCCAGAATTTCAGTTTATCCCTATTAGCAATAATAATAAAGATCCTTTTTCCAGAGATTCTGCAGGTGGAAGACTCCTTGACAATGTTGAGTTAATTTTTTAGCCACCAATCATGAAACATCCATATCTTCCCAAATCGATCCCTCTCTATCTAACTGGGTAAGGTGCGGTGGGGCTTTTGCTGGCTGGCTTCAGGGTGAGGCCATGTCTCAATGGGCCTGTCCCCAAGCATGCAAGAGGAAGGAATGTGGTTAATTAATCTTGGACAGGCTCAGTGAGAGCTCTATCTGGGTGACTTCCTGTGTTCCAAATGATTCCAGTATCCTCCAAGTCTTTCCAGGGTGCATTCCTTAAGAACCAAACTGGAAACTATGCACTGATGTCATTTTATGTGGTCAGTTGGCTTGCTTAAACTACTATATACAGCTCAAGAAATTTAAGAGCCTCTGGCTAAAAGGCTGAATGTAACCGGAATGCTTAGGAACTATTTATATGCTTGATTTGTTTTACAGTGTTTTTGGTCTTTAGTTTTGATTGGATTGTTTTACTGAAACATGAAGGGCATTTAGAAGGCAAGAAAGTGAATAGGATATATTTGCAACAATATGCCCTAAAGCAACATCTTAATGTCAGAAGTAAATTATAACAACTTACATTACTGATGACATACATTATAATTCAAAGCCAGGAGAATTACATCAAGGTTGTTCTCAGTATGGTATAAAAAAGGTTTTCTTTGTATTTTTTGCAACTAGATGAAGACCTTTATTGATGAAAATGGTATCAACAAAAGGTAATAGAAGAAAAATCATATCTTGTGTGATTCACAAAAACATTCTTTTTCTGAAGCTTCCCAAAACCTTTGCATCTGTTTCACCGAAAATGTTCTTTATTTCATAGACAGCATGAAATGAGCTGCTTTTGGTGTTATATATGCAACTCCCAAGATGTCAAGAGAAAGTGTATGTAAAGTTTGACTGGACCCATTTCTGATCTGAATATTCAACTGATAACAACATAAGCTGTAAGTGATGATAATTACAGGATGATGATTGTGACAAACTGTTAAACCCATTAGGAGCCTAAGTAGAAAGTGAAAGTGAAAGTGAAGTCGCTCAGTCGTGTCCGACTCTTTGCGACCCTGTGGACTGTAGCCTACCAAGCTCCTCTGTCCATGGGATTTTCCAGGCAATAGTACTGGAGTGGATTGCCATTTCCTTCTCCAGAGGATCTTCCCAACCCGGGTATCGAACCCGGGTCTCCCGCATCGTAGACAGACGCTTTACCGTCTGAGCCACCAGGAGCCTAAGTAATTTTGATATTATTTGTCTATACCATCTTTTTTTTTTTTTTTTAGCTTTTTATTTTGTATTGGGATATAGCCAGTTAACAATGCTGTGGTAGTTTCAAGTCAACAGTGAGGGATTTAGCCATACGTGCATATGCGGACGTGTGCGTGAGTGCTCCGTCCTGTCAGACGCTCTGTGACCTCATGGACTGTAGCCCATCAGGCTCCGCAGTCCATGGAGTTTCCCAGGCAAGAGTTCTGGAGTAGGTTGCCATTTCCTTCTTCAGGGGATTTTACCTGACCAAAGAATTGAAACTCCATCTCTTGCCTCTCCTGCACTGGCAGGCAGGTTCTCTACTAGTTGAGCCACCAGGGAAGTCCTATTCAGCCATGAGTATGCATGTATGAATTCCCCCCAAACTCTCTTCTCATCCAGGCTACCACATAGCACTGAGCAGACTTCCATGTCCTATGCAGGAGGTCCTTGTTGGTTATCCATTTTAGATATAGCAGTGTGTCTACCCAGTCTATTTAGTTCTTTAAAAGAAACAAACTCTTGCATGCTCTTCCTGGTTATTTTTGTTGTTTATTAGAAGAATGTTTGTTTACGTTTGCATTCATGTCTTTGAAAGATCTAAATTTAGTCCCAAATGAGCTCTCAAATTATTAAGAGAGTAGTTAGATACTTTATGAAAGCTTACTTCATTGTTACTAAAAAAGTACTAGTGTGAGATGAGGACACATGTACAAAGGATAAACATAGAAACATCATAGGAATATTGTCCAATGAAAATAGTAGATCTTGTATCTTTGATTATGGAGAATATAGAGTCTAAAGATCATACCTTTAACCAATATAAGGATTCAATGTGGTAGTCCACATCAGTCAAAATATGTTTAGTAACTGTCAGATCTCAGTGACTGCCTATGCCTTATTGCCTATGTGTATGTGTGTGTGTGTGTTTGTGAATGCAACTGAATCAGACCTGGGTCTCTGGCACACCTGCCCTGCTGACAGGTACCCAGTGAAGCATGCAGTCAGAGATTCAGCCTTTTTTTTGGGCGGTCTTGGCCCCAATAACTGAATGCAATAACTTGTTAGCCTAAGGGAAACTTCTCTTTTTCTTTTAATTTTTTTGTACTATTCCAGCCATTCAGTGGGCTGCCACTTCCTCTGCTGGTATTCCCAGACTCCTGAAGAACAGAGCTGAAAGGAATTTAGAAATTCAGTGGCAGCCACAGCAAGGTACCTTCTGGCCTCCCTTCAGAAGAAAACCAACCGTAATAATATTGATAAACTCGTCTATTATGACTATAACTAATAATGATTCTTGAATTATGTTTGTGGGCATGTTGGCAACATGGTTCCCTGAAAAACCAAGAAGAGAGAATAAACCCTGTCTCTTATATTCTTGCTAATCAGAAGATAGCCTTACCTACTGTACTAGTGCACAGTGAGGGGCTAGGAAAGGTGAAATCCTTCTCTGTTTGGGATATGTCTGAATATAAACTGATTCACAGCTCTGTTTGGGAAATAAGGTACAATTGCATGACTTGGGAAGGAATGTGTTGTTCAGGGCCTGTAGGCTGTCTCAAGAAATATCAGGGTGCTTGGTATCCTTTGTAATAATGCTATGTTAGACAACATTACCTGAAGGATAAAGCCAGCTGAGAGTCAAGGGCTGGAGTTCTAACAGTGAATTTTCTAAGACCACTTATTATTCATAGAATACTGTTTCCTTCATGTGTAATATTTTTATGAGGCAGGAAGGGCCCAATAGAAATTTTTCCAATGAAGAACCCAAGGCCCAAACTTATTGACTTAAGATAATATGGTTCATGAAAATCAATCTCGTATTCTATGGATAGCCTTGTATGTTCTTAGAAAATATGTCATCTCTAAACTGGAGCCATTTACAATGTAAGGTGAGGCATAACGCTAGAGGTTTGAAAGGCACTATGAAACCATCTGGGCAATGTGTGTAAGTGGGTTGTCAGTCTATTCTTAAACATGGGAGCTCAAGTTGCTGGAATATTATTTTTAACATTGAGTCCCATTGGGCGCATGAGGGGCATTGTTCCACTGCTAGGCAGCCTGGTGCATTGACTGTGCACCCAGACCTTCCTGTCAGAGGTTCTTTTCTTAAAATCTGTGCCACAGGTAAATACCATCATCATTGTCATAAAATTTGCCACACTGGGTTGTATAAACATTAAATGAAGTCATAGAATTGAAATTACTTGATTAATTCTAAAATTCTAGATGATGTTTGTGATTATAATTATTTATATTAAAGCATAGGCCATCAAAAAAAGATAATACTAAAAATTCCAAACTAGGATTGTTGGATATTTTAACATTTCTCAGATCTGTATTCTCTGTAGATAATTTGAGTAAAGGTGGCCTCTGATCTGTATTTACAGTGTAATTCCTTTATTATTTTTTTAACGCCAAAAACATTTTGTATTGGAGTTTAGCTGATTAACCATGTTCTGACAGTTTCAGGTGAACAGTGAAGGGACTCAGCCATACATACATATACATGGATCTGTTCTCCCCACGACCCCCCTCCCATCCAGGCTGGCACGTAACACTGAGCAGAGTTCCATGTGCTATCCCATAGATTTTTGTTAGTTATCCATTTTAAATATAGCAGTGTGTACTTGACCTTCCAAAGTCCTTCTTAAAAGTCATGTAGACATACTGATTGTATCTTAAATAAGAAAAAATATCTATTATGTGTGTACCATAATTATTTCTATTTGGCCTCAGTCTTTCTCTGCTCATTAAAAATTGGCCTCACCATTATCTAAATTGTTGTTGTTCAGTCGCTAAGTCATGTCCAACTCTTTGTAACCCCATGGACGGTAGCATGCCAGGCTTCTCTGTCCTTCAGTATCTCCCGGAGTTTGCTCAAACTCATGTCCATTGAGTCAGCGATGCCATCAAACCATCTTATCCTCTGTCACTCCCGTCTCCTCCTCCTCTCAATCTTTCACAGCATCAGGGTCTTTTCCAGTGAGCTGGCTCTTCACATCAGGTGGTCAAAGTATTGGAGCTTCAACTTCAGCATCTGTCCATTGACCACTACCAAACCAAGAGAGTGAAGATAAAATCTTAAAGTCAGTTCTCCTAAAAATTGGATCTGCCCATAAGCCATTGACAAAATCTAATCAGATTGGGTTTTATTCAGAATATCATTATAAAAAAATGTTCCATGACAGTGAAAAAAATTTGCTTTTCCATAGTAACGGATATAGTAGGATCTTATTACACTTGCTTAGAATTTAAAAATTTCCAGATGATCCTATAATTGAGCCTTTTTCCAGTTTTACCCATGAAAGGAAACTAATGCATTATGTTTGTATACCTTATAAAGCATTACAATTTTACAAGTTATCTTATTTGATCTCTGGGAAGGCATCATAGGCATACTGATGCCCTGGCTTTAACTAATGAAGTATATCAAGAAACCGGCCATGGGTTTCTTGGTTACTGAGGCAATGGCAGGGTTCTTACTTAAACCAAGCAGTTCTGACCTCAAGTTCTATGCTCACCATCTCACAATATGATCAGAGCCTCTTACATACTATGTTCCTGCCATTGTTTTTCTTGTTTGGAAGATTTTGTTCGGGAATTAGGTTCATATTACATGGTTTTAGACATATTGTAGGTCACTCACGCGCTCTATAACTTCACTGGCTTTAATCTGGATGCCATGCCAGCTTTATTATCATTAGCTCTAGCCTTCTAAACCAGTGAAATCAATGCATATTTCTGTTTCAAACATACATAATATGCAGAACACCATCAAGGACTCAGAACTGTTGGAGCTTGTTAGTTACAAGCAAATCTAATAGAAAATGACTGTAACTTGAAATTAATGACTAATAATATGTCTTTAATTGTTCTGGTTTTTGTTTATAAACATTAAAATACAGTGCATGCCTGTTTATTTTCTGCTTAGCTAGTAAGGACTTGGAATTTCTGCTTTCTCTCAGTGCTAATATAGACTGACATATTATAATTTATGTTCTTAGCCAGTCACCTGAAAAGGTAATGATATTTTTATTCATATTGATGTTTTCAAGCCCTTGGCTTCCTTTTCTAGAACCTGTGTTCAGTCCTACCACCTTCCACCCAAGAGAAAAAGAGCCAGAGAAGATTCAAGTGTTTTATAAGGTTTTGTGTTCCTCTTCCTATCTTTTGTCATTGATTTTTATGTCAGCAATAATCAAACATACTTGTATTCTGGAAATACTTCTCTCTCTCTGCAACAAATGTCTGTTGGAAATAAACAAGCATTAAGTTTAATAATGAATCTTCTAAGCTTTCGTTTCCACCTGTCTGTGTTTGTCTATGTGTGGTGGAAGGTGGCAAGGGTGAAGTTTTTCAGGGGATGCTGATACAGAAAGGTGAAGATGATTCATTTAGCCAGATTTGATTCTACATGTTGTTTCAATCAACTTTCTGATAGACATCTCTGTGTGCACAGTTCTAATGCTTATCCGTCCTAGTTTTTTTTTTTTTTTTTTAAAGCAGTGCTATGGTTTGAATGTTTGTATTTGCTCCAAATTCATACACTGAAACACTCACCCCCAGCATAAAGGTATTAGGCGGTAAGACCTTTAGGAGGTGATTAGAGGTGAAGGGTGGAGTCCTCATAGAAGGGAATAGTGGTTTTATATAAAAGGGACCCCAAGGAGCTCTCTGATTTCCTTCCACTATATAAAGGTCACAACCCTCCACCCAACAAAGGCCTCATCTATGAACTGGAAAGTGGGTTTTCACCAGAGACTGCATCTATCAATGATTTGATCTTGAACTTCTCAGTCTCTTGAACTGTAAGAAATAAATTTTCACTTATAAACCACCCAGTTTATGGTATTTTGTTATAGCAGTTCAGACTAAGACAAGCCGTATGGGTCCCTTCAATACTAAGCAAAACCCCGAAATGTTTGGAAAAATGGTTGAAATAAAATATTGAGTTGTACAGCTTTGTATAGGGCTTCCCAGGTGGTACTGGTGATAAAAAACAAAACAAAACAAAACCCACCTGCCAATGCAGGAGACATAAGAGACAAGTTCTATTCCTGCATCGGGAAGATCCCCTGGAGAAGGGCATGGCAACCCACTCCAGTATTCTTGCCTGGAGAGTCACATGGACAGAGGAGTCTGGGGGCCTGTAGTGCATAGCATCACAGAGAGTTGGACGTGACTGAAGTGACTTACCATGCACACACAGCTTTGTACTGACTGGGAGGGAAAACAAACAAACAAACTTGTTAACTCCTTAGGAAGTATTTGTAAGACAGACAGGGTTTCCCATTTCTGTTCTGATGACTTTGAGAGGAGCACAGTCTATTCCTCTAAAGCAGTAAAGTTATCGAGTCCAGATGGCTGATTTTCTTTGTCGTTCTAATCAGCCTTTAAGAGTCTTCCCACACAGGGGAGGCTCATATGAGAGAGTTACTTAACAAGATATTTAAATTTTTAATATGTTGCTGATAAGTTTTATTATCAAAATCAGACTCAGAGGTAATGCTGAAATGGTCAAGATTATGAGCAAGTTTTTAAAGTTCTTTAAAGTGTAGTATTCAGAATATTCACCATTAGACTCCATTGCACAAACACTTATAGAGCCCAAATATAATTAACCATAGATTACCACTATGTCAGTTTTATTGTTTCTAAAGAGATTTATTATACATGTTTTAGTTTGCAGTCATAACAATCCAAGAAAACTTGTGGCAGAGTTGAATGGGCAATGACAGGAACATCACCTACACCACCACACCAGCATTAGCTGTGCTGTGTTTTCCTTACTTACTTGTTATGGTCTGCTGCTAAGTCACTTCAGTCGTGTCCGACTCTGTGTGACCCCATAGACGGCAGCCCACCAGGCTCCCCCGTGCCTGGGATTCTCCAGGCAAGAACACTGGAGTGGGTTGCCATTTCCTTCTCCAATGCATGAAAGTGAAAAGTGAAAGTAAAGTCGCTCAGTCGTGCCCGACTCTTGGCGACCCCATGGACTGCAGCCTACCAGGCTCCTCTGCCCATGGGATTTTCCAGGCAAGAGTACTGGAGTGGGGTATTATGGATAAGGTACTGGTGGTTGTTCATTTATACAGTCTTATTCATTTAAATAAAATTCATTATGTAAGCAAGACTTATTTTTCCTGAAATCTCTAATTTTAATTTTGCTTATGCTGTGTGGCAACGTGGATATACTCAAGACATAGCAGCCAAATCAGGCATATTGGAGGGAATCTCTTTTGCCACAAAAATGTTCCAGACCTATAGTGACTGACCATTGGAAAACTCAGACACAAATCTTCCAAACTTTGGAGAATAGGTTCAGGCCTAGTTGAAGAGTGTATTAGATTTATTTTGGAGAAGGAAATGGCAACCCACTCCAGTATTCTTGCCTGGAGAGTTCCAGGGATGGAGGAGTCTGGTGGGCTGCTGTCTATGGGATTCTGCAGAGTTGGACATGACTGAAGTGACTTAGCAGCAGCAGCAGCAGATTTATCTAGTCAATTCTTCCAAACCACTCTTTCTTTGAGTCTATAGCAGCAATCCCCGAACTTTTTGGTACCAAGGGCCAGTTTTTGTAGAAGACAGTATTTCCAGGGACCAGAAGTGTGGAATGTGGGTGGTTTGGGGATGATTCAAGGGCATTACATTTGTTGTATACTTTATTTCTATTATTATTACATCAGCTCCACCTCAGATCACCTGGCATTAGATCCTGGAGGTTGGAGAAGGAAATGGCAACCCACTCCAGTGTTCTTGCCTGGAGAATCCCAGGGACGGGGGAGCCTGGTGGGCTGCCATCTATGGGGTTGCACAGAGTCGGACACGACTGAAGTGACTTAGCAGTGTCCATAAATACATTTTTGTGTGGACACATGAAGAAATGCACATACACTTCTCTGCATTGTCTCTGTTTACTCTGAGTTTTTAGTGTTTACTGAATTTGATCCCTACCTTCAGTGTTAGAAGTTCTCCTGCATGTCTTGTGATACTTGACTGAACATCCACATTAAAGGATGAAACTCCTAGAAACAAATTGCTTGGAAATGACTTATGGGTGGGTGGACTCCATTGCAAGGGGGGTAATTTGTGAATATAGCAGTTTCATTGATAAGATCCTAAATGTTAGTTAACATCTGACACTATTCAGAAAAAGGATATTTTAGTCTCTGCTAAGGTGTATAGGCCTGGCCATTGGACCTCTGAGAAAGAGCTTGAGATCTTACTATTCTGTATTTTCTGCACATTTTTACAAAACTCTCTTGTTTCTAATCCAGATCTATCCTCTTGTTCTCTACTGTGTCTAGTGTCCCATATCCAGAACCTGGTTTATTTGATTTGTGCAAAGAATCAACCTCTATCCTCCTGTTACGGGAGAGGATGTGGTCCCTGGGCTCTCATCGTGGGGCCTGGCTCCTGGAGTTCCAGCTGCCCCCTCTGCAGGCATTCACCCTGAACTGGGCCAGGACTTAGTTTGCCATAGGTTGTTACGGAACTCAAAAGGATAGAATCATTGCCTGGCCAGGGGCCTCCCTGGTGGCTCAGTGGTAAAGAGTCTGCCTGCACTGCAGGAGATATGGGTTTGATCCCTGGGTTGGGAAGATCCCCTGGAGAAGGAAATGGCAACCCACTGCAGTATTCTTGCCTGGAGAATCCCAGGGACAGAGGAGTCTAGCAGGCTACAGTCCACGGATGGGGTCACAAGAATCAGACACAACTTAGTGACTAAACCACCACTGCCACCACCATGGCATAGCCAGCGTATCTTCATAAGGGATATGTTAGAGTTCTCCAGAGAAGCAGAACCAATAGGAGATGTAGTGATATATGGAAAGAGATTTATTATAGGGCTGGTTTATGTGATTAGGGAGGTTGAGAGTTCTCACAGCCTGCCATCTTCAAGTTAGAAAACCAGGAAAGCTGATGGTCTAATTCAGATGGAGTCCAAAGACCCAAGAACCAGGATTGCCTAATGTCTAAGAGGAAGAGAAGATGGACTTCCTAGCTCAGGGCAAAAAAATAATGCATCCTTCCTCTACCTTTTTGTCTATTTAGGTTCTCAGTGGATTGGATGATGCCCACCACACTGCTGCTGCTGTTAAGTCGCTTCAGTCGTGTCCGACTCTGTGCGACCCCAGAGACGGCAGCCCACCAGGCTCCCCCATCCCTGGGATTCTCCAGGCAAGAACACTGGAGTGGGTTGCCATTTCCTTCTCTAATGCATGAAAGTGAAAAGTGAAAGTGAAGTCGCTCAGTTGTGTCCGACTCTTCGTGACCCCATGGACTGCAGCCTACCAGGCTCCTCTGTCCATGAGATTTTCCAGGCGAGAGTACTGGAGTGGGGTGCCATCGCCTTCTCCACCCACCACACTGGTAAGGGTGATTTTTTCCCTCTAATTCAAAGGCTGATCTCTTCTGCAGACATCCACACAGACACATCCAGAAATGTTTTCCCAAATATCTGGACACCTCTTAACCCAGTCAACCATAAAGTTAACTACTTTAGGGTATTAGCCAGACCTTCAAGGAATAATAGGCTCTATTATCTTTTATAAAAATATAAAAAGTCTAAACCTGTGGTTCAAGGATCTTCTGATTTGTGAATTTCTTGCACATGAAACAAGAATGTGCTCAGTCAGTCGTGTCTGACTCTTTGCAGCCCTATGGACTATAGCCCGCCAAGCTCCTCTATCTGTGAGATTTTTCAGGCAAGAATACTGGACTGGGTTGCCATTTCCTTCACCAGGAGATCTTCCTGACCCAGGGATCAAACCCAGGTCTCTTGCATTGCAGGCAGATTCTTTACCACTAGCGCCACCTGGGAAGTCCAAGAAACAAGAATTTACTACAATTTGAGTGTACCCTTGTGAGGGAAATACAGAGACATTGGCAGCTGGGGTCCTTTCTTGTGTCTTTGTTTCAGGATTATCTCAATAATGCTTACTAATTTCTTAATACCAGTGGGAGAACAATCTTGAACCAAGTCTGAGTTGTCATCCTTCCAGTCTTCAAAGCCAGGCTGACCCTTTTTGGCCTGACTTTATTATCCCATTTTTACTCTATACTCTAGTTAGCCCAATTTCTAAGACTGTCTGTCAGTTACCCCCATTTTCTGAGGGCCTGTAATTGACAACTTGTACTCACCTCTGCAGGCATTTAGGAATTAGGCTCTTCCCTTCAATTTCTGTCATTCTAAATTTTATTGACTCTTATTTTTAATTAACTTGTTTTTCCACTCCTGATCACTTTGCCCTCATGGATTTATAACTTTTGTTTCTCTACCTTTACTTTGGTAGGATTTAAAGTGGAAGGAGATGCAAATGCATGGACACTCTGTCACGTTTATTCAGTTTTCTTATACCTTATATTTTTAAATATGTTTTTTATTAAAGTATTATTGAATACAGTAAAATCTACCCATTTTAACTATAAAACTTGATAACATTTTTAGACCTTAGATATCTGAAATGCCCTCCTTAATAGTGAAATGCAGAATTATCATACTTAGTGTCATCTTCAGCCTTGAACCTGTATAGATAAATATATGCGTTCCTCCTAGATCAGGCTGAATATTTGTAACAGATGCTCTTTTAATGGCTGCTGATAAAGCATGACAGGCACTTTGAGAGCATCTGATACGTTTCTCCCACATAGCCCACTGTTCTCTTTGGAAATGTTGTAGGGGAATGTAGAATGTCTCTCCCCAAATTTCTGAACATGTGTGTTTTAATATTATTTTTAACTTTAAGGCATGCTTAAATGCAAATACCTGTACTTTTTTTCAGCATTAAAGTCTTTACAATGTGTCTTCTAGTTGGAACCACAAACTCCCAACACCTACAGAAGTCAGGTGGATATATAAACACAGATATAGGAAAATAGGGAGTGGTGAATCACACATCATGGCAATTCTTCCTAAAGACACATTTAAAATATGTTAAGATTTATTAAATAACAAGTAAATTTAAAAATAATCAAACAAGACAGATAATTAAACATAAAACAAAATTAACCCAAGTTTTTAGGTGTCTATAGATAGCAGGCCAGGAATTTAACCCCTAGTTTAGGAAATGGTGAGTTCTCAGAAGCTGGCACTTCAAGAAGAGGACATGATACCTTGCCCCTAATTCTCAGCTCAGAATTTACTTAAATTTCCACTTAATCTTGTTCTTGCTTTTTTTCCTCCCTGCTTCTCTATCCCTTCCTACTCTCCCTATCCTCTGTCCCTCCATATTCTCCATCTCTTATGCCTTTGTGCCTTTCTTATTTCTTCGTTCTCTTACCAAGATGTAAATGAAATGATGTGTATTGTATATAACTAACCTTAGAAAGGTCGAATCAAGTTGAATCTCCCTAATTGGCTCATTTCCCCCGTGAGAAGCCCTCTGATGATTTCTCCTTACTTGCAGCACAAAGGAAATAAATGCCTCACTTCCCATTCAAGCTTTTCTTTTTTTAACTTTAATTAATTTTTATTGGAGTATAGTTGTTTTGCAATGTTGTTTTAGTTTCTGCTGTATAGCAAAGTGAATCAGTTATATGTATATATCCTTCTGTTTTAAGATTCTTTTCCCATATAGGTCATTACAGAGTATTGAAAGAATTGTGCTTGTGCCATACAGTAGGTCCTTATTAGTTATCTATGGCATATATAGTAGCGTGTGTATTTAACTTAGGGCTTCCCCCGGGTGGCTCAGTTGGTAAAGAATTCAACTGCAGTGCAGGAGCAGCCTTATCTAACAACCTTATATGTTTAACAGCCCTATCTCTTAGGACAGCAGCGTTTCCAGCACTGCAAACCCTGAGGCCCCAGTAGCCAGAGCATGCAACAGATACTACCACTCTCTACTAGTCATCCACATGCCTTCATTTTGCCTGTAATGTGCCATGAATATTCAAATGAGTTGAATATTGGAATTTTGCATTGTCATTTTGAAAGCAGCTGAGTTGAACAATAGTTCAAAAATTTTTCAATTGAAAAATTTAAAAGCCAGTTAAATTAAGTCACACTTGGCCTCAAACTCATTTTTTGTTCCTTAACATCAAAATAAAGCTGTTCAAAGTACAGAGGGCATCCTTGTCTGCATTTGCATGCCCTGTTGTCTTCTTTGTTTGATGAGACAGATGGCACTAGGTGCTTGACTCTGGCATGTGCTCAGCGAGCGTGGACAGAACACAAGCAAGCAAGATTTCCAAGTTGAGAAACTGTTGACTGCTAGACCATAGTTCACTTTCATTGTGGAGAGCTTTGGCTGCCAATGTTTTAGTCATTCTGGGCTCTTCTCCATTTCATGAATTTGCTGTGTGAATTCTTATGTTTTCCCTCACATAGTTCACCCTTTCTTTCCTCAGTTCTCTGGATACAATCTTACAGAGTAAGCAGACATTTCTTTGCCATTTAGAAGAGGTTTTGTTTGCTCAGAAAGTCCACAATTTAGACACTAATGAAATACAAAATGTGCCATATTATACTTTGAAAATGACCTTGTGTCAATGTCAAATATAGAGAATTAGTGTTCAGAGAATTTCATGGTTCCTATCCAAATTTTATGCCTGCTTTGTAGAACCTCTTCCACACTTATATGCCCTGATGTTTTTATAGACATTAATATAGAAAGAACAATTTGAGTTGTTTTAAGAAATCTAAAATCTGATTTATCTATGAGACACACTTCAGAACACAAACCAATTTTGCTATAGTAATACTGTGTCAATATTTCCTGACAGAAGACAAATGTTGTTATTATTTCACCATTTCTTACCTTTGTAAAAGTCTAGAATTTTATAAAATGACTCTTCTTTACATGTCAAAGTACTAAGTTGATAAAAAGAAAAAAAGAACTGCAGTGGTTTTTATATCTGGTGGCAATGATGGATAATCCAAGTGTGTTGTGTTATATATAAATGGGGAACATACCATATTGACAACTGAAAAGAAGTGAGTATGATTTTAATGGAGAAATGTATCTTTTCATCAAAGTCACAGATAATTTTTTTTTAAAAAGCTTACCTTGACTTGTTTCGCTTCTAATTTGATTGGATATTCTTCATGATAGAAGACTGAAATTAGTACAATCTAAAAATCATCAGTCTCCATCTCGTAGTTCATTGACTGGAATATAGAATAAATAGCTGGGGAGTTAGTTAGCACTCAGCAAAATTTGGAAAGAGAAAAAAAAAATATGCTTCAGGTTGTCCACTTTTTATTTTCTAAGCCCTTTTCTAGTTCTCCTTTCCTATTAACCACTCCTCAACACACCCCAAGAATGCTCCATATACTCATACTGTCTGAACCCTTTTCATAGAGGAAACTGATTAATTTTTTCAGAGTAGATGCTTAGTAATTTAATGTTGTACCATGATCAGGAGAATTAGAAATTAACAAAAGAGCCCAAGAGGAAAGATAATAAAGACATTGCTGCTACTGCTGCTAAGTTGCTTCAGTCATATCTGACTCTGTGCGATCCCACAGACGGCAGCCCACCAGGCTCCGCTGTCCCTGGGATTCTCCAGGCAAGAACACTGGAGTGGGTTTCCATTTCCTTCTCCAATGCAGAAGTCAGTAATTGTGGGATTTTAAGAAACAACATAGGGAGAACCTTTCTAGAACTTTAAGATATAAATGACAGGTCTTTCTCTGAGATGGTGTCCATAACCTTATGAGAAAACAGTAGTGTTGGATTTATGTTTTGTGTGATAAACTGGCACATCTTTGGTTTTCTGGATGTTTTAGCTGACCTGTTCCCAGTAATTAGTCCCTGTTTCTAAGAGGATGCTCTGCCTAGAAATTCTGCTCCACTTCCTTCTGTGCACCATTCCCAGTGCTAGCCACCTTGTTACCTTCCAAAGGCAGGAGCACATTCCATGAAATCTTTCTTCACTCATCTCCATATAAGTGATTTTCGAAAATAACTGATGCTCTCAACTCTTTCTGTAAAGTAAACTGATTCCCATTGGACACTGAATTCCCTGGCTAATCTCTAAAATGACCAAAGTGTTATTTCCCATCAGTTTAGTTGTTGGCAAATCCAAATGCTAGTTGGATTTGTTACTGTAATTTTATTATTTATTTAAATAATATGCAACATGAAAAATAGCTGAAATAGTATACAAATATGAAAGTAAAAAAGGTGTTCTGTTTAGCCTATAAAAATAAATTGAATACCTTGCATAAACCCAGTAACTATTAGCACAAAAACTGAATTAGAATAGATAAGGGCAAAAGTAATTCACCAAAATTAAAAGAATTCTCAAATCAGATTGCTTTATAAATTTCTCTAGGGATTTTTCATTTTAAAAATATGAAATTGTAAATTATGGACAATTAATTATTGTTGTGAAATGCTAATCATGAACCCATAGTCAAAAGCCATTGGTCCTACATCAAAAAATTACCATATGAATGTGCATTTATATGTTAAATGTTTAAATTAGTTAAAGTATATTTGTAACATTTTTATGAGCTTAATTTAATCTTATTACCTAAATGGCCACCTTTTGAGTGACCTCTGACAAACAGGCTTCTGTGAAATGTCAGTAGAGGGGGTCCTTTGGCTGGCAAACCAATGGCACGTGAAGTCAGAGCATATGCTCTGAAGTAAGTGAAGAAAACGCTGCCAATTTAAGAAAAATCTTCCCCCTTACTGGCTAAAGAATTCCTGAAATCTCTTCCATACAGCATGAATATTTTTAGAGAAAACTTAATATGTAAATATCCCTAGCAAAGACGATCTATCTAGGGACTATATCTAGGAAAGAGTATATATAAAACAGTAAGTGAGATTGGATTTCAAAAGTGAGGAAAGGAGAAAGCATTCTGGTATCTGCTGGTTCTATAGATGTGGTATTTCAGTGTGGGTATAAGTAACATTTTAGAATGGGGATTGGTTTTCTGTGTTGTGGTTGAGCTGAATTCAAACTTTGATAGTTAAAGTAAGGATGCATGTGCTAAGTTGCTTCAGTCATGTCTGATTCTTTGCGATCTTGTGGACTGTACGTAGCCTGCCATGAGAGTCTCCTTTGTCCATGAGAGTCTCCAGGCAGGAGTACTGGAGTGGGTGCCGTGCCCTCCTCCAGGGGATCTTCCTGACCCAGAGATTGAATCTGCATCTCTTAGGTCTCCTGCGCTGGCAGGTGAGTTCTTTACCATTAGCACCACTGGGAAGCCCAAATCATGGGCCTGACTTCCAAGTATGGATAGTCAGTATTTATATTGCATTTCATGGATAGTATTTATATTGCATTTCATCAAGAGTCAGTCCATGAAATATGTGCTTGGAAGACCAAGCAACAAGCATCAGGGGAAGAAACAGGCTCTGACCAGGAACAAATATCTCCTCTTCTCCTCACTAGTGGTTTAGTAGTTCTCACTTTTCTCTTCCAAGTGAAATATAAACTCCATGGGGAGGAAGCATGTTCCTCATGGCTAGAAGAAAGCCTGAAATATTGATGATGCTCCACAATAGTTTACTGAATCATGGCTTGAACTTTTTCTTTACTTAATTAATCCACACCCCCTTGTCTTCTCTTCTCCCTACTTCTTGGTTCTAACGAGGTCCTCAGACCCTCCCATGATCAGTGAAGACAGAACTAAAGAGTCTTGCCCCTTCCCAAGGACATGTTTTATTTTGGTTATTTAACCACTAGTGCCCTGCATGGGGTTTAAAATTATTTTTTGGATCCTGAGTGGAATGCATTGGAAAAATAGATATGAACATACCACCATTATTTTAGGTCATATTTACCAGAAGTAGATGCTTAGACAAAGACCTTTATAAATGATTTGAGAAAATGCTCCTAGGAGAGACAGGTAAGGGAGTGGGAGAAGGAAGAAACAAAGCAAGAGAGCAATCTCAGGTATCGTCCTCATCTCAGCCTGATCCCAGGAGCTCTGTAGGTTAAAGAGTGTTTTATTCCTCTGTGTGAGGGATCAGGCTTTTATCCTCTGTCTTCTGCAGTCATTGGCTACCAACCCCCGGAGGTCTATGTAAACTCCAAGGTGGTTTCAGGAAAGTGGTTCCAAGAAGTCCAAGGGCAATCCTCTGAAGAATGTTGCTGGGATCAGCTGTTAACAGATGACATAAAGAGGCTGCAGTCAGGATACCCAACCAGTAAGAGGGATCAGGAGGCTGGTGGAGCCTAAGGCATCCCTAAATGCCATAAGCAATGGTGAGCAAAAGACTCCTTTGTCACCTTCTGGTCTGGTTGGTAAAGTGAGTAAATGAGCACACAGTGATCTTTGGAGTTTCTGATACTGTCACCTCCTGCGTGAAGATCTGCTACTGACTCACACTTAGCAAATGCTTTCAGGTTTCGGTTCTGCCCCTGTAGTTCTGTCTTACTGTCATCACCATTCTAGGGGGGATATCCACTTAATTACTCTTAATCTACACTTTTCTTAGATTGGGCTAGGAACATTTTTAATGTTTCCCAAAATAAGTTCCACGTGGTAAGCTGTGAGAATTAGGATGAGCCGCTGTCAACTTTAGAGGTTTCCTTGTAGCTCAGTCAGTGAAGTTTCTGCCTGCAGTGCAGGAGATCCAGGTTCAATTCCTGGGTCAGGAAGATCTCCTGGAGAAGGAAATGGCAACCCATTCCAGTATTCTTGCCTGGAGAATGCCATGGACAGAGGAGCCTGGCAGGCTACAGTCCATGGGGTCGCAAGAGTTGGACACGACTACGTGACTAAACCACCAGCACCCACTGTTAACTTTAATGTTCACTGAAGTTTGGTTTTCTAATAATGACTGTAATCCATCTCCCAGCTCTACATTAGGAACATAAATGAGAAAAATTATTATTTTTATGTTAAATTATAAGTATTCTCTAGAGCCTAATATATAGTTCAAGATAGATTTTTTTTAATGGCATGGTGAGGATGCCAGTCTTATGAGTACATTGATTTCTATTCTACTTCTTCTTTAATTACTTTGCCATTCTTATTAATATTTTAAAAAAGTCACTTTTTTTGAGAAACATAACTCTAGTTTTATTTTTCACTTAAATGTAAACAAAATGGTCATGTATTATAACCTCATTATATACAATAATTTGCATGTATATGTATGGAGACATATATATGGGTATATGTGTCTGGAGGCCAGCATTACAGCAAATAATCAAAACATATGCTTTATCAAAAGACAGCTGTTTTACAAACACATAGATACAGAAAACAAAGTTGTGGTTACCAGAGCTGAAGGGATTGGGATGATAGCGAAGTGGGCAAGGGGGATCAACCATATGGAGACAAATGGAAACTAAATTTTGGTGGTGAGCACTCTATAGTGTGTACAAAAGTCAAAATATAATGTTTACTAATGAAACATGTTATCAACCAACATTACCTCAATAAAAAAGAAATGATTATTTTAGATATTATACTTGTATAATATTGCATGTATGCATCTGTCTGCATGTGTATGTATGTATATGTGTGTATGTGTGTATCTATCAGTGGGGAAAAAAGGTGTTAGAAAGGTAACAGTAGCATCAACAGCTGAGCATACCTGACGAACAGCTGGTCATGTTGTAATCTCTAATGTAAAACAGTGTAACAACCAGTGAGTCAACAAAGTATGCTGTATTCATGGAGCTGTTCATGAAAATACAGTTTTGATAGATAACCTTCAA
This sequence comes from Budorcas taxicolor, assembly GCF_023091745.1. Taxonomy (NCBI): domain Eukaryota; kingdom Metazoa; phylum Chordata; class Mammalia; order Artiodactyla; family Bovidae; genus Budorcas; species Budorcas taxicolor. The sequence goes on from NC_068911.1 coordinate 103,312,071, forward strand.
TAGTAGTTAAATATTTTCCATTCTTATTTTGATAAATAGGTCTTATTTGGAAATTTCACTCATGGGAAAGAATTTCATTTCTGAAAATATAAAAAAGTTAACTCTGTTATCTGTCTGACATGAAATACCAGAGGATTACTTTGGGATCTGTGCACATAGGCCACGACTCAGTAGGATGTTTTAGGTTTATTTCTGACCAGCAGTGAAGTGAAAGTGAAAGTTGCTCAGTCTTGTCCAACTCTTTGGGACCTTATGGAATACAGTCCATGGAATTCTCCAGGCCAGAATACTGGAGTGGGTAGCTGTTCCCTTCTCCAGGAGATCTTCTCAACCCAGGGACTGAACCCAGCTCTCCTGCATAGCGGGCAGATTCTTTACCAGCTGAGCCACAAGGGAAGCCCAAGGATACTGGAGTGTTTTTCTAAGTGTATCAGCAGAAATGAGGAAGACTAATTCATGGTAATAAAACAGCTAATTAATAAAAATATATAATAATTTAAATATATATCTACAGAGTTTCAAAATGCATTAAGCAAAAACTGACTGAACTAATGGGCAAAGTATATCCATAATTAGAACTGGATATTACAATGCACTTCTGTTAGTAGTTAAGATATAAAAATACAGAAGATTTGAAAAATGTATCAACTAACATGACCTAATTGACATTTGTAGAACCTCAGACCTCATTTTCAAGTAGATGTGGAATAATCATTAAGAGAGGTGATTCTCAGTGCCTTTTTAAAAGTTTCAATGCCTTCTAAAAAATGGAAATTATAGAGTATATTCTCTGAGTGCAACTGACTTGTTGGAAGTAAATGACAAAAATATGTATGAAAAATCCCCAGATATTTGGAAACTGAACAACATGCTTCTATATAAATCATAGATCAAAGGAGAATCATAGCGAAATAAAGAATTTCAAACTGAATGTTAGGGAAGATAAGATAGGTGAATATCGGCTGAATGCCGTTAAAGCAATGTTTAAAGGAAAATTTATAGCTTTACATTCTATGCTATACATTAAAAAGGAAAAAATGGTTTAAAATGGTTTAATTCTCCAACTTAATAAGCTTATGACAGAAGACTAAATTAAAACCAAAATAAGTGAATGAGAAGAAAAAAGTGAAGATAAAAGCAGAAAACAATGAAATTAAAAAACAAGCAATAAATATAAATAGCAAAGTAGCAAGTTATTGTTTAAAAGTATAAACTCTAGCAAGAATAATCAAGAATAAAAACATTTTAAAAATCTTACCAATTACCAGAATCAGTAGTGAAAGGTAGGCTATCACTACAAAGTCTATAGATATTGCAAGGATAGTAAAGGACTATTGTAAGCAAATTTATCTAAATAAGTTCAACAAATTTAAATGATATACTCAAATATCTTTAAAAATATAACTTACTAAAACTTAAACATGAAATAAAAAATCTAAATTATCATATATTTGTTGAAATAATTACATGTTAAAATTTTGAAATCAAAATACAGGAAGACAGTCCAACCCAGAGAGTTTCACTGATTAATTTTATCATATATTTAAGGAAGATATAAACTAATCTCATGAGATGGAGATATATGCTCTATTTATACATTATAAAATTGTTATCAAATTACCTCATTTTATTGGAGGTAATCTATAGATATAATGTAGGCTTCCCAGGTGGGACTAGTGGTAAAGAACCTCCCTGCCAGTGCAGGAGATGTTAAGAGAAGTGGGTTCTATTCCTGGGTTGGCAAGATTCCCTGGAGGAGGGCATGGCAATCCACTTCAGTGTTCTTGCCTAGAGAGGAGCCTGGTGGGTCACAGTCCATAGGGTTGCACAGAGTCAGACACAACTGAAGCAATTTAGCATGAACACATGCATAAATATAGTGAGTGATAGTTGCTCAGTCATGCCTGACTACTTGCAACCCCACAGACTGTAGCCTGCCAGGCTCCTCTGCCCAGAGAATTCTCCAGGCAAGATTACTGGAGTGGGTTGCCATGTGCAGTCTCAATTAAAAATTCATCAAATATTTTGAATAAGTTGATCACATGATTTTAAAATTTATAGGCAAATAAAACTCACAACATTGAATCTAAAAAAATACAAATTTGGAGCTTTAAAACATGAAACTTTTAGGAATTTAGCAGAAAATATGGGAGCATATATATGAAAGCATATTAGAGGGGGAAAAGATTACTTTTGACCCAAAAAGTAAGCATAAATGGACACCAACAACAAAATCAACTTAAAGAGATCATTTCCAGTTCACAGTATAATGTATAGAATGTTATATGATGTATGTTATATATATCAGTCAGAAATCAAAGACAAAGAGAGAATCTTAAAAGCTGTAAGAGGAAAAAAGCTTGTGACACATGCCTAGAAATAATGGGATGATATGGTTACAATGTTGAAAGCAAAAAACTGTCAACCAAAAATGCTAAATTTGACAAAACTGTCCTTCAGAAATGGAGAGATAAAGACAGACAAACAAAAGTTGAAGGAATTCATCAGTACTAGACCTACTTTGGTGCTGGTAACTGCAGTCCATGGGGTCGCAGAGTCTGACTCAACTGAGTGACTTCACTTTCACTTTTCACTTTTATGCATTGGAGAAGAAAATGGCAACCCACTCCAGTGTTCTTGCCTGGAGAATCCCAGGGACGGGAAAGCCTGGAGGGCTGCCATCTATGGCAATGCACAGAGTCAGACATAACTGAAGTGACTTAGCAGCAGCAGCAGCAGACCTACTTTACAAGAACCACTGAAAGGAGTTTTCCAGCTAAAATGAAAGTTAGTTAGTTCAGTCACTCAGTCATGTCTGACTCTTTGTGACCCCATGAGTTGCAGCACGCCAGGCCTCCCTGTCCATCATCAACTCCCGGAGTTCACTCAAGCTCACGTCCATCGAGTTGGTGATGCCATCCAGCCATTACCCTCTGTCATCCCCTTCTCCTCCTGCCCCCAATCCCTCCCAGCATCAGAGTCTTTTCCAATGAGCCAACTCTTCACATGAGGTGGCCAATGTACAGGAGTTTCAGCTTTAGCATCACTCCTTCCAAAGAACACCCTGGGCTGATCGCCTTCAGAATGAACTGGTTGGATCTCCTTGCAGTCCAAGGGACTCTCAAGAGTCTTCTCCAACACCACAGTTCAAAAGAATCAATTCTTCGGCGCTCAGCTTTCTTCACAGTCCAACTCTCACATCCATACATGACCACTGGAAAAACTATAGCCTTGACTAGACGGATCTTTGTTGGCAAAGTAATGTCTCTGCTTTTCAATATGCTATCTAGGTTAGTCATAACTTTCCTTTCAAAGAGTAAGTGTCTTTTAATGTTATGGCTGCAATCACCATCTGCAGTGATTATGGAGCCTAAAAAATTAAAGTCTGACACTGTTTCCAGTGTTTCCCCATCTATTTCCCATGAAGTGATGGGACCAGATGCCATGATCTTCATTTTCTGAATGTTGAGCTTTAAGCCAACTTTTTCACTCTCCTCTTTCACTTTCATCAAGAGGTTTTTTAGTTTATCTTCACTTTCTGCCATAAGGGGCAGGGGTGTCATCTGCATATCTGAGGTTATTGATATTTCTCCCAGCAATCTTGATTCCAGCTTGTGCTTCTTCCACCCCAGTGTTTCTCATGATGTACTCTGCATATGAGTTTAATAAGCAGGGTGACAATGTACAGCCTTGATGTACTTCTTTTCCTATTTGAAACCAGTCAGTTGTTCCAAGTCCAGTTCTAACTGTTGCTTCCTGACCTGCATACAGGTTTCTCAAGAGGCAGGTCAGGTGGTCTGGTATTCCCATCTCTTTCAGAATTTTCCACAGTTTCTTGTGATACACACAGTCAAAGGCTTTGGCATGGTCAATAAAGCAGAAATAGATGTTTCTCTGGAACTCTCTTGCTTTTTCAATGATCCAGCAGATGTTGGCAATTTGATCTCTGGTTCCTCTGCCTTTTCTAAAACCACCTTGAACATCTGGAAGTTCACGGTTCACATATTGCTGAAGCCTGGCTTGGAGAATTTTCAGCATTACTTTACTAGCATGTGAGATGAGTGCAATTGTGCAGTAGTTTGAACATTCTTTGGCATTGCCTTTCTTTGGAATTGGAATGAAAACTGACCTTTTCCAGTCCTGTGGCCACTGCTGAGTTTTCCAAATTCGCTGGCATGTTGAGTGCAGCACTTTCACAGCACCATCTTTCAGGATTTGAAATATCTCAACTGGAATCCCAACACCTCCACAAGCTTTGATCATAGTGATGCTTTCTAAGGCCCACTTGACTTCACATTCCAGGATGTCTGGCTCTAGGTGAGTGATCACACCATCGTGATTATCTGGGTCATGAAGATCTTTTTTGTACAGTTCTTCTGTGTATTCTTGCCACTTCTTCTTCATATCTTCTGCTTCTGTTAGGTCCATACATTTTCTGTCCTTAATTGAGCCCATCTTTGCATGAAATGTTCCCTTGGTATCTCTAATTTTTGTGAAGAGATCTCTAGTCTTTTCCATTCTTTTGTTTTCCTCTATTTCTTTGCACTGATGGCTGAGAAAGGCTTTCTTATCTCTCCTTGCTATTCTTTGGAACTCTGCATTCAGATGCTTATATCTTTCCTTTTCTCCTTTGCTTTTCACTTCTTTTCTTTTCATAGCTATTTGTAAGGGCTCCCTAGACAGCCATTGTGCTTTTTTGCATTTCTTTTCCATGGGGATGGTTTTGATCCCTCTCCCCTGTACAATGTGACAAACCTCTTTTCATAGTTCATCAGGCACTCTGTCTATCAGATCTAGGCCCTTAAATCTATTTCTCAATTCCACTGTATAATCATAAGGGATTTGATTTAGGTCATACCTGAATGATCTTGTGGTTTTCCCTACTTTCTTCAATTTAAGTCTGAATTTGGCAATAAGGAGTTCATGATCTGAGCCACAGTCAGCTCCCAGTCTTGTTTTTGCTGACTGTGTAGAGCTTCTCCATCTTTGGCTGCAAAGAATATAATCAATATGATTCTGGTGTTTACCATCTGGTGATGTCCATGTGTAGAGTTTTCTCTTGTGTTGTTGGAAGAGGGTGTTTGCTATGACCAGTGCATTTTCTTGGCAAAACTCTATTAGCCTTTGCCCTGCTTCATTCCATATTCCAAGGCCAAATTTTCCTATTACCCTAGGTGTTGACTTCCTACTTTTGCATTCCAGTCCCCTATAATGAAAAGGACATCTTTTTGGGGTGTTAGTTCTAAAAGGTCTTGTAAGTCTTCATAGAACCGTTCAACTTCAGCTTCTTCAGTGTTACTGGTTGGGGCATAGACTTGGATTACTGTGATACTGATTGGTTTGCCTTGGAAATGAACAGAGATCATTCTGTCGTTTTTGAGACTGCATTCAAGTACTGCATTTCGGACTCTTTTGTTGACCACGATGGCTACTCCATTTCTTCTAAGGGATTCCTGCCCGCAGTAGTATATATAATGATTATCTGAGTTAAACTCACCCATTCCAGTCCATTTTAGTTTGCTGATTCCTAGAATGTCGACGTTCACTGTTGCCATCTCCTGTTTGAGCACTTCCAATTTGCCTTGATTCATGGACCTGACATTCCAGGTTCCTATGCAATATTGCTCTTTACAGCTTCGGACCTTGTTTCTATCACCAGTCACATCCACAACTGGGTATTGTTTTTGCTTTGGCTCCATCCCTTCATTCTTTCTGAAGTTATTTCTCCACTGATCTCCATTAGCATATTGGGCACCTACCGACCTGGGGAGATCCTCTTTCAGTATCCTATCATTTTGCCTTTTCATACTGTTCATGGGTTCTCAAGGCAAGAATACTGAAGTGGTTTGCCATCCCTTCTCCAGTGGACCACATTCTGTCAGATCTCTCCACCATGACCCGTCCGTCTTGGGTGTCCCCACACGGCATGGCTTAGTTTCACTGAGTTAGACAAGGTTGTGGTCTGTGAGATCAGATTGTCTAGATTTCTGTGATTATGGTTTCAGTGTATCTGCCTTCTGATGCCCCCTTGCAACACCTACTGTCTTACTTGGGTTTCTCTTACTTGGACGTGGGAGTATCTCTTCATGGCTGCTCCAGCAAAGCACAGCCACTGCTCCTTACCTTGAACGAGGGGTATCTCCTCACCACCGCCCCTTCTGACCTTGAATGTGGAGTAGCTCCTCTCGGCCCTCCAGCGCCCGCGCAGCCACCACTCCGCCACCACTCCTTGGATGTGGGGTGGCTCCTCTCTAGTCTTTCCCATTCTGTTGTTTTCCTCTATTTCTTTGCATTGATCTCTGAGGAAGGCTTTCTTATCTCTCCTTGCTATTCTTTGGAACTCTGCATTCAGATGCTTCTATCTTTCCTCTTCTCCTTTCTTTTTGCTTCTCTTCTTTTCACAAAGGACTGTAATTATTAACAAGAAATCATGAAAATATAAAGCATGGTGGTAAATATAAGTATATAATCAAATTCAGAATACCCTAAAATTGTAATATGGTGATGTGTTATCCACTTAACTCTAGTATAAAAGCTAAAAAACAAGAATATGAAAAGTAATGATAGCTACCATAATTTTTAAATGAATACACCACATTAAAAGAGATAAACTGTGAAATCAAACACATAAGGGGAAATGGAGTAAAAGGATACAGTTACTGTCTTTGGGCAAAGTTAAGTAGTTAAAATGTAAAATAGATATTTTATCTGGAGATATTTTATGTAAATATCATGGTAACCACAAAGCAAAAACCTACAGTTGGTACACAAAAGGTAAACCAAAGGGAATCAATATATAGCACTAAGAGATATCATTAACTCACAAAGATAGCAACAGAGGAAGAAAGGAACACTCACAAAAATTAACTTGAAAAAAATTGATGACTTTAACTAAACTTCTAAAAATATAAAACTTCTAGAGAAAAAATAGAGAAAAGTTCTTTAATATTGGTCTTGGCCACAGTTTTTTTGGATATGATACCAAAAGTGAAGTCACTCATTTGTGTCTGACTCTTTGCAACCCCATGGGCTGTAACCTACCAGGCTCCTCTGTCCATGGGATTTTCCAGGCGATAGTCCTGGAGTGGATTGCCATTTCCTTCTCCAATGATACCAAAAGCACAAGCAAAAAAAAAAAGTAAAAATTAATACCTGGGACTATATCAAACTAAAAGTCTGTTGCTCAGCAAAAGAAACAGCAAATTGGAAAGACAACATATGGAATGGGAGAGAATATTTGCAAATTATATATCTGATAATGGGTTAATATTCAAAATGTATAAAGAACTCATATAATCCAATAGCAAGAAAAAGATTAAAAAATAGGTGGAAGATCTTAATAGGTATTTTTTTCAAAGAAGGCATACAAAGGTATGTGAAAAAGTGCTCAATATTACTATTCATCAGAATAATGAAAATCACACCACAGTGAGATATCACTTTGCACCTGCTAGAATGGCTTTCATTAACAAATACAAGATAGCTACTGAGAAGTTGCTGGGTAACACAGGGAGCTCACCCTGGTGCTCTGTGACAACCTAGAAGAGTAGGATGGAGTGAGGGGTGGGAGGGAAGTTCAGGAGGGAGTGGACAAAGGTATGCTTATGGCTGATTTATGTTGTTCTATGGCAGAAACCAACATAACATTGTAAAGCAATTATCCTCCATTTACAAAAAAAAAAAAAAAAGATTATGAGAAAGACAAGCAAATATCCAATTAGCATTTTCTTGCTATGATCAGCTGTATTTGCCAAAGCTTTGTCATTAATGAACAATTCAGACCAAAAAAGAAAAAAAGCCCTTTTGCCAATTAACTTTTGAAGTTGTACAAATGTAAAAAAGAAAAAAAATAAAGAGGTAACAAATGTTGGCAAGAATGTGAAGAAAAGAAAAAGAATCTCTTGTAAAAAGAAGTTCCTGGAACTGTGAAGGGTATAGCCACTATGGAAAAAAATTTGAAGATTCCTCAAAAACATAAAAATTGAACAACCATTTGTTGTTGTTGGTTACTCTGCTGCTGCTGCTAAGTCGCTTCAGTTGTGTCTGACTCTGTGCAACCTCATAGATGGCAGCTCACCAGGTTCCCCCATCCCCGGGATTCTCCAGGCAAGAACACTGGAGTAGGTTGCCATTTCCTTCTCCAATGCATGCAAGTGAAAAGTGAAAGTGAAGTCACTCAGTCGTGTCCGATTCTTAGCGACCCCATGGACTGCAGCCTACCAGGCTCCTCCATCCATGGGATTCCAGGCAAGAGTTGGTTACTCAGTTGCATCTGATTCTTTGTGACCCCATAGACTGTAGCACACCAGGCTTCCATGTCCTTCACCATCTCCTGGAGCTTGCTCAGACTCACATCAATTGAGTCAGTGATACCATCCAATTATCTCATCCTGTCATCCCCTTCTCCTCCTGCCCTCAATCTTTGCCAGAATCAGGGTCTTTTCTAATGAGTTGCCTCTTTGCATCAAGTGGCCAAAGTATTGGAGCTTCAGCATCAGTCCTTCCAATGAATATTCAGAGTTGATTTCCTTTAAGATTGACTGGTTTGATCTCCATGTGGTCCAAGGGACTCTTAAGAGTCTTCTCCAACACACAGTTCAAAAGAATCAATTTTTCAGTGCTCCGCCTTCTTTATGGTCCAACTCTCACATCCATACATGACTACTGGAAAGACCATAGCTTTGACTAGGCAGACCTTTGCTAGTAAAATTACGTCTCTGCTTTTTAATATGCTGTCTAGGTTGGTCATAGCTTTTCTTCCAAAGAGTAAGTGTCTTTTAATTTCATGGCTGCAGTCATCATCTGCAGTGATTTTGGAGCCCAAGAAAATAAAATCTTTCACTATTTCCATTGTTTCCCCATCTGTTTGCCATGAAGTGATGGGATTAGATGTCATGATCTTAGTTTTTTGAATGTTGAGTTTTAAGCCAGCTTTTTCACTCTCCTCTTTCACCGTCATCAAGGGGCTCTTAATTTTTCTTCATTTTCTGCCATATGGGTGGTGTCAGCTGTGTATCTGAGGTTATTGATATTTCTCCCATCAATCTTGATTCCAGCTTGTGCTTCATCCAGCCCAGCATTTCTCATGATGCACTCTGCATATAACTTAAATAAGCAGGGTGACAATATACACTCTTGATGTACTCCTTTTCTAATTTGGAACCAGTCTGTTCTATGCCTGGTTTCAACTGTTGCTTCTTGACCTGCATACAGGTTTTGCAGGAAGCAGGTCAGGTGGTCTGGTATTCCCATCTCTTTCAGAATTTTCTACAGTTTGTTGTGATCCACACAGTCAAAGGCTTTAGCATAGTCAATGAAGCAGAAATAGATGTTTTTCTGGAATTCTCTTGCTTTTTCTATGATCCAACAGATGTTGGCAATTTGATCTCTGGTTCCTCTGCCTTTTCTACATCTATCTTGCACATCTGGAAGTTCACAGTTCATGTATTGTTGAAGCCTTGCTTGGAGAATTTTGGGCATTACTTTGCTAGCAGGTGAAATGAGTACAATTGTGCAGTAGTTTGAGCATTCTTTGGCATTGCCTTTCTTTGGGATTGGAATGAAAACTAACCTTTTCCAGTCCTGTGGCCACTGCTGGGTTTTCCAAATTCGTTGGCATATTGAGTCCAGCACTTTAACAGTACCATCTTTATTGATGGTGGAATTCCATCACTTCTTAAGGGGCTTCCTAAGGCCCACTTGACTTCACATTCCAGGATGTCTGGCTCTAGGTGAGTGATCACACCATCATGGTTATCTGGATCATTAAGACCATATTTGTACAGTTCTTCTGTGTATTCTTGCCACCTCTTCTTAGTATGTTCTGCTTTTATTAGGTCCATACTTTTTCTTCTTTATTTTGCCCATCTTTGCATGAAATGTTCCCTTGGTATCTCTTATTTTCTTGAAGAGATTTCTAGTCTTTCCCATTCTATTGTTTTCTTCTCTTTCTTTGAATTGATCACTTAGAAAGACTTTCTTATCTCTCCTTGCTATTCTTTGAAAGTCTGCCTTCAGATGGGTATATCTTTCCTTTATCCCTTTGCCTTTCACTTCTCAGAATTTCTTGTCTATTTCCTTCTTTCTCATGGCTTTAATATTACATTATGTGTGTGTGTATGAGGATGCAGTAATATTTTTAAGATCCTATTTTCATTTTTTTAGATATATATCAAAGAACAGAATTGATACAGCAATTCTATGCCATGAGGAAAAAGGAAATGCTGCCATTTTTTACAACAGGGTTAGAGCTTGGTGGCACTAGGCTTAGTGAAATGTCAGGCAGAAAAAGACAAATGGTGGATGATATCACTTATATGTAGAATCTTAAAAAGCCAAATCATGAAAACAGCATATAATGATGGTTACCAGGAGTTGGGACCTGGGGAAAATGGGAAGATGCTATTCAGAGAGTTCAAACCTCCAATTATAAGACAAATAAAAGTTCTGGGAATCCAATGTAAAACACATGGTGAATATAGTTAATAATATTGTATTACCTACTTGAAAGTTGCTAAGTTATTAATCTTAAACATTTGCATCAGAAAGAGAAATGATAATTATGTTTGTTTCAGATGTTAGCTAGCACAATGGTGTAATCATTCTGCAATACACAAGTCTATCAAATCAACCCATTGTACACTTTAAACTTACATGTTCTATGTAACTTATGTCTTAGTAACGGTGGGGAAAAAGTCAGAATGGAGATTGTCTAAGGGAGTTGTGGCTCGGCCAAATATAGGTAAGAGGAAATTTTCCGGGCTGATAGAAATAGTCTATTGATTGGTATGGTAGTCAGATGGCTATATGTTTGTAAAATCTTAAATATACACTTAACAGTGCTCATTTCACTGTTTGTAAACTTTACCTTAAGAAAAAATAGTATGCTTTTTGCAAACTTGATTTTTCTACCATTTTTAGTAACAAATTACTTAGAACACTTTTCAACTCACTGTGTACCGAAGTTGAGAATGCTCTTCTCAGGTGTAAGCCGGAAAGTCATGCCCAGAGTCATTCAAAGGAAGTAGTTTGGAGACTCTAACATCTAAGTTACTTTAGCAGAGGTGTAGGCAATGAGAAGCAATGAGTGAACAGTTGCGGAAAGTTAGGGTAGAATGGCTGCCATTGCCATTGCCCACAGTTGAAGGAGTTGTAAGCTGTCACCTATAGAAGCCATTATTCATTTATTCAATCAAATATTTAATCAGTATCTAATATGAATTAGCACTGTCCGAGGCCCTGGAAAGCCAATGGTAAACTTCCTAACATCATGGGATTTATATTATAGTGAGAGAGAAATATATCTATCAAATAATCATACCAGCATCGGAACTAATCAGTACTAAAAGTACTAATATGAAATATCAATGAGTGCACAGGGCTATGAAAGTTTATAACAATAAAAGAAACTCCTTATATTTATTTCTTCAGTTCAGTTAGTTGCTCAGTTCTGTCTGACCCCTTCGACCCCATGGACTGCAGCATGCCAGGACTCCCTGTCCATCACCAACCCCTGGAGTTTATTCAAACTCATGTCCATTGAGTTAGTGATGCCATCCAACCATCTCATCCTGTGTTACCCCTTCTCCTACTGCCTTCAATCTTTCCCAGCATCAAGGTCTTTTCAAAAGAGCCAGTTCTTCGCATCAGTTAGCCAAAGTATTGGAATTTCAGCTTCAGCATCAGTCCTTCCAATGAACACCCAGGACTGATCTCCTTTAGAATGCACTGGTTGGGTCTGCTTGCAGTCCAAAGGACTCTCAGGTGTCTTCTCCAACACCACAGTTCAAAAGCATCAATTCTTCGGCGCTCAGCTTTCTTTATAGTCCAACTCTCATGTCCATACATGACTACTGGGAAAACCATAGCTTTGACTAGGTGGACCTTTGTTGGGAAAATTTAATGTCTCTGCTTTTTAATATGCTGTCTAGGTTGGTCATAACTTTCCTTCCAAGGAGCCAGCATCTTTTAATTTCATGACTGCAGTCACCATCTGCAGTGATTTTGGAGGCCCCTAAAAATAAAGTCTTACTGTTTCCACTGTTTTCCCCACTATTTGCCATGAACTGATGGGACCAGATGCCATGATTTTAGTTTTCTGAATGTGAAACTTTAAGCCAACTTTTTTACTCTCCTCTTTCACTTTCATCAAGAAGCTCTTTAGTTCTTCTTCACTTTCTGCCATAAGGGTGGTGTCATCAGCATACCTTAGGTTATTGATGTTTCTCCTGGCAGTCTTGATTTCAGCTTGTGCTTCCTCCAGCCCAGCGTTTCTCATGATATACTCTGCATATAATTAAATAAGCAGGTGACAATATACAGCCTTGAAGGACTCATTTTCCTATTTGGAACCAGTCTGTTATTCCATGTCCAGTTCTAACTGTTGCTTCCTGACCTGCATACAGATTTCTCAAGAGGCAGGTCAGGTGGTCTCGTACTCCCGTCTTTTTCAGAATTTACCACAGTTTGTGGTGATCGACATGATCAGGCTGTGGCATAGCCAATAAAGCAGAAATAGATGTTTTTCTGAAACTCTCTTGCTTTTTCTATGATCCAACAGATGTTGGCAATTTGATCTCTGGTTCCTCTGTCTTTTATAAATCCAGCTTGAACTTCTGGAAGTTCATGGTTCATGTATTGTTGAAGCCTTGCTTGGAGAATTTTTATCATTACTTTACTAATATGTGAGATGAGTGCAATTGTGTGGTAGTTTGAGCATTCTTTGGCATTGCCTTTCTTTGGGATTGGAATGAAAACTGACCTTTTCCAGTCCTGTGGCCACTGCTGAGTTTTCCAAATTTGCTGGCATATTGAGTGCAGCACTTTTACAGCATCATCTTTCAGGATTTGAAACAGCTCAACTGGAATTCCATCACCTTCACTAGCTTTGCTCATAGTGATACTTCCTAAGGCCCACTTGACTTCACATTCCAGGATGTCTGGGCTCTAGGTGAGTGATCACACATCATGATTATCTTGGTCATGAAGATCTTTTTTGTACAGTTCTTCTGTGTATTCTTGCTATCTCTTAATATCTTCTGCTTCCGTTAGGTCCGTACCATTTCTGTCCTTTATCGAGCCCATCTTTGCATGAAATGTTGCCTTGGTATCTCTAATATTCTTGAAGAGATCTCTAGTCTTTCCCATTCTGTTTTCTTCTATTTCTTTGCACTGATCACTGGGATAGACTTTCTTATCTCTCCTTGCTCTTCTTCAGAACTCTGCATTCAAATGGGTATATCTTTCCTTTTTTCCTTTGCCTTTCACTTTTCTTCTTTTCACAGCTATTTGTAAGGTATCCTCAGACATCCACATTGCTTTTTTGCATATCTTCTCTTGGGGATGGTCTTGATCCTTGTCTCCTGTATAATGTCATGAACCTCTGTCCACATTTATTTATTTATTTAAAGCCTACAATGTAATTTGCAATGACCAGTGTGTCTCTTGGCAAAACTCTGTTAGCCTTTGCCTTGCTTCATTTTGTACTCCAAATTTGCTTGTTACTCCAGGTATTTCTTGACTTTCTACTTTTGCATTCCAGTCCCTTATGATGAAAAGGACATCTTTTTTGATGTTAGATCTCAAAGGTCTTGTTAAGTCTTCATAGAAAGAATGTTCAAACTACTGTACGATTGCACTCATCTCACACCCTAGCAAAGTAATGCTCAAAATTCTCTAAGCCAGGGTTCAATGGTACATGAACCATGAACTTCCAGATGTTCAGGCTGGATTTAGAAATGGCAGAGGAGCCAGAAATCAAACTGCCAACATCCGTTGGGTCATCAAAAAAGCAAGAGAGTTCCAGAAAAAACATCTACTTCTGCTTTATTGGCTATGCCACAGCCTCTGACTGTGTAGATCACAGCAAACTGCAGAAAATTCTGACTGGGAATACCAGACCATCTTACCTGCCTTCTGTGAAATCTGTATGTAGGTCAAGAAGCAACAGATAAAACTGGACATGGAACAAAAGACTGGTTCCAAATTGGAAAAGGAGTATGTCAAGGCTGTATATTGTCACCCTGCTTAATTAACATATATGCAGAGTACATCATTAGAAATGCTGGACTGGATGAAGCACAAGCTTGAATCAGGATTGCCAGGAGAAAAATCAATAAACTCAGATACGCAGGTGATACCATCCTATGTCAGAAAGTGAAGAGGAACTAAAGAGCCTCTTGATGAAAGTGAAAGAGGAGAGTGAAAAAGCTGGCCTAAAATTCAGCATTCAGAAAACTAAGAACATGGCATCTGGTCCCATCTCTCCATGGCAAATAGATGGAGAAACAATGGAAACAGTGAGAGACTTTATTTTCTTGGGCTCCAAAATCACTGCAAATGGTGACTGCAGCCATGAAATTAAGACTCTTGCTCCTTGGAAGAAATGCTATGACCAACCTAGACAGCGAATTAAAAAGCAGAGACATTACTTTTCAGAAAAATATCCATCTAGTCAGTGCTATGGTTTTTTCAGTAGTCATATATGGATGTGAGATTTGGACTATAAAGAAAGCTGAGCCCCAAGGAACTGTTGCTTTGAACTGTGGTGTTGGAGAATACTCTCGAGAGTCCCTTGGATTGCAAGGAGATCCAACCAGTCCATCCTAAAGGAAATTAGTCCTGAATATTCATTGGAAGGATTGATGTTGAAGGTAAAACTCCAATACTTTGGTGACCTGATGCGAGGAACTGACTCATTTGAAAAGACCCTGATGCTGGGAAAGATTGAAGGCAGGAGGAGAAGGGGATGACAGAGGATGAGATGGTTAGATGGCATCACTGACTCAATTGTCATGAGTATGAGCAGGCTCTGGGAGTTGGTGATGGACAGGGAAGCCTGGAGTGCTGCAATCCATGTGGTTGCATAGAGTCGGACATGACGGAGTGACTGAACTGAACTGACAAAGTAATTACAGTAGTTGTCATTTCCATTGAATAGCTGAAGATCGTGAGGCAATGAAAACAATAATTTGTGAAGGTCAAAGAGCCAATAAGTGGTGAAGTCAATTTTCATCTAGGTTTTGTGTTCTGTCTCTAAATTATGTGTTTTCAACCAGTCATACTGTGTATATCCACTTAGTCTGGGTGTTTGTGAAGATGTCCCTGAAAAACCATTTAAGCTGAGTTCTGAGAGGTGGGTAGGAATTACATATCTGTGAGCAGGCAGAACAGAATATGAGCAAATTCCTTGATATGGTTGGGAACACAGCATAGTTGATGAATGAGAAAGTTGTGCATATCTATCAATTCTTCAAAAATTAGGTAAGACTCTAATAATGAACAAATCAGTAAAGAGAGGTAGGTTGACTTTCAAGCTCATTGGTTTGTGTGTGTGTGTATGCATGCTCAGTTGTGTCTGACTCTTTGTGATCCGATGGACTGTAGCCTGCCTGGCTCTTCCATCCATGGAGTTTTCCAGGTGAGAATACTGGAGTGGGTTGTCATTTCCTACTCCAAGGGATATTCCTGACCCAGAGATCAAACCTGCGTCTCCTGCATTGGCAGGCAGATTCTGAACCACTGTGCCACCTGGGAAGTACTCATTTGTTCGTTCCCTTACTAAATTAAAAAAAAAAAAAAAAGTGTTAATTAAGAATGAAACTACATCCCCCACCACCAGCTACACCTCTTTCTTGCTCTGCCCTCAGTAGGGCTGGAGAATGGGCCACCACTCACAATTCTGAGACCCTTTCAAACTTAGATACCAGTACTGCACACTCATGTTTAAGTGTTTTGGTCGCAGGAGCAGTGAAACCTTTAGTTTAGCTGCAATCTCTTTTCTAATCCAACTGAGGAAAGTTCTTTTCCCAACAGCTGTGGCCCATTGTTCAACAAAGACTCTTCTCTAGGAAACATGAAGTAGTTAATTCACCCAGCCAAACACAGCAAGAAGAGGATACTTTTCTCAAATATCAAATCAGTCCAATTTCATTTAGACTTAAACGATTTTTCTGGCCCTTCTTCATGTAGATACCCCTGCAGTCAATTAGCATTGTCACTTTTAATCTTCTGTAGTCAGATCCTGGTCATTTCCCATTAGAGTTCCATTAAATAGATTCTTATGGCCTGGCTGAACTCAGTGCAGTATCTGTAGAAAGCTTGCTAGCCATCATTATGCAGCTGGCATTTACTAAAGGTTAGATATTACCGATAACCTTAATCATGAATTATGCTACATTGCCTGAAAATTCACTCCTGGATTTCTTTGCCACCAAACCCAAATGCTGCTGGAATACTCATCTATGCCTGTAACTATGCACCTTGAACTATGCATCTCAGCTCAGATGCCCTTTGCGTCAAGAGCCAAAGCTCCGAAAACAGTCAAGGGTAGAAGAAGCAGCATCTAACTGTGATGCCAGCTATACTCCAACTAAAGAGGAAGAAAGGATCCATCTTCCTCAAGGAAAGAGATCTCTCTCCTACTGTGGCTTTGCTGAAGTTCATCAGGTCTTGCAAATAAAACAGTGGGGCTATAGAAGATTGAAAGACAGCTATAACTTATAGAAAATGTGTAACTTCTAAGTGAAAAAACAAAGCCACGTTTGAGTAACTCAAAACATATAGCATATATGAAATAGCATCCTCTGGTACAAAGTGCAACAAACCAGGTGTCAGAAAGCATGGCGTCCACATATCCAGTACTAACTGTCCCTGTGACCTTGAGAGAGCCAAATGATTCCACTGGGTCTTTTGATCTGGAAGTCACTGCAAGATATAAATTGGATGACTGATGAGTGAAATTAGCTTATTAGCATATGCTGTCTCACTGACAGAGTGGAGACAGAGGAGATAAGCTGGCCCGACCCAGCTGGGCTGGTTCTCTTTATAGAGCAGCTTCAGGCAGAGAGGTCTCTGTACCAGGAGCAGAAAGACAAGAAAGGAAGCACTGAAGGACAGCTGTGTTGAATTGGCTACCATAGTTTTGTTGGCAGCCAGACCTTGGGGATAGAGATCCCTTAGATATAGTAGTATGCACCATCTCATGGAGTGCCAGTGCTTTTAATCCATCCATCCATAGGATTATTCAGTACATTTCTTAAGCACTTTTTAGATAGGGTCCCTGCTCTTCAGGGGCTTATACTTCAGTCAGGCTAGCTTTGGAAGATGGTCCCTGAGAGAATCATGAAATTTACGTGTTTATATTAGACAAAAGTTCTTGGGTCCTAATATAGATTTTATTTCCCCCTAATTGTTCTCTTACCAAGTTTCATCACTGTCATCCTCATCTGCCCCAAAGAAATTCTTCATCCATAAACATCTATAGTGGGTTACCATTCCCTCTTCCAGCGGATCTTCCCAACCCAGGGATCGAACCCACATCTCCTGCTTTGGAGATGAATTCTTTACCATTTGAGCCACCAGGAAAACCCAAACATCTAGAATCAAATAGCAAATAGGGCTAATTGGTGGGTATTTGAGTGCCCACTAATATGTGGTATACTACTGTTTCTGCAGAAATGCAGTTCCTTTGGTTTACCATACCCAGAAACTTGCTCAGGATCATAAAAATGTTCCCCAGTAGGATTCCTGCTAAATTTACTTTAATAAGTGGCTACAGGTCATTTGTAATTAACCTATTAGTACATTCTTGTTAAAGAGCTTGAAAACTATTTTCTTAAGTATTTTCTTAAGCACAATTTCTGAAAATGCCTCTGTGCTATAACGTTTCTCATCAAGTTAATTATTTTTTTTCTTCACACAAGATATGTCAGTTTAACAAAGTCGAGTTGTGATCACTTTAATGTTTTAAAGCAGATGGCTGAAGTGAAAAACCACTGTGGTTTGGAATTGTCTGAGCAAGCTTTCTAGAGGACGTCTAAGTCGGTGTGGGCAGGGAAGAGTCAAATTAAATAAAAGGAAGAAAATGATTTCCAGGAATGAAATGACATGAGAAAAGTTTAGAGGGAGGACTCTTCTGGTGACATTTGCCAGAGGGATGCTGATCTTCCCGCTTATTATGCAGTCCTATGCAGGGACAATGAAAGGTCTTTGGGGCAAGTTTCCCTTTATTTAAAATGCAAACTAGTACAGCCACTATGGAGAACAGTGTGGAGATTCCTTAAAAAACTGGAAATAGAACTGCGTTATGACCCAGCAGTCCCACTGCTGGGCATACACACAGAGGAAACCAGAATTGAAAGAGACACGTGTACCCCAATGTTCATCGCAGCACTGTTTGTAATAGCCACAACACGGAAGCAACCTAGATGTCCATCAGCAGATGAATGGATAAGAAAGCGGTGGTACATATACACAATGGAGTATTACTCAGCCATTAAAAAGAATACATTTGAATCAGTTCTAATGAGGTGGATGAAAATGGAGCCGATAATACAGAGTGAAGTAAGCCAGAAAGAAAAACACCAGTACAGTATATTAACACATATATATGGAATTCAGAAAGATGGCAATGACGACCCTATGTGTGAGACAGCAAAGGAGACACAGATGTGTAGAACAGTCTTTTGAACTCTGTGGGAGAGAGCGAGGGTGGGATGATTTGAGAGAATAGCAGCAAAACATGTATATTATTGTATGTGAAACAGATTGCCAGTCCAGGTTTGATGCATCAGACAAGGTGCTCAGGGCTGGTGCACTGGGATGACCCTGAGGGATGGGATGGGGAGGGAGGTGGGAGGGATGTTCAGGATGGGGAACACATGTACACCCATGGCTGATTCATGTCAATGTATGGCAAAACCCACTACAATATTGTGAAGTAATTATCCTCCAATTAAATACATTTTTAAAAATGTAAATAGAAAAATATAAATAAAAACAAGTGGCATTGGTTTGTAGCCACAGTATCAATACCTACACATATCTGAGAAGTAGTGATCTGCTTACAACCTTCTAATATTTTATCCTTGTGTTCATTTGAGTCCTTTGAGAAGTGGATGCTAAAATGTGATCAGACATGCAAGAAATCTATGAGGGAAAATACCTGGGAGGGAGCTGCGAGAGGGTGGGAGAGCTGTCAGACTGTGATTAAGCCTGACCCTGAGTGAAGGAGAGTGAGGAAAGGAAGGAATCTGGGGAAAGCATGGCAGGCTGCAGTGCGAGTCTAGGGAAAGTTTGCTGAGACTCTCAAAGATCCTCAAGCTAAGGTCAGCCTTCAGAGAAGAACTGCATTTCCCAGGCATGGGGCTGCCTTAATGTCCCCTTTGCTCCAGGGCTGTTAGGGAGCAGCCCACAGGAGCACAGCTCCCCATGCAACAGTGCAATAGGTTTCAGAGAGCAGCAACCAAGGCCCTTAAGCAGTTGCATTCCCTGCCATCAGAAATCTGAAAGGCACGTTCTCTTGGTCACTGTAACCCTGAAATTAGACCTCAGATCACACTGCAAAATGTGGGTCACATGTGTCTCACACTGAATTCTAAAAAAATTTTTAAAAACATTTATTTTCATTTATTTACTTGGCTGCACCAAGTCTAAGCTGTAGCATGTGGGATCTTTAGTTGAGTCATGTGGATCTAGTTCCTGACCGTGGATCAAACCTGGGGCCCCTGCCTTGGGAGGAGGGAGTCAGCCGCTGGACCACCAGGGAAGTCCTGAATTCTAGCAGTTTTAATTTAGGGGGGTTAGTAATAGGTGGCACTATTGTTAAAGAACCTGCCTGCCAATGAAAGAGACATAAGAGACACAAGTTCACACCCTGGGTCGGGAAGATTTCCTGGAGGAGGGCATGGCAATCCAGTCCAGTATTCTTGTCTAGAGAATCCCATAGGCAGAGGAGCCTGGCAGGCTACAGTCTGTAGGGCCGCACAAAGTCAGACATGACTGAAATGACTTAGCAGGCAGGCAATTATAATACCTACCATGATAAGTTGCCTTGTATACTCACAATAGCACCACCAAGAAAATATTGCCAGGCTAATCTGATAAATGAAGAAACCTAGTTGATACAACAGTATCTGAACAGTGAACTCAGACCCAGATCTTTTAACTCCATGTCTTTTAGCTCCGTACTCCTGCTAATTATAATAAGGAGCAGACTACCCATTTTCTGAGAGAATGAGCAGTATGGTGAATAGAACACGACTAAGGCAGCAATAGAAATTGACACTGGAAAAAGGGGCACTATGAATAATTCCATCAGAGGAGCAATGCTTTCTTCATTGGCATCTTTTTCACTTCAGTTTATAATCCCACCGCATCTGCCAGGAGCAAGTGTATAATATCAGTCTTGTCCAAAGCACCAACAGATTTTAGATAATCTCAGACGGTAGAGCATCTGCCTGCAACGTGGGATACCCGGGTTCGATCCCTGAGTCAGGAAGATCCCCTGGAGAAGGAAATGGCAACCTACTCCAGTACTCTTGCCTGGAAAATTCCATGGATGGAGGAGCCTGGTGGGCTACAGTCCATAGGCTCATAAAGAGTCGAACACAACTGAGCGACTTCACTTTCACCAGGAGAACCACCTCTAGGATCAGGAAATAATTAACCATAGCTCCTTCCCACCTCCGATTCTTTTTTCAGGGAAAAATCCCTTTTCAGGATCCTCTGTGCCAATCCTCCAGCCCCATCAAAGTACCTGGAACCTCTCATCCTCTATTTAGAGGATTTGTTTTAGATTGTAATTACAGATTAAATTTCACATTTATTCAGCACCTTTTACCACCAACCCTACATTTTATTTGCAGATGGCTATTTGCCTACAGTATGTTATTTGTTTAATTGATTGACTGTCTCCATTTCCAGAATAATTGTTTATCTCAAGTGGCATAGGTGCACACACTGTTCCTATGCCATTCTTGGGAAGAGAGTGCTGGTTGCTTGGAATAATTCACTGTCTCATTAAAGAAAAGAGACCAAAACTTAGTTCCAAAACTTCTCAACAAAGGTACATGTTCCTCATACCTTTGCAGATTTCATCTTTTCCTGATGAATTTGCACACAGGAAGAGTGCTTGCTCAAGTTGAAGTCAATCAAATATTTTAGAGAAAACGTGAACTTCATAATTCTGTCTTCCAGTCTGTTAAACATCTTTCCCTTTCCACACAGATCATGATTTTTTTTTTTTTTCTGCTTGCTGTTATTGGTTTCACAAAGCTTAGAAGTTTCTCCCCTATGGCTGCAGGAGATAAGGGTCTCTCAAAACAGTCATAGATACATTCTGGCTTTCATATCATGCTCCTGAATTGATAGCTGGTTGACTTGAGCCAGTCGTTTTCAGCCATCATTGCAATAAAGGCACCAGTGAAATATGTGGTCCTTTCACTTATGACTGCAGTCGTATTTCTCAATAGCCGAGATGTTGCTTAACCCAGTGCAACCACTTCTAGCTGTATTCCATCCCAGTTCACTATAGCTGAGAGTCTTGGTTCCTGAGATGCTATGGTATGCTAGGTTACCACCCTGGCACATCCACCAGCAGGGGTCTGCTGTGGGGCGTCTGGCCAGCAAGAAATTCCATGTCAGAATTCCTTCTTGAGGAACTTCTTAAGAAAACTGGTATAAAAACTTCTTGTAGGAGTTCTAGTTTGGGTGGTCCCAGAGAGATTTAAACCTAAGAGGAAGTACAAGGAGCACCGCTAGGAAAATGAGAAAAGTGATACAGGGAAGAAACTGCTGCTGCTGCTAAGTAAGTCGCTTCAGTTGTGTCCGACTCTATGCAACCCCATAGATGGCATCCCACCAGGCTCCGCCGTCCCTGGGATTCTCCAGGCAAGAATACTGGAGTGGGTTGCCATTTCCTTCTCCAATGCATGAAAGTGAAAAGTCAAAGTGAAGTCGCTCAGTCGTGTCTGACTCTTGGCGACCCCATGGACTGCAGCCTACCAGTCTCTTCCATCCGTGGGATTTTCCAGGCAAGAGTACTGGAGTGGAGTGCCATTGCCTTCTCCAACAGGGAAGGAAGGACAGCCCCAAAAGCTGTACATTTTGAAGCCTGCCACTGGAAGTGTAACACTTGGTCTTAATCCTATGGGAAAACTTTGGAGAAAAATATAAAACACCCCTGAGTATTATCTCACGTGAGTGGTAGGGAAACTGTGACATTTTTATACCGATTCCTAAGTCATTGATTGAAGGTTTTTTCCCAGGGGTGTTTATTTTATTGTACTGAAGGCTTGCCACACACAAGGGCAGCGTGGGCTTCTGCACTTCTTATGTGGACACTGGGAATTGAAAATCAGCCAGAGCACTTGAAGTGGTAGCTTGTAAGTGTTGTGGGCATGAGCCCTGACAGCATCAGTGACATTCATACTTTGAAGGATGAACATGTTAAATTCTTTAGATTTAAGCTAAATGGCATAACCCAGTCCTGGCTCAAATTCTGTTGCCTTCTTTGAGTGTTAAGATTATGTGCAAGGTCTGGATTTCACACAAGCAGTTTCTTAGATTATTGCTTCATTTAACCTGTGATAAACTATAAGATGAGAGGGAGTCTAGCTTTGGGGTCAGTCAGGATGGACTTGTGGGCTTCCCTGGTGCCTCAAATGGTAAAGAATCTGCCTGCACTGCAGGAGACCTGGGTTTGATCTCTAAGCTGGGAAGATTCCCCTGGAGAAGGGAATGGCAACCCACTCCAGTATTCCTGTCTGGAGAATTCCAGTGGACAGAGGAGCCTGTTAGGCTACAGTCCAGGGGGTTGCAAAGAGTCAGACATAGCTGAGCGACTAACACACAGGCTGAACTTTGAACATAAGCTCTCTTGTTATTTGTGGCCTCTGACAAGTTTTTGAGAGCTAGACATCTCAGTTTTCTTGCCTGTAAAATAGGAATGACACTAC
Source organism: Budorcas taxicolor (assembly GCF_023091745.1). Classification (NCBI taxonomy): domain Eukaryota; kingdom Metazoa; phylum Chordata; class Mammalia; order Artiodactyla; family Bovidae; genus Budorcas; species Budorcas taxicolor. Next base: position 103,334,807 of record NC_068911.1, read on the forward strand.
TTACCTCCTAACAGTTATTATGATGAAGGAAGACATGGTGCATTTAAAGAGTGTGACACAGTGCTTCACAAACAATCAGCCTTCATTAAATTGTAATCCAAGAGGATTCAGAAATAAATTAAAATTTGTATTGACATGAAACTTACTATTTCCCCAAGCTTTGATAAGGCCCTTCTGACAATTCTCAGATATGCCAATTTATTTACCTAGCATGAGAAATGCTGGGCTGGAAGAAGCACAATGCTGGGCTGAAATCAAGATTGCCGGGAGAAATATCAATAACCTCAGATATGCAGATGACACCACCCTTATGGCAGAAAGTGAAGAAGAACTAAAAAGCCCCTTGATAAAAGTGAAAGAGGAGAGTGAAAAAGTTGGCTTAAAGCTCAACATTCAGAAAACAAAGATCATGGCATCTGGTCCCATCACTTCATGGGAAATAGATGTGGAAACAGTGTCAGACTTTATTTTTTGGGGTTTCCAGTGGTCATGTATGGATGTGAGAATTGGACTGTGAAGAAAGCTGAACACCGAAGAATTGATGCTTTTGAACCGTGGTATTTGGAGAAGACTCTTGAGAGTCCCTTGGACTGCAAGGAGATCCAACTAGTCCATTCTGAAGGAGATCAGCCCTGGGATCTCTTTGGAAGGAATGATGCTAAAGCTGAAACTCCAGTACTATGGCCACCTCATGCGAAGAGTTGACTCATTGGAAAAGACTGATGTTGGGAGGGATTGGGGGCAGGAGGAGAAGGGGATGACAGAGGATGAGATGGCTGGATGGCATCACTGACTTGATGGACGTGAGTTTGAGTGAACTCATCGGGAGTTGGTGATGGACAGGGAGGCCTGGCATGCTGCGATTCATGGGGTTGCAAAGAATTGGACATAACCGAGCGACTGAACTGAACTGAAGTGAACTGAGATGTCTTCTATTTGGCCTGCTAGACTCATCCTTAACATTTTTTTCACTCCTCTTTCTGTCCTTAAATGCTGACCCACTTCTCTCGCCTCAGTGGACTCTTCTGTTCCATTGGATTAGCCAATGGGAAGGAAATTAGCAGGGGAAGGAAATCAGAAGACAGAAGAAATTGAAGTCATGATGTATATTCCCCACCTATAACCTCCCTTCTGGGTCATCACTGGTTGGCCACATGCCTCTATTATAGGTTACAACCAGTGGCAGGTGAATCCCTCTTTTTTACAAATTAATTTTACTTTTTTATTGAAGTACAGTTGACTTACAATATTGTGACAATTTCTGCTGTACAGCAAAATGACTCAGTTATACACCTATAGGCATTCTTTGTATTCTTTTCCACTATGGTTTATCACAGGATATGGGATATATTTCCCTGTGCTACACAGTAGGACCTTGTTGTTTATCCATTCTATATATCAAAGCTTACACCAGCTGATCCCAGCCTCCCAGTCGTTCCCTCCCCATCTACTCTCCCTGTTTTCAACCACAAGTCTGTTCTCTGTGTCTTTGAGTCTGTTTTGCAGATATGTTTATTTGTGCTCTGTTTTAGATTTCACATATACATGATATCATATGGTATTTGTCTTTCTCTTTTTGACTTACTTCACTCAGTGTGATAATCTCTCCATACAGCTTCCCTCTGGATTGTGTCTGACTCTTTGCAACCCCACGGACTGCAGCATACCAGGCCTCTCTGTTTGTCACCAACTCCCAGAATTTACCCAAACTCATGTCCATTGAGTCGATGATGCCATCCAGCCATCTCATCCTCCATAGTCCCCTTCTCCTCCTGCCTTCAATCTTTCCCAGCTTCAGGGTCTTTTCAAATGAGTCAGCTCTTTGCATCAGGTGGCCAAAGTATTGGAGTTGCAGCTTCAAATCAGTCTTACATATACCTGAATTTGAATCTCAAAGTATCTACCATTTGGAGTGTTTTTCATCTGTCACATTATAATAATGGATCATTTTTGTAATAAAAAGAAAGATGTGTGTTATTAATTTATTACATTTGAAATGAAATTTTCAAATGTTCAGTATATCAGTGGAAGGTAGCTATCAGTATTGCTGGGGTGTGGATATAGTGGAAAAGGAGGGGTTAGAAATTGAGAGAGTAGCATGGAAATATATACACTGCCATATGTAAAATAGATAGCCAATGGGAAATGGCTGTATTATGCAGGTAGCTCAACCTGTTCCTCTGTGACAACCTAGAGGGTTGGGATGGGGTGGGAGGTGGGAGGAAGGTTTAAGAGGGAGGGACATATGTATTCCTATGGCTGATTCATGTTGATGTATGGCAGAAACCAACACAGTATTGTAAAACAATTATTCTCCAACTAAAAATTGATGAATTTTTAAAAAGAAGCAGTATATGTGCAGAAGGAGGAGCTATGGAGCCTGGGATATAGGCAAGTTTGAAGGGACAGTAATCTCTTTAGACAAGTGCTTTCAGTCCTGGTATTCCTTGACACAGGAGGGCTCTGCCCCTTTTCCTAAATAACCTCTGGGGCTTGTCATTGAGAGCCACACAGAGGAAGCAAGGAAAAACTTTGTTGCCCAAAGTGTCAATTACATGTGAGGTTATATAACCCAGAACTAAGTCCAAGAAGAGAAAATAGGATGTGATCAGATGACTACAATTAGGAAATTAAACTCACACTTCCCACATCCTTGTATTAAACACAATCTGTACCTCCAGTCCTCAAAAAAGGATGACTTTATGGACTTGGCAAGTACATAATCACATTAAATAGCGGAAAACCATATTGTACAATTTCAAATATAGGATGAAGTGGCTGCCTCAGAACAAGGTTAATCTGACTGAAAGGAAGTTTCTTGGATTACTTCCCAGCCCCAGTAGGCTGTGAAGGGGGCCAGTATGTGGGCGCTTCTGCCACATGTTGCCCTGCTCTGCAATTGCCTTGGCCCCTTTTGCTTCACTTCATTCGTCCTCTCACTCAATACTCTGTTTCATCTTTCTCTCCATTGAGGTACCACATGTGACTGTACTAGAGAAGACAGGATTGACCTTGGTGATCCTCAGGACAAAGTGGCCTGGGCCCATGCAGACATAATCAGCCTCACAACAAAGAAATTCTAGCGAATGCAAATGTGGGATGAAAGTGCAATGTATAGGAAAGGGGGCAATATTTCACAGCATTTTCTTTTATCTATAGGCTTCCCGAGTGGCTCAGACAGTAAAGAACCTGGCTGCAATGCAGCAGACCCAAGTCCTGTCCCTGGGTTGCAAAGATCCCCTGGAGAAGGGAATGGTGCTCCAACCCACTCCAATTGCCTGGAGAATTCCATGGACAGAGGAGCCTCGTGGGCTACAGTCCATAGCATTACAAAGAATTAGACACAACTGAGTAACTGACATTTTCTGTGTCTACACAGACTTGGTAACAACTATCAGCCACCAAGGCCAAGAGAACTATGTTAGAGTTCTCAAGGCATCTCTGATTTTAATCATCTCTTTCTATTTTTTATCAACCAAATTCTCTGGCTTGCCTAGAATTTGCCTTCTTTTCATAATTCCTCTGCTACTCCCTGAAAATCCTCTTAGTCTAATATTTTTATCAATTTGTATTTGCAGAAGTACTGGAGTTTAATGAATAAAGGATCAGGCTTTAGGACCTGGTGGCTTTGGTTTGAATCCATAGATATAGGTCATTGGGATTTATGTTAAACTGAATGAGTGGAAGGTATGATATAACTAGTTGAAAAGAAGAAGAAAAGTTTATTCCCTGTTTAGGGCTATTTGGGTTTAATTAGATGGCTCACCCAAAGTACTTAGCATATACTAAACACATGGCATAATCTAAACTTCAAATACATATTGTCTCATATGTTTCTTCATTTCTTACTTTTCCTTGGGAAATTTTTTCATGCTTTCTGCCTAACTATTACTGCCATTGTCCCATACTTTAACTGTATATCCATTTTACTCTTTTCCTAAGACTTCAGAAAATATGGTAGGATGCTCTTAGTATTAATGGGTTACATTACCATCTCAGCAGAAAAGAGTACCTGATACCCTGTAGGTAAATAGAGTATGCAGAATAGAGTTGCAAATGTCGGGGGCTTAGCATCAACACGAGTGGGCTGGAGGCCTGTGGCATGGTGGGAACAACCCAGAAATGGGAAATATGAGACTGGAAACCTTGGCCAACTCAGACATTAACCAGTTTTGCCCTCATTGGTCCTATTTGTCTGTGTAATTAAATAACCAATTGAACTGGATGCTATCAGTTTCCTTCCAGCTTCAACATTTGTAACTCTGTTTAATTAGATCTTACCCTTCATAGAGCATAAAACACCTTAAAAATTTTAGGCTTAAATTTGACCTAATTAGCAATCCATCTTCTAATAGGCTTAGTATCCCTGAATATTTTTGAATCTGTTAGCACATCAACTAAAACAAACAAAATTAAGGGCATTGCACTAGACACCTTACTGCAGAAAACATATCTCAGACTTTGTCCCCACTAATCAGAGTCTAATTGAGGCACAACCTTTCATGTCTCAGGAAGCAGCAATGCACATGTGACTATATATATGTATATTACATGTAAAATGCATATAGATGAGGGAATTTGCAGTGGAGGTGGAGGTGCAGTTAAGTATTGCCCAGGGACTACCTCTTACTGAAAACGTACTCTCTGTTGGTCACACTTCATGTTACTTTGTTGAACTCACAACTCTACTGGGGAGGCATTATTATTATTCCTTCTTTATAGAAGTAAAACAGGTTAAAAAGAGATACTAAGGTGCGTGCATGTTCAGCCATGTTCAACTCATTGTGACACCATGGGCTATACCACCAGACTCCTCTGCCCATGGAATTTTCCAGGCAAGAATACTGGAGTAGGTTGCCATTTCCTCCTCCATGGGACCTTCCCAACCCAGGGATTGAACCCGTGTCTCCTGCACTGGCAGGTGGATTCTTGACCACTGAGTCACCTGGGAAGACAGGCTAGATCAAACTGGGTTTCAGTCCCAGACATCCTTGATTGTAAAGTGCATGTGCTTCTCATCTGGCCACAGAAAGTTGAGGCCTGAAGGATAGAGAGTGTTTGCAAATAAATAAAGGATGTCTCTATCAAAATGTACGTTAGAGTTGAAGGGGATGAAAACTGTAGAAAATAGAAGCTACCCTCGCATCAATGTCCAGCACAACTCAAGAAAAGAATTCTGAATCCTCCTTTTTTGTTTTGTTTTTCAAATTTAGAATTAAGCAAGCCCCAAAGAAATGTGGGAATTTGAGTTGGCCTAGAAGCATAGACTAGCTGGTTTAGACTCTTCTATGAGGGAGGGTGATGACAACAGCAGAGTCTTTCCAAAGAATGTCATCAGCAAATGAAAGCCCTGCAGGTAGTTGGATGAACATGGAGGTGGGATTCTATTAGTGACCAAGCACCAAGAATACCTGCAGAGAGCCTGCAACAAGAGTTTACCAATTTTACCCTGCATCTCAGATTTCATTTTGTTCTCCGAGAGCTTTAGAAAAAATAATGTTTAAATTAAGTTTGTTGCAGCTGCGCTGTCAGGAACTTACCGAGCGCTACAGCCATTGGAGCAATTAAAAAAAATTGCACAGAAGGTAATTAAAAGCCTTACTGGTTCTTGCGATTAGACTGACATTTTAAATGCCTCTGGATGTTTTATTGTGCCAATAACCTATTTCCCTCGTCTCCAAGAGAAATACAACTGACATCAGTAATTTACCCAAATACTCTACAGGTAACATGTGCCAAATCCAAACCTGCACTAAATTAGGGCCAGAATTCTCCTCTGTGCAGTCAGTAGGATACATCTTAATGGGTAAACTGCTGTTTGCAAATTCCTTCTATATGTTTGTGTGTTTTGTGTTCACCATCCTGTTTGCTTGGCGCTGAGAACATACCCTAATGATGACTGCTGGCTAGAATACCCAGGATCTATCGTCAGGGCAATCATTTCCATTTTACATGCACTGATACAAGGACAGAGCTCAAGGCTTTGGAGGACAGGGCCTTATTTTGTCATCATTACTGAATGATTATGATTTATTGGAGAATGTGGATTCCTTAATAGACTACTTATACCAAGGGAATCCTGTCCCCTCCATCCATAGCCCTGGATTCAGGATTAAAATTGTTCAGTTGCTAAGTTGTGTCTGACTCTGTGACCCCATGGACTGTAGCAGACCAGGCTCCTCTGTCCTCCACTATCTCCTGGAATTTGTTCAGATTCATGTCCATTGAGTCAGTGATGCCATCCAACCATCTGGTCCTCTGTTGTCCCCTTCTCCTCCTGCCCTCAGTCTTTCCCAGCATAAAGGGTACTTTCCTATGAGTTGACAGTTTGCATCAGGTGGCCAAAGTATTGGAGCTTCAGCTTCAGTCCTTCCAATGAGAACACTGGTTTGTAATTTTGTTAGTAACCTGATACTTTACCATATGACTGAATTTAAAAAAACTATCCTGACTCAGGGACTGGGAACTTGAGGACGCATCCTAATCTGCAGCATAGTTCCTCTGGGTTTTTTGTTCACTGAGGGATGGGCCCCAGGATAAGTTGTGGGTTCCCTACTGTAGCAGGACAAACATGTAGGCCAGTCTTTCCTCAGGAATGCAAGAAATGAAAATGATCAACACAGAGAAGAAGAGAAATGGAATAGAAAGTGGGCTCAGTTGTTTCATCATGATGAAATATTATGATAAAAGTTAAAATCACTCTTAAACTCAGGCAAAAAAGAAAGAAAAAAACACCCTGTAAATTGCCTTAGCTTCCTGTTAGGAAGGACTTCCCTGGTAGCTCAGAGGGTAAAGCATGTGCCTGCAATGTGGGAGACCTGGGTTCGATCCCTGGGTCGGGAAGATACTCTGGAGAAAGAAATGGCAATCCACTCCAGTACTCTTGCCTGGAAAATGGCATGGATGGAGGAGCCTGCTAGGCTACAGTCCATACCCTGGAGAAAGAAATGGCAATCCACTCCAGTACTCTTGCCTGGAAAATGGCATGGATGGAGGAGCCTGCTAGGCTACAGTCCATGGGATCACAAAGAGTCGCACACCTCTGAGCAACTTCACTTCTCCCCTTAGGTGGTATTAAAGACTAAAGATGAACTAATCTGTAAGCACCTCTCTTTAGACTTTCTAGGAGAAACAACATTTTAATTTGCTCTCTTAATTTCTTTCTGTGTGATTTACATTTTCTAGTGTGTGGAGTCATCTATAACCACTGTAAATGGCTCTCAGCTCTGTCGCTCTCCTCTTTGAGCAGCTTCTCAACTGGAAAGTGGCAATACCACCAACACTTCCCAGTCCTTTCCAGGACCCTTGGTTTATCTGCATGTAAAGAACACACAGCAGCTTACATCTTCAATCCTTTGGGCTCACAGGCCAGGTCACAGCAAAACTGAAGATGGTGATACGTCAAATAAGAGTGCAAATAAAGAGAGAATGAATTTCTTAGTAGAGTCAGCTAGATAAGCACCAGATTTAATCAAATTAGATGCTCAGATTTTAGGAGCCTGTTAGGGAACTCCATATGAAGAAGGCATCACAGAGGACAGAAGAAAAGATGCTTGAAATCTATCAAAAAAGAAATTGGGTTATACAACATGAGACTGTCACAATGGATAGAAAGATGCAATAGGCAACAAATATGAATTCCTTTACTGGTGTTAAATGGAGTTGTTGTTCGGAGTACAACAAGGAGCCAAAGGCTCAGGAGCCTCAGGGGACAGCCACCGTGGCCTTTGCGTCTTCCCTGAGAGTGACAGCAGTAATCAGAGTAAGGAGTCCATGGGCCCTTACTCAGAGTGAGAGCTCCTTTGCCACATATTCGTGAATTTTATTTATATATCTTCAATACTTTCTCACGACTTTCCTGGAGACTCTGGCCACTCACTTTCATACCCATCAGATACAAATAACTAGTAACACCTAAGGACATTCTATTTTTAAGATTAATTTTTACTGTTTGGTGGTGCTGGGCCTTTGTTGCTGTGAGGGCTTTCTCTAGTTGGATTAGGCAGGCTGCTCTTAGTTGTGGAATGCAAGCTTCTCTTTTGGGTGGCTTCTGTTACAGAGCATAGGCCCTAGGGTGTGGGCTCAGCAGTTGCGGCACACAGGCTTTGTTGCTTCAAGGTGGGGATGACCCAATCCATGTCCCCTGCATCAATAGGCAGATTCTTAATCACTGGATCACCACGGAAGCCCTAGAGAGATTCTTAAAACTCTGGTGAATCGAAGACGAACTTCCCTGGCCCATGTCTCATATATTCTTGCATATGCAGACCCAAGCACCGACCTATTTCTATAGAGAGAGGAGCTTTGAAAGTATGAATTCTTATACTGAGGTGAGTAGTAAGGAAGTCAAATAAATCTAGTCCTCTAAACATTTCAAAAGAGGACCCAGTGAACCCAGGATGATTAAGGGAAACATAAATATAAAATCTTCTTGCACTTTCAGTGGAAAAAAATTAAAGTGGATTTCATTCAGTGAAATAATCCTTGAGATAAACATTTGGCCATTATCTCATCATTAAAAAAAGGTTAAGTGAATTTTGATATCTGTTGCTTGATTTAATGTTATAATTTATATAAAATTTATATAAAATTTAAGCTAAATATTAGAAAAAACAAAATGTTCTCTCAAGATGCTGAATGGTCCAACAATGACATAGCAGCTCAAGTATAATAATTGAGTTTATTTGCTTATATAGGTCAATGTCAAGAACTGGTGACACTTTTACCATGTCATCTAAAATTTAAATTAGTTCATTAAATTCTTTTTTTGTCAGGTGTGAAAACATGTAGAATATGCTTTAGGTGAAAAAAATGAACTTCACAAATGATAATATATGTCAAAATTTCCAAAAGATTTTGGGTTGTATTACTGAATTATGTGTATGGGAAATTAAAGTCATTTAATTCCTTTAAATTAACTAAGAAAAAAATCCCTCAGTATTATACTTTCAAATGTTTAATTTCAGGTACGTAAATTCACCATGCATGCAAATCTTTTAGAAAATAAGCAACTAAATTCTGAAGAAATGCCATTTTTAAGATAAATAATAAGTATTAATATCTGATAAGCATTACCAGGCATGAAATGTGGAAAGTGCTAGAACCTGGGAGGGACAGAATTCAGCCACCCTGAGAAGGCATATAATTCATGCCCTTTTGACACCAAACCACTATACCTAAAGTAGATTTGAAACTTGTAAATATCTTGACACATCTTAATGAAACAATTAGAAATTTTTTTAAAAAAATTAGTTTACATAGACACTTGGAACATGTCCCTGTACTTGTACTTCCAATCCAGGCAAGAATACTGGAGTGGATAGCCATTACCTTCTCCAGGAGATCTTCCTGACCCAGGGATCAAACTGGTATCTCCTGCATTGCAGGCATATTCTTTACGATCTGAGCCACCAAGAAAGTCCTCATGATGAACTACTTGCATCCAAATATGGAAATAGTGAATTACCCAATAATTCATTATAAGAGCAAATGTGATACATTCATTCAGTTCAGTTCAGTTCAGTTGCTCAGTCGTGTCCAACTCTTTGTGACCCCATGAATCGCAGCACGCCAGGCCTCCCTGTCCATCACCATCTCCCGTAGTTCACACACACTCACGTCCATTGAGTCCATGATGCCATCCAGCCATCTCATCCCATGTCGTCCCCTTCTCCTCCTGCCCCCAATCCCTCCCAGCATCAGTGTCTTTTCCAATGAGTCAACTCTTCGCATGAGGTGGCCAAAGTACTGGACTTTCAGCTTTAGCATCATTCCTTCCAAAGAAATCCCAGGGCTGATCTCCTTCAGAATGGACTGGTTGGATCTCCTTGCAGTCCAAGGGACTCTCAAGAGTCTTCTCCAATCCCACAGATCAAAAGCATCAATTCTTCGGCGCTCAGCCTTCTTCACAGTCCAACTCTCACATCCATACATGACCACAGGAAAAACCATAGCCTTGACTAGATGGACCTTAGGCGGCAAAGTAATGTCTCCGCTTTTGAATATACTATCTAGGTTGCTCATAACTTTTCTTCCAAGGAGTAAGCGTCTTTTAATTTCATGGCTGCAATCACCATCTGCAGTGATTTTGGAGCCCCCCAAAATTAAGTCTGACACTGTTTCTACTGTTTCCCCATCTATTTCCCATGAAGTGATGGGACCGGATGCCATGATCTTCGTTTTCTGAGTGTTGAGCTTTAAGCCAATTTTTTCACTCTCCTCTTTCACTTTCATCAAGAGGCTTTTTAGCTCCTCTTCACTTTCTGCCATAAGGGTGGTGTCATCTGCATATCTGAGGTTATTGATATTTCTCCTGGCAATCTTGATTCCAGCTTGTGTTTCTTCCAGTCCAGCGTTTCTCATGATGTACTCTACATGTAAGTTAAATAAGTTAAATAAGTACGTTAAATAACGTACTCCTTTTCCTATTTGGAACCAGTCTGTTGTTCCATGTCCAGTTCTAACTGTTGCTTCCTGACCTGCATACAGATTTCTCAAGAGGCAGGTCAGGTGCTCTGGTATTCCCGTATCTTTCAGAATTTTCCACAGTTTATTGTGATCCACACAGTCAAAGGCTTTGGCATAGTCAATAAAGCAGAAACAGATGTTTCTCTGGAACTCTCTTGCTTTTTCCATGATCCAGCAGATACTGGCAATTTGATCTCTGGTTCCTCTGCCTCTTCTAAAACCACCTTGAACATCAGGGAGTTCACGGTTCATGTATTGCTGAAGTCTGGCTTGGAGAATTTTGAAAATTACTTTACTAGCATGTGAGATGAGTGCAATCGTGAGGTAGTTTGAACATTCATTGGCATAGCCTTTCTTTGGGACTGGAATGAAAACTGACCTTTTCCAGTCCTGTGGCCACTGCTGAGTTTTCCAAACTTGCTGGCATATTGAGTGCAGCACTTTTATCTTTCAGGAATTGAAACAGCTCAACTGGAATTCCATCACCTCCACTAGCTTTGTTCATAGTGATGCTTTCTAAGGCCCACTTGACTTCACATTCCAGGATGTCTGGCTCTAGATTAGTGATCACATCATCATGATTATCTGGGTCGTGAAGATCTTTTTTGCACAGTTCTTCCATGTATTCTTGCCACCTCTTCTTAATATCTTCTGCTTCTGTTAGGTCCAGACCATTTCTGTCCTTAATCGAGCCCATCTTTGCATGAAATGTTCCCTTGGTATCTCTAATTTTCTTGAAGAGATGTCTAGTCTTTCCCATTCTGTTGTTTCCCTCTATTTCTTTGCATTGATCACTGAGGAAAGCTTTCTTACCTCTTCTTGCTATTCTTTGGAACTCTGCATACAGATGCTTATATCTTTCTTTTTCTCCTTTGCTTTTCACCTCTCTTCTTTTCACAGTTATTTGTAAGGCCTCCCCAGACAGCCATTTTGCTTTTTTGCATTTCTTTTCCATGGGGATGGTCTTGATCCTTGTCTCCTGTACAATGTCACGAACCTCATTCCATAGTTCATCAGGCACTCTATCTATCAGATCTAGACCCTTAAATCTATTTCTCACTTCCACTGTATAATCATAAGGGATTTGATTTAGGTCATACCTGAATGGCCTAGCGGTTTTCCCTGCTTTCTTCAATTTGAGTCTGAATTTGGTAATAAGGAGTTCATGATCTGAGCCACAGTCAGCTCCCGGTCTTTTTTTTGTTGACTATGTAGAGCTTCTCCATCTTTGGCTGCAGAGAATATAATCAATCTGATTTCGGTGTTGACCATCTGGTGATGGCCATGTGTAGAGTTTTCTCTTGTGTTGTTGGAAGAGGGTGTCTGCTATGACCAGTGCATTTTCTTGGCAAAACTCTATTAGTCTTTGCCCTGCTTCATTCCTCATTCCAAGGCCAAATTTGCCTGTTACTCCAGCTGTTTCTTGACTTCCTACTTTTGCATTCCAGTCCCCTATAATGAAAAGGACATCTTTTTTGGGTGTTAGTGCTAAAAGATCTTGTAGGTCTTCATAAAACCGTTCACCTTCAGTTTCTTCAGCGTTACTGATTGGGGCATAGACTTGGATAACTGTGATATTGAATGGTTTGCCTTGGAGATGAACAGAGATCATTCTGTCGTTTTTGAGATTGCATCCAAGTACTGCTTTCGGACTCTTTTGTTGACCATGATGGCTACTCCATTTCTTCTGAGGGATTCCTGCCTGCAGTTGTAGATGTAATGGTCATCTGAGTTAAAGTCACCCATTCCAGTCTATTTTAGTTTGCTGATTCCTAGAATGTCGGTGTTCACTCTTGCCATCTCCTGTTTGACCACTTCCAATTTGCCTTGATTCATGGACCTAACATTCCAGGTTCCTATGCAATATTGCTCTTTACAGTATCAGATCTTGCTTCTATCACCAGTCACATCCACAGCTGGGTATTGTTTTTGCTTTGGCTCCATCCCTTCATTCTTTCTGGAGTTATTTCTCCCCTGATCTCCAGTAGCATATTGGGCACCTAATGACCTGGGGAGTTCCTCTTTTGGTATCCTATCATTTTGCCTTTTCCTACTGTTCATGGAGTTCTCAAGGCAAGAATACTGAAGTGGCTTGCCATTCCCTTCTCCAGTGGACCACATTCTATCAGGCCTCCCCACCATGACCCGCCCATCTACGTTCATTAAACATCATTTTTTAAAGAATTTTAATATTATGAGGACTATTTCCTTAACAGAAGTGAGAGAAGCGAGACACAGCTTTTTTTAAATTGATAAGATCTCAAGTTTAGAAACACCTGTTGTTGTTGCTGCTTAGACACTCAGTCAGGTCCGACTCTCTGCGACCTCATCAGCTGCAGCATGCTAGGCTTCCCTGGCCCTCACCGTCTCCTGGAGCTTAGAAAAATCTACATGTGTACTAAAATGTTACCAATAGTTTATCTCTAGAAGTAGATTATGGATGACTTTTTTTTTAAAGATCTTATTTTTTTGTGCAGTTTTAGGTTCACAGAAAAATCGAAAGAGATACAAATTTCCCATATGTGCCCTGCCCCCACACATGCATAGCCTCCCTAGCTATACCATAGTGGTACATTTGTTACAGTTGATGAACCTACTTTTTTTTTTTTTTTTACTTTTTTTTAATTTTTATTTTTACTTTATTTTACTTTACAATACTGTATTGGTTTTGCCATACACTGACATGAATCTGCCACGGGTGTGCATGAGTTCCCAAACATGAACCACGCTCCCACCTCCCACTCGATATCATCTCTCTGGATCATCCCTGTGCACCAGCCCCAAGCATCCTGTATCCAGTCTATGTTCGATGCAGCATACAGGATGAATGACTTTTAAATGTTGTACTTTTTCACTTATTCCAACTTCTTTACCAAAATTATTCCTGCTCATTTAATTAAAAGTGCTATTGAAATGTTTTCAGCTGCCTGTACTTTGATAACTATGTTCCCATTTGTAACCTTCAGGTTGGCTGCTTCTAAAATTCCTTTCCCTTTGTGCCCTTGATTCATTGTGTACCTGCTCTCAAGGTCTTCTTGGAATGTGTCCCCTTAGCCACACAGCTAAGTTAGGTTGATGCTCGGTGTCTCAGGAGTTTACCCTCCCACTCGCTTTGCCTCCATCTTAGTTCGTATCTTAATCAGTTTTTTATGCTCATGGATCTTTCTGGATTTTTCTCATCATGCTTGGATGCTTCTTCCACCCAACCAACATACACAGTGATCTGTCCAAAACACACAGCTACCTAAAACTCTAACACTTTCATCACTAAATAGGACTCCTTAGCATGACACACAGAGCCGTTTATAACCTGGTCTCTGTCTGGTCAGCCTCAGCTTCTGCCTCTTCTCATGTCCTTGCACTTCACAGTGGAACCATTCATTCTGTACCATTGGTAATTTTCCTTTTGCTGTAGCTTTTTTCTGCTCCATTCATTTGCAACTTCTATTTCCTTTGCCTAGTGTTTTCTTCATCCCTGTTTCTCATTCTTCCCCAGCTTTTCTGCCTCATCAAATCCTGTGTTTATCTTCAGTCCCTGTGTGAAGGCTTTCTACCCCACGAGAGAGTTATGTTTTGCCCATTATACTTCTCAATCTCTCTATATAAATGTATCATTACACAGAGGAAAATATATTTAATCTCTTTATTTACCTATCTTTGCCTCTAATAAGATGTAAGATCCCAAGGGGCAGTGATCATGTGATCTATCATTACATTCCTCACAAGTAAACTCTAGTAATTAGCACACAATATTATATAGATCAATGTCTGTGATTTTGTGAACCTTAAAAATCATTCCAGAAAATTTGACTGGATATATTCTGTGCCATTTGTTTAAAACGTGAACAGTTACATATAATGTTATTTTACTTCCAAAATATTGTTTTGTTTTGTTTTTATAGAATTTTCTTCCTGAATCAAGTATTTGTTTGATTAAAGATGCTAATTTCAACTGATTGACTTAGTTAACTCAATGAAAAAAGTAATCAATGAGCTAGTTGTTTCTAATGAATGGTTCATCAGTCCATGTCAGATATTTGTACTTGCAGATTTCTACAAGCCAACTAAATCTACCTTGCAAGCCTAGTTCTGAATATCTATGCTCTCTTACTTCTACCTTATTTATTTCCCTATGACTACAGTAAAAATTTCCAGTCCTGATGTTGCCCACACTCAAACACCATGAATCAAGTCAAACAGCTTCATCCTTGAAATCTCAGCTCACCATTTTCACCACTTAGTAGTACCATTCTTTGACTCCCTAATTCTGCCAGGATTGAGAAGACTCTCAGTCCTTCCAGGTTTCATTTTATTTTCCTGAAATCAGTTTTTTTAAACCAATTTTTTTTTTCCTTTTTTTCTTAGGCATCTTCCCAGTCATCTGAACTCTGGTCTTGGCCCCATTTTGCAAGCCTACTCTGTCTACATGTGGTTGCCTGCAGAAGAGAGGAATGCAGTATGGTGTGGAAAAGGGATATAACACTAGTTTTACCACCTAAATATCCACTGATTGATTGTTGGTGGATTCTTATAATATGCTGAGAAGGATTCTGAAACCATGTACAGTGGGAAGGAGATCAGCAACCGATTAGTCATGTCTGAAATGGACACAAGAGAAAGAGGACAGGGAGTGGCTCTCTTTGATATAATGACACTGCTGCTGCTGCTGCTGCTGCTGCTAAGTCACTTCAGTCATGTCTGACTCTGTGCGACCCCATAGACGGCAGCCCATCAGGCTCCACCGTCCCTGGGATTCTCCAGGCAAGGACACTGGAGTGGGTTGCCATTTCCTTCTCCAATGCATGAAAGTGAAAAGTGAAAGTGAAGTTGCTCAGTCGTGTCCAACTCTTAACAACCCCATGGACCGCAGCCTACCAGGCTCCTCTGTCCATGGGATTTTCCAGGCAAGAGTAGAGCCAGACAAATGTGAGTCTGTGTTCACAACTAAGACAAGTATGATCTAGGGCAGGTTGCTTAACTCTACAAGACATAGTTTTCTCATCAAAAAAATGAGAATGAAGAGGGCACTCTATAGGTTTGTTATTAAGATTAAATTAGATATGCTGCATAAAATGTTTTTCGTAGAGCATGTAATAGGTGCTCAATAGAAGGAGGGAAGATGAAGATAATGATGCTGGCAGGCTCTGTTAAAAATTAAATTGCGACCTTTTCTTCTTTCCCAGAATTGTCTACTCAGTCAAATTAAATGAAAATTTTTGTGGAGTTTCAAGGTATTGACACTGTAAAAGATGACAGTTTTCCCTGATAGGCAATAGCCTTCTTTGGCTATCCTTCTCTGCCTGTCAGAGCCACCACTGCCTCTGGAAACTATGGCATGGCTGTGTTTGGGTCTCCTGGACACTTCCCAGAATGCAAGCACCATCTTTCATTCTGAACCCTCCCACGCTCTCCTGTTTTCTGTCTAGTTATCTTGCACTTGGACTTTTGCTGCATTCCTAGTGAAAGAGGAGAGTGAAAAAGCTGGCTTAAAGCTCAACATTCAGAAAACGAAGATCATGGCATCCAGTCCCATCACTTCATGGGAAATGGATGGGGAAACAGTGTCAGACTTTATTTTTGGGGGTTCCAAAATCACTGAAGATGGTGATTGCAGCCATGAAATTAAAAGACGCTTACTCCTTGGAAGAAAAGTTATGACCAACCTAGACAGCATATTAAAAAGCAGAGACATTACTTTGCCGACTAAGGTCCATCTAGTCAAGGCTATGGTTTTTCCAGTAGTCATGTATGGATGTGAGAGTTGGACTGTGAAGAAGGCTGAGTGCCAAAGAATTGATGCTTTTGACCTGTGGTGTTGGAGAAGACTCTTGAGAGTCCCTTGGGCTGCAAGGAGATCCAACCAGTCCATTCTGAAGGGGATCAGTCCTGGGTGTTCTTTGGAAGGAATGATGCTAAAGCTGAAACTCCAGTACTTTGGCCACCTCATGCAAAGTGTTGACTCATTGGAAAAGACCCTGATGCTGGGAGGGATTGGGGGCAGGAGGAGAAGGGGACGACCAAGGATGAGATGGCTGGATGGCATCACTGACTCGATGGATGTGAGTATGAGTGAACTCTGGGAGTTGGTGATGGACAGGGAGGCCTGGCGTGCTGCACTTCTTGGGGTCGCAAATAGTTGGACATGACTGAGCGACTGAACTGACCTGAACTAGTGCCCTTTGGAGATGCCTCCTTCTTTTGATACTTAGGTTGCTGGTTTGCTTATGGCTCGGAGGACTTTGTGTGATCTTTGGGCTTCACTGGTGGCTTAGGTGGTAAAGAATCCACCTGCAATGTGGGAAACCTGAGTTCAATCTCTGGATTGGGAAGAGCCCCTGGAGAAGGGAACAGTTACCCACTCCAGTATTCTGGCCTAGAGTATTCCATGGGATCGCAAGGAGTCAGACACAACTAAGCAACTTACACTTTCACTTTGACACTCTGGCTTGCTTTGGTGTGGATTTCTCTCCAGGAGAGCTTCCCTGATGGCTGAGACAGTAAAGCGTCTGCCCACAGTGCGGGAGACTTGGGTTTGATCCCTGGGTCGGGAAGATCCTGTGGAGAAGGAAATGGCAACCCACTCCAGTACTCTTGCCTGGAAAATTCCATGGACTGAGGAGCCTGATAGGCTACAGCCCATGGGGTCACAAAGAGTTGGACACGACTGAGTGACTTCAATTTCACTTTCTCCCCAGGAAGCTGCTTCTCAAATTACTGACTTGACTTTCACACACTGTTGCCCAGTAATTCTCCTCTCTCCTCTGTGCTTGCCCCTAATTCTGTTTTCCTGTACTCTAGCCTGCGTTTCAGTAGGTCACTAGACAATGATGATCCAGATCTTAAAAAGGAAATCCACAAACAAAACTTAATTTTCCACCTCAAAATATCATCTTCCACTTGGCACAGAGATATATCCTCAGAAATTAAGATTGCAGTTGGTTCAGGGGAGGTAGCAGTGCAGAGTCAAGGGGAGACACAGATGGGCCAGAGGTTACTTTGTAACACAGAAGGACCAGATACTTCTGTGAGCTTGACTCCTATTAGATATGCTTTTTACTCAGTATCTGGAGCTTGTGTTAAATGAGTATCACCTGGGTCTTTTTATCTTCCCTCACTTCTAAATCTATTTCTCACCCTTCTCATTCAAAAATGAAAGTCCTGAGGGCCTGTCATGATAACAGATGTTTCATTCCTTTGCATTTTAAAATTAATGTAGCACTTGAGTCATAGCCTCTGAGGGCTGTGGGAAAGAAACATGAGCTTGGTACACAAGAAAACAATAAAACTGGATGGAAGCTAAAAAAAAAAAGCAAATTTGTTTAACGTAGTAAAACCACAGCAACTACCACCCCCACCCCCCCCCCAGCCAGACTGTGTATGAGAAAATTAAAAAATAGTGTTTTGTGGGACAACATGGCCACTTTCTATAGAGTTATATACATAAAATAAGAGGGAATCATAATAACTTGGTAGAAATTGTGAGTGACACTGAATGTCAGAAGGCCTGGATTCTAAGTGAAATCTACTCTTATTTGGCCATCACCATGTCTCCCAAAGTGTGGGCACAGAGACTAGCCCTTTTGAAATTCCGGAAGAAAAATAGACGTGTGTTTAGGAAAGGGTACATTCTCTAACTCCCAACTTGGGGAGTCATGATTCTTGACAGCACACTCAAGGCACTGAAAAAACCTAGAATAGAGAGATCTGACTGATTTGTTTAACTCAGTGTTGTCTCCAAAACATTTTTGACAGTCGGATATTTTTATTTAGTGGCAATTGATTGATTTCCAGGCCACATCAGTAGCTTCCACAGGGTGGTCTGTGGCAATGTCTTGAGGGGGCATGGTGGCAGAGAGAGGTAAAGATTCTGAAGCAAACCCAGGCCAAAAGGCTGAGTTTGAGCAAGCTCCAGGAATTGGTGATGATCAGGGAAGCCTGGCGTGCTGTAGTCCATGAGGTCGCAAAGAGTTGGACATGACTGAACGACTGAACTGAATTGAGTGGCGTAAGCAACAGACATTTATTTCTCACAAATTTAGAAGCTGAAAAGTCGATGACCAAGGAGCCTGTCAAGTCTGTTCCTTATGGGAATTCTCTTCCTGGCATGCAGACGTCTCCCTGTGTCCTCTTGTGGCAGAAAGAGGGCCAGAGCTCTTTTCTCTCTTCCTCTTCTTGTAAGAATACTAATCCTATCATGAGGGTCTCACCCTCATGACCTAATGTAAATCTAATCCCCCCACCTCCACAAAGCCCCATCTCCAGATACCATCATGTTTGGGTGTTAGGGCTAACAACATATGAATGTGGGTGTGGAGGGACAGATATTCAGTCCATAACATTATGCTTATTTGCATGCAGAATGAATGAGTCATTCAATAATAAAGTTTAGATTATTTTCCTCAAATCTAACACTTCCTTACACTTTCTGAAACTTGAGTTCAGTTACTATTTTTTGGCTTACTCCTACAGTCTCTCAAGATGTCCCTGCAATTTATTCATGTCAGCCTGGCATTTCACTATCTGCTTATTCTTTTTCATTGTTTCATGGATAGAAGCTTGGTCCATAGGGAGGGATATGTGGTTACATTTTTTTTTTTTTTTCAAATCTGAGTTAATTTTTAGAAACGACAGTTGAAACTGGTTAAAGGCTTTTGGAAGGTCAAGTAATTTGCATTCTTTTCACTCCAAAACAGGAAAAGTAATCGAGGAATTCCAAACTCTACTCTTTTGTGTTCAACTGGGTGCTTCTGTATAGAGTCACAAACACAGATTACTTTGGGAGGCAATGAAGTCATGAATAGTCTCTTTCTGGAGGTGTTATCTGACTGTTTGATCATATGCCAATCAAATGGTTGTTCACTTGAGTATGTGTTGAAAATGATAATGTGAAATTGTATGTAGTTCTTTGGATATTTTCTAATAGCTATGTTGACCTCTTAGGTTACTAATAACTTTTAACAATTTTCCTGTGCAATCTAAGATATCAGTTAGAATTCTAATTCCTTATGTTTTTCATTGATCTCCAAACATACACACTCAAAGCATATAATGATAATTTGATCGTTAGTCATCACATTTGTTTTCTGTTAAGAAAAAATTAACCCTGTTTCACATTCATCTCGCCAGAATTTATACCTGTAATCTGATTTTTAAAGTAACTTAAAAAACAAAGCAATTTTATTATCCAAATAAGCTATGGCCAGAGTAATTGCCCAATATAAAATTACAGAATGAGTTTGATAATACACCTCATCTGGAACTATAGAATATAGTTTCCTAAGATTTTTTTGTTTTTAAAAAATTGCCGTTATATAACGAGTCAAGTTCCAGACTTTTCAAAACATGATCATTCTCAAATTACATTGATTGTCTCTGGGGCATCTTTCTGTTTTCATTTATTTTTTATTTTAGTTATTCGTTTTAGTGTTCAGTATTGTTGACTTACCTGTGAAATTGAATTTACCTTTTATAACTTCAGTTTAAATTTACTTTTCCCCTTTCTCTGTAACAACTTCATTGTTTATTTGGGGAAGTATATATAATACTGTATGCATATCTATTTCTCTTTACATGTCTCCAAAACTGCCATTAAGACAAGTTACTGGTAAATTTTTAATATGCTTTTCAGGGACACATCTTGCTAACTTCAAGAGGAAACACTTCAAATCCTTTTCAGGAGTATCAATTTAAATTCTTTTTGCACTGTCAACTGAATGAATTCAATAGTTTCAGATTTTGAGAGCCTGAGTCTGTATCTGCACAATTTCTACTTCCCTGTTAAAATTGCCACACTATGTAGATCACATTGGAGTCTCTATTACAGAAATATTTCTAGAGAAAATTTTAAAACTCCTATCTGTAGTGCATTTATTCCAGAGAATGTCAATATAAAATTGTTGAGCAATAATAAAATGTGAACACCTTAAGAGTTTTTTGACAGAAGAATTGGTTATGTATACATATACATTTCATACTCCACAATAATTCACAAATACTGTCTTTTATAACACAAAACTAGAGATAACGCATAACCACCTTTACATTAAGCACCCCAAGCTTTTCCAAAAGGAAGCCATGTGGATTATTTTGATTTCTCATGAATTTGAGTGTCATATCTGAGAAAAGGTTGCATGGGGAATGTGTAATTTATAAATGCCAAGACCCTCTAATTAAAGTGTTTCAGCCTTGATTATAATCCTTACTCTACAAAGAACAAGTATAGACACATGGATCAGTCTGTTAACTCTCCTGCTCTCAATTTCCCTATATAGAACAGCAATCTCTGTGTATTGGGGAACATGAAAACTTTTCAGGAGTCATGTGAATGTAGATGGTTTTAAGCAAAGCAGTGTCTCGTCCTTTGCTTCCATATGCATCTGTTCCTAAGGTTAACAAGCCCAAGAAGGTGTCTGCTTTCAAGGCATCATACAAGTTCTCTTTCCATCTTCCCTCTCACATTGCTCTTTGGTAGTTTTTTCCTGAGAAAAAATCAGAGATTTCATCAATCACCAATCTTGGTATGCTGCATTGTCCTGAAGGCAGAAAACCTCTGGAGGCAGCAAAGTTTCAACAAGAAAGCAGAGCGAAGCCAGAGAGAGCCTTCGCATCTCCCATTCTTCCTCATTTTAAATACTGCCTTCGGAAGCAACACAGCATTAGGAACATTAGCCTGCGTTGGTATATTTTGAAATTAGGTATATGTAGCGTGGAGAAGCCAATGGCATCGCACTCCAGCATTCTTGCCTGGAAAATCCCATGGACGAAGGAGCCTGGTAAGCTGCAGTCCATGGAGTTGCAAAGAGCTGGACACGACTTCACTTTCACTTTTCATTTTCATGCATTGGAGAAGGAAATGGCAACCCACTCCAGTGTTCTTGCCTGGAGAATCCCGGGATGGTGGAGCCTGGTGGGCTGCTATCTATGGGGTCGCACAGAGTCGGACAAGACTGAAGTGACTTAGCAGCAGCAGCGTGGGAGAAAGCAAAGGGCGTGGGGAATGATGACATTTTTAACAACCTTATCTTTTCCTTCGCCTAACTATTGTCAAATAATGCATCACACCTAAATGTGGATCTCAGGAAAGTAAAGCACAGACACTCCGGTAAAGGCACTAAGGACAGCAGCACCTTGCTTCATCCAAGCAAAACTCCATGACTCATTTATCCACCATCTATCAATCGATCAATCAATCTATATTTAGAGTATTCAAGAATTTAGAAATAGCATAATAAAAACTTCTATCTGCATGAAATGAGAAATGAGTCCTCTATACATTTTTAGCATTCTTATGAAAATGGCTTGGTGAACAATTTCCCCCATGTATCACTTCATTTGGCATCATTTCAAAGATAAGAGGTGAAAAGTTTTTTTACCTACACTGGGTCAACATTACATCTTTGCATAAAACGAACATATATCAGAGTAAATAATTGATATTGTCCAGAACAGATATTTGGAGAAGGCAATGGCACCCCACTCTAGTACTCTTGCCTGGAAAATCCCATGGATGGAAGAGCCTGGTAGGCTGCAGTCCATGGGGTCGCTGAGGGTCGGACACGACTGAGTGATTTCACTTTCACTTTTCACTTTCACGCATTGAAGAAGGAAATGGCAACCCACTCTGGTGTTCTTGCCTGGAGAATCCGTCTCTGCGGTCGCACAGAGTCGGACATGACTGAAGCGACTTAGCAGCAGCAGCAGCAGCAGAACAGATATTTAGTCTTGAAAGAGAAATATGTTCATTTCCCCCAAATAATCACTGGACATTACAAATCCATGTCTGTATTTTATCTTGTGATGAGTGTCTTACTTTTTCTCATTCATTGTCCACGTTTTTGCTCATGTATTCATCCCCATCTGGCAGTATGTGGTTTATATTAAATTAATGGGACTGTATTATGGATTCCATGCCAAATAACACACTTAACAATTGTCATTAATACATTGTTGATAAGCTTGTGCTTACTAGTGACCCAATCACATTCTTTTTTAAAAGTTGAACTATAGTTGATTTACAATGTGTTAATTTCTACTATACAGCAAAGTGATTCAGTTATATATGTATAGACATTAAAAAATATTCATTTCCATTATGGTTTATCACAGGATATTGAATATAGTTCCCTGTGCTATGCAGTAAAACTTTGTTGTTTATCCATTCTGTATGTAATAGTTTGCATCTGCTAACCCCACACTCCCAACCCACCCCTCCCCACCACTCCTCGGCATTGACAAGTCTGTCTTCTATGTCTGTGAGTCTCTTTCTACTTTATAGATAGGTTCATTGATCTCATATTTTAGATCCCACATATAAGTGATAACATTGGTATTTGTCTTTCTCTTTTTGACTTACTTCACTTACCATGATAATCTTAGTTCCATCCATTTGCTGCAAATGGCATCATTTTGTTCTGTATTATGGATGAGTAATAGTCCATTGTATATATCTACCCCATCTTTTTTGTCATTATTGTTGTTGATTTGTTTAAAATTAATCTTTGTTGGAATATAGTTGATTTACAATGTTGTGTTAGTTTCTGCTCTACAGCAAAGTGGATCAGTTATACATATACTATATCCATATATATATCCATTCTTTTTTAGATTCTGTTCCCATATAGGTTATTATAGAGTATTGAGTAGAGTTCCCTGTGCTATACAGTAAATTCTTATTAGTTATCTATTTCATGTATAGTAGCATGTATATGTGGAGAAGAGAATGGCAACCCTCTCCAGTGTTCTTGCCTGGAGAATCTCAGGGATGGAGGAGCTTGGTGGGCTGCCGTCTATGGGGTCGCACAGAGTCGGACACAACTGAAGTGACTTAGCAATATGGCAATCCCAATCAAATCTGTATGCAGGTCAGGAAGCAACAGTTAGTACTGGACATGGAACAACAGACTGGTTCCAAATAGGAAAAGGAGTACGTCAAGGCTGTATATTGTCACCCTGCTTATTGAACTTCTATGCAGAGTACATCATGAGAAACGCTGGACTGGAAGAAACACAAGCTGGAATCAAGATTGCCGGGAGAAATATCAATAACCTCAGAGATGCAGATGACACCACTCTTATGGCAGGAAGTGAAGAGGAACTCAAAAGCCTCTTGATGAAAGTAAAAGAGGAGAGTGAAAAAGTTGGCTTAAAGTTCAACATTCAGAAAACCAAGATCATGGCATCTGGTCCCATTACTCCATGGGAAATAGATGGAGAAACAGTGGAAACAGTGTCAGACTTTATTTTTCTGGGCTCCAAAATCACTGCAGATGGTGATTGCAGCCATGAAATTAAAAGACACTTACTCCTTGGAAGAAAAGTTATGACAAACCTAGATAGCATATTAAAAAGTAGGGACATTACTTTGCCGACTAAGGTCCATCTAGTCAAGGCTATGGTTTTTCCTGTGGTCATGTATGGATGTGAGAGTTGGACTGTGAATAAGGCTGAGCGCCAAAGAATTGATGCTTTTGAACTATGGTGTTGGAGGAGACTCTTGAGAGTCCCTTGGACTGCAAGGAGATCCAACCAGTCCATTCTGAAGGAGATCAGCCCTGGGATTTCTTTGGAAGGAATGATGCTAAAGCTGAAACTCCAGTACTTTGGCCACCTCATGCGAAGAGTTGACTCATTGGAAAAGACCCTGATGCTGGGAGGGATTGGGGGCAGGAGGAGAAGGGGATGACCGAGGATGAGATGGCTGGATGGCATCACTGACTTGATGGACATGAGTCTGAGTGAACTCCGGGGGTTGGTGATGGACAGGGAGGCCTGGGGTGCTGCGATTCATGGGGTCGCAAAGAGTCAGACATGACTGAGCGACTGAACTGAACTGAACTGAATCTCTTAATTTATCCCTCCCCTACTTTCTCCTTTGGTAACCATGGGTTTGATTTTTACATCTGCAACTCAACTTCTGCTTTGTAAATTGATTCATTTGTATCACTTTTTAGATTCCACATATAAGTGATATTGTATGATATTTATCTTTGTCTGACTTCCTTCACTCTGTATGACAATCTCTAGGTCCATCCAGGTCACTGCAAATGGCATTAGCTTGTTCTTTTCTATGGCTGAGTAGTATTCTATTGTGTATATCTACCACATCTTCTTTATCATTTCATCTGTTGATGGGCATTTAGGTTGCTTCCATATCTTGGCTATTGAGAATAGTGCTTTCAGGAACGTAGGGGCACATGTATCTTTTTGAATAGTGATTTTGTCTGGATATATGCCCAGAAGTGGGATTGCTGGATAATATGGTAATTCTACCTTTAGTTTTTTGAGGAACTGTTTTCCATAGTGGCTGCAGCAACTTACACTGTCACCAGCAATGAAGGATGGTTCCCTTTTCTTCATACCCTCTCCATCATTTGTTATTTGTAGGCATTTTAGTGATGATCATTCTGACTAGTGCTAGGTGGTACCTTCTGATTGTGATTTGCATTTCTCTAATAATTAGTGAAATTAGGAAAATTTAGAAAAAAATTAGGAAAGTTATGACCAACCTAGATTGCATATTGAAAAGCAGAGACATTACTTTGCCAACAAATGTCCGCCTAGTTGAGGCTATGGTTTTTCCAGTGGTCATGTATGGATGTGAGTGTTGGACTGTGAAGAAAGCTAAGCACCCAAGAATCGATGCTTTTGAACTATGGTGTTGGAGAAGACTCTTGAGAGTCCCTTGGACTGCAAGGAGATCCAACCAGTCCATCCTAAAGGAGACCAGTCCTGGGTGTTCATTGGAAGGACTGATGCTAAAACTGAAATTCCAATACTTTGGCCACCTCATGTGAAGAGTTGACTCATTGGAAAAGACCCTGATGCTGGGAGGGATTGGAGGCAGGAGGAGAAGGGGACGACCGAGGATGAGATGGCTGGATAGCATCACTGACTCGATGCCATGAGTTTGGGTGGACTCCAGGAGTTGGTGATGGACACAGAGGCCTGCCGTGCTGTGATTCCTGGGGTCACAAAGGGTCCGACACTACTGAGCTACTGAACTGAATTAAACTGAATAATTAGTGATGTCAAATGTCTTTTCATATGCCTATTGGCCATCTGTATGTCTTCTTTGGAGAAATGTCTATTTAGATCTTTTGCCCATTTTTTGATTGAGTTGTCTTTTTGTCATCAAATTATGTATTTTTGAAAATTAAGCACTTGTTGGTTGCATCATTAGCAAATATTTTCTCTCATTCTGTATGTTATTGTTTTGTTTATGGTTTTCTTTGTTTTGCAAAAGCTTATTAGTTTGATCAGGTCCCATTTATTTATATTTTTATTTCTATTGCCTTATGAGACTTACCTAAGAAAACTTTGGTACAATTTTTGTCAGAGAATATTTTATTTTGCCTATGATCTTTTCTATTGCCTATGATCTCTCTCCTTTGGCTTATAATTTACCTAAGAGATTTACCTAAGAAAACTTTGGTACAATTTATGTCAGAAAATATTTTATTTTGCCTATGATCTTTTTTAATGCCTATTATCTCTCTTTTGGCTTCTAATTTCTCCAAAGTACATTAACTGCACTCTTTAAAACAGTATCTTCTTCTGTATGGTAGTGGTTTAGTTGCTAAGTTGTGTCCAACTCTCGCAATCCCATGGACTGCAGCCCATCAGGCTCTCTGTCCCTGGGATATAGTTGAAGAATAAACTCTCAAAATGCAATTGGGGACATAATATCTTGAACTTAAAATTTTTAACTCTAGCTAATAAAGATTGCTCAGATGTTGATACATTGTTATAATTCTACTGAATATATAAATTATAAATTTTACATCATTCAACCATGAAATAAAATCACTTAACTATGTTTTAATATTCTTAAATGCTCTCTTTTCTGTCAACATTTTACACTTTTTAAAAAGCAGTAAAAATATAATTATGAAAACCAATTAATGATAAAATATGTCTTCACAGTCAACGGGGGAAAAAACCTCCTAAAATGAACAGTATCCAATCTTTTATATTATTTATGTAAGTAAGTATGATCATCATCTAACATGATTCATCACCTACAGCATAAAAACTAGGAATATAATTTATACTGAGCTCTATTAAACCGAAGTGAAGTGAATTTTGCTTAGTCGTGTCTGATTCTTTGTGACCGCATGGATAGTCCATGGAATTCTCCCATTCTCCCGGCCAGAATACTGGAGTGGGTAGCCTTTCCCTTCTCCAGGGGATCTTCCCAACACAGGGATCGAACCCGGGTCTCCTGCACTGTGGGCAGATTCTTTACCAGCTGAGCCACAAGGGAAGCCCAAGGATACTGGAGCGGGTAGCCTATCCCTTCTCCAGCGGATCTTCGCAACCCAAGAGTTGAACTGGTGTCTCCTGCATTGCAGGCACATTCTTTACCAACTGAACTATCAGGGATGGAAAGGGAGATAATTGGTTCCACTGGATAGCGTATTTATATAAACAAACTGCATGTACTCCTGTGCAATTTAAAGGGTGTGGATCTCCATATTATCATTTTAGAAAGCCTCCTTAGTTTCTATTTTCTACATTAAAATGATGTAAGCAAAAGTACTTTAAATTAACAATTAAATAAAAACAGAAAGTGCATTTAGAAGTCACATAATAATTTTCAAGTTAAGTGTCCATTCCCCATAACCTAGGAACCAGGCTTTACTACTCAATTATTACATGATGTTAACTTTTCCTTTCATGTCAAATTGCTGACTCTAACTGCTTAGACTTCAGCATAATTTTTGATTTTTGATCTTTGGGGCTGTCAACTGGTACAGCTTTAGTATCATCATTTGTAATTCTTTTATTGTGTCTTTTCAGATAGGACTTGATTAATGCTATTAAAATGATGCCTACAAACATCCAAACACAGAGGAAATTTTTCCCTGTTTTAGGACCATATTATATAAAGTCTAGCAGTAGGTAATATTTATTGATGAACACATTAATTAAAAAATAATCCTATATATTACATTGGGATACACTTCTATTTGTTATTTTGATTAGCAGTGCAGGAGACATAAGAAATGTGGGTTCCATCCCTGGGTTGGGAAGATCCTCTTGAGGAGAGCCTGGCAAGCCCACTCCAGTATTCTTACCTGGAGAAATCCCATGGATAGAGGAGCCTGGCAGGCTATAGTCCATAGGTTGCAAAAATATTGACACATCTGAATCAACTAAGCACATGTACATAATGACTATGATACTCCATATTGTTTTACTTTTTAAAATTTTAACTGATAATATATTTTATATGATATTGAGCAACACTAACTGCAAATGTCATCAATTGATTGTAGATGCCAATGACCAAAGCTTGACACAACTCACATTTGAGCAGCTTTTATGCCAGATCTTAGCAGACCAAATTGGTTTCATTTCAGGAAGCATTTCATTTACATTTTGTCTCAGAAAAAACTTGGGTTTACAATGATCCCTCTTTTGTTTTTTCTAGCAGACTATATACCAAGTTCATGTATCTTGAGCTTAAGGTATGCATTAAAAACTAAGGTGTTAGACTGTGAAATTTAAAGTTCTTTTTAGGATTAATGTCTTATGATTCAAGAAATATAAACTTTAATTTTAAATAAAGTGAGAATGAAGAAAACTATTTTGAATGAAAATATAAAGCCCTGGAATAATTTTTCACTCTAACAGATTTAATTATATGAACATTTATTTATTTATTGTGCAGCGAAAAAATATGCTACAAGACAGCAGGTACCAGATGTATGAGTAAAATATTATAAAATGTTTAAACACCCTTAGATTTTAATTTATACCCATTCTTTTAAATCTTTCACAGATTGGGGGTTAATTTTTATTCTTTATCAATGCAGCCAACCATATGTTCATTTTCTTTCATTTTATTGAATTATTACTGACTGACTATAATTCTACCATTAACATCCTTTCAAAGAATATGAGATCTTAATCATGACTGTTAAGCTCTCATTAATTTTCACTTCAGTTTTTAAGTCACAGTACCATCTGCGTGATCACATCTTTCAGATATGTGTGGCTTATATTGGATTTCATTCTCCTCCTTCAACAAACTACAAAACAAAATGGTACAGCAGTATCCCTGCAAACATGTATGCTTCCGTAGTCATTCTGCAGTGCTCAATCTAGTCAATGTCAGAGTATTTAATATGACCCATTTTTCATAGAGAAGAGTAGTCCCATTCACAGCACTGAGATTGATAGCATACCGTGCTATCAATCCCAAAAGCCCTGATGCAGGCCGTGGACCTCTACCAAAAGCTCCCTTTCTGGGCTATCAATCTCACTGCTCCCCACTGTCTCTGAGCCCTAAATCAGACTGCTTGATACCTCTCCAGTTGTGTATTCCTGCATCAGCAGTCTGCCTAAGCACAGTCATTACTCACTAGCCCCGTTAACTGCACTTGCTACAAGCAGCGAACCACTTCCTTCATTCTAAAGCCAAGTGTGAAATCCCTGCTACATTACATCACTTATGAATTGTGCAACAAAAAGAAACCATCTTGTCTCCTAGATTTTGAATACTTGGAAATGTGATAGGATTGTTATTTTATTATTAATTTTGGGAATGGGACTTTTGAACATGACAGCTAGTCAAATGCTGAAGCAAGGACACTTTGAAAAACAACATTAAAAAAGACATCTATAGATATGCACTTTCTTTTTCTACCTAGAAGTAGAAATATTTTGGCCCAGAACTGCTAAAATTTATTCAATAAAATTTATAAGGCCAATTTCATCATTCTTTTTACAAGTGTCTACTCTATGGCCTGTGGGACCACAGTCCATAGGGTTGCACAGAGTCAGACACAACTGAAGCAATTTAGCATGAACACATGCATAAGTATAGTGAGTGATAGTTGTTCAGTCATGCCTGACTCTTTGCAACCCCATGGACTGTACCCTGACAGGCTCCTCTGTCCATGGGAAGAATCTGGAGGCAAGAATTCTCCAGGCAAGAATACTGGAGTGTTGCCACGCCCTCTTCTCGGGGATCTTCCTGACTCAGGGATCAAACCCAAGTCTCCTGCTTGGCAGGTGGATTCTTTACTACTGCACCACCTGGGAAGCCCCTGAATAGGTACTTAATCCATAACAAGAATCATAATTCTCCCTAGTTATTATGTATTTGCCTTTATGCGGCTGTTGTAGAAAACTTCATTACATGCATGTGTGCTGTATGTACTCAACTAGAGTTAGGAATCTTAAGTTTCTGCTTTAGATATGTCACCAAAATGGTTATAAACTTGACAGTTCATAACCTCTCGGCTTTAGTTTTCCATTCCAAGAAAAAAAGAATGAGCAGGCCCCATGATGTTGTCATTATTTTAAACATGTGTTCTTGTTGTGAAATGCTCCTTAGCTTCTCGTCATTCCCTAGCCACATATTTATGGCTAATTCTATTATTTGAAGCTCTATTTCAGGTATTTTTCCTAAAAGAAGTTTCCCTACTCTCAACCCAGAAAGGATTATATGATACTTCCTGGGGTTCACAAAGAAACCTCATGGCTCCATCATGGTACTTAAAACATTTTTAGTTTTATATGCATGTATTTATATATCCCTCCAACTCCACTATGATATACCCTCCTGGAGAGACAAGTCAATGCCTAATTCATCTTTGAGATGCTTATAAACAATTAAGCACTAAATAAATATATGTGAGAGGCAGCAAGAATACACAGAAGAACTATACAAAAAAGATCTTACTGACCCAGATAACCAAGATGGTGTGATCACTCAGCTAGAGCCAGATATCCTGGAATGAGAAGTCAAGTGGGCTTTAGGAAGCATCACTACGAACAAAGCTAGTGGAGGTGATGGAATTCCAGCTGAGGTATTTCAAATCCTAAAAAATGATGTTGTGAAAGTGCTATACTCAATATGCCAGCAAATTTGCAAAACTCACCAGCGGCCACAGGACTGAAAAGGTCAGTTTTCATTCCAATCCCAAAGAAGGGCAATGCCAAAGAATGCTCAAACTACTGCACAATTATATTCATCTCACATACTAGCAAAGTAATGCTCAAAATTGTCCAAGCCAGGCTTAAACAGTATGTGAACCAAAAACTTCCAGATGTCCAAGATAGATGTAGAAAAGGCAGAGGAATCAGAGATCAAATTGCCAACATCTGTTGGATCATAGAAAAAGCAAGAGAATTCCAGAAAAACATCTACTTCTGCTTTATTGACTATGCCAAAGCCTTTGACTGTGTAGATTATAACAAACTATGGACAATTCTTAAAGCGATGGGAATACCAGACCACCTGACCTGCCTCCTGTGAAACCAGTATGCAGGTCAAGAAGCAACAGTTGAAACCAGGCATGGAACAGCAGACTGGTTCCAAATCAGGAAAGGAGTACATCAAGGCTGCATATTGTCACCCTGCTTATTTAACTTATAGGCAGAGTATATCATGGGGAATGCTGCCCTGGATGAAGCACAAGCTGGAATCAAGACTGCCGGGAGAAGTATCAGTAACTTAAGATATGCAGATGACACCACCCTTATGGGCAGAAAGTTAAGAGGAACTTAAGAGCCTCTTGATGAAAGTGAAAGTGGAGAGTGAAAAAGCTGACTTAAAACTCAACATTCAAAAAACAAAGATCATGGCATCCGGTCCCATCATTTTATGGCAAATAGATGGGGAAACAATGGAAACAGTGAGCTATTTTATTTTCTTGGGCTCCAAAATCACTGTAGATGGTGACTGCAGCCTTGAAATTAAAAGACGCTTGCTCCTTGGAAGAAAAGCTATGACCAACCTAGACAGCATGTTAGAAAGCAGAGACAGTAGTTTACCAACAAAGGCCCATCTAGTCAAAGCTATGATTTTTCCAGTGGTCATGTATGGATGTGAGAGTTGGACTATAAAGAAAGCTGAACATTGAAGAATTGATGCTTTTGAACTGTGGTGTTGGAGAAGACTTTTGAGAGTCCATTGGACTGTGGGGAGATCAAACCAGTCCATCCTAAAGGATATCAGTTCTGAATATTCATTGGAAGGACTGATGCTGAAGCTGAAACTCTAATACTTTAGCCACCTGCTGCGAATAACTGACTCATTGGAAAAGACCCTGATGCTGGGAAAGATTGAAGGCAGGAGGAGAAGGGGACAATAATAGAGGATGAGATGGTTGGATGGACTTTAATTTGAGCAAGCTCCAGGAGTTGGTGATGGACAGGGAAGCCTGGCATGCTGCATTCCATGGGGTCACAAAGAGTCAGACATGACTGAGCAACTGAACTGATGGATGAAAGAATGGATAAATAAATGTAAGGAAAAATAAATGAATAAATGAGGGAATTCCCACATTTCTTCTAGCACAAAATTTATATTACTCCAAATAATATAATAAATGAGGGACAGAGACATTTGTAAAAAGAAATCACTCACCTAGAGGATTCTCCAGTTAGAGAAACTATTCTGATACAGATCTCTTTTTTCAAGCTTCAGTTCAGTCGCTCAGTCGTGTCTGACTCTTTGTGACCCCATGAATCGCAGCACCCCAGGCCTCCCTGTCCATCACCAACTCCCGGAGTTCAATCAGATTCACATCCATCGAGTCAGTGATGCCATCCAGCCATCTCATCCCATGTCGTCCCCTTCTCCTCCTGCCCCTAATCCCTCCCAGCATCAGGGTCTTTTCCAATGAGTCAACTCTTTGCATGAGGTGGCCAAAGTACTGGAGTTTCAGCTTTAGCATCATTCCTTCCAAAGAACACCCATGGCTGATCTCCTTCAGAATGGACTGGTTGGACCTCCTTGCAGTCCAAGGGACTCTCGAGTCTCCTCCAACACCACAGTTCAAAAGCATCAATTCTTTGGCACTCAGCCTTCTTCACAGTCCAACTCTCACATCCATACATGACCACTGGAAAAACCATAGCCTTAGGAAACCTTTAATACATATATCTCTCTCTGAACTTCCCAGGTGGCACTAGTGGTAAGAACCCGCCTGCAAATGCAGGAGACTCAGGAGATGTAGATTCGATCCCTGAGTCAGAAAGATCCCTTGGAGAAGGGCATGGCAACCCACTCCAGTATTCATCCCTGGAAAATCCCATGGGTAGAAGAGCCTGGTGGACTGCAAAGTCCATGGGGTCTCATAGAGTCAGACACGACTGAAGCAGCTTAGCACACACCCCTCCCTACGCATTTGGATCCCTCTTTCACAAAACTTTCTGCTCTAGCTCATCCTAATTCTTCCCTAAGCAGGTCTGTATTTAAAGAGTTATTTATTTCTCCTCATATGATGAGGATGAAGGAAGAATAAATGGTATTCTTTTTCCTATGTACAGTTAGCGAATGCTGTTTTTCAAATAATTTCCCTTATCACAGTTTTTATCGACATTCTGGTAATTCATCCTGTTACTTTTTTGTGCATGTTTATGAGCGTCATTTATTTATTCATATATGCAAGTTCGCCGCTAGGTCAGGTAGAGTGCTGTGTTTCACTTTATGCTCTTACTGGATTCTGTTTCTCAAAAAACAAGGGTTGCCTTTAATACTATAATGTGTCAGCCCCCAAAGGCAGTACAGGATCTTGCGTATTGTGGACTCAATAAACATTAATAAGATTAATTAATTATTTGTCCCTGAGCATCCATGTCTCCTTTCTTCCAGGTATAAGTTTGATCCTACAGTGTTAAATAGAGGGCTAGACTGTCAGTGTTACCAGGACTTCTATAGATTCAAGGCATGATTGCCTGGGTCGGGGGGTGTGCGTGTGCGTGTGCATGTGTGTGTGTGTGAGAGAAAGTGTGTGTGTGTCCCAAAGAATTAAGTGTATGGATGAGTATGCAAAAACCACTACTTATATTTAAAGGAAGAAAGGCTCTCCATGTCCCTTCTATCTTCTATTGACTTAAACTCAATGAGTTGCTCAAGTGTTAATTAAATACATCTGTTGAATTAGAAAAATTTAGTCTAAAAGTTGTAGTTCCTGGGTAAGTGTTTAATTACTGTTCTGGGTTAGAGTAGGGGGGATCAGAAATTGGTTCTATTTACTACTTATCTTCAAATTCAGATGGAAGGGACTTTCTTCCACCAAACTAAGGAAAGATCCTCAATCTTAGCTCTGCTTTTCTTGTGCGCCTTGTTCTTATGGAACATTTTATGTGTGCAAGAGTTTATTTAAATGTGTATCTGGGTTGGTGGGCTTCCCTGGTGGTTCTGATGGTAAAGAATTTGCCTGCAATCCAGGAGAGCAGGTTCAATCTCTGGGTCAGGAAGATTCCCCTGGAGAAGGGAATGACTACCCCCTCTGGTGTTCTTGCCTGGAGAATCCCATGGACCGAGGAGACTGGTGGGCTATAATCCATGGGGTCCCAAAGAGTCAGACATGCCTAAGCAATTAACACTTTCACCTTTCCTGGGAGTTGGTCATCTATAAGAAGTCAGATGGAATCCTAGGAGACTGAATTGCTGATTGTCCCAAGTGATACTCACCGTTTGTATTGAGTAGTTCCTTGGAAGCAAAACAAGGATAGTCCTGCTCTGAACTGCTATGGAAAGGACAGCTAGTGGCCCTGCGTGGAAACCAAGATGGCTATGCACAGGGACTCAGCTTCCATTGTCAGGAACAATACCTCTCACACTGTCTCTTCATTGAGCTGTCAGTCACTCTGGTTCTCAGGGCCCTCATGTATAGACCCTCTCAAGGGAATAGTCAAACCACCCACTTATGTCTCTTTTCTTACACACTGCAATTCACCGGATGAAATCCCTTTATCTCTCCTTCTGCATGTTCCTCAGTCCTCAAGCTCTCCTTCAGCTTTAAAGCTCAACACAGAGACCATGGGCATAATGCCTTTAACTGGCACATTCTTTTGGAAACAAAAGTGAAAATTAAGCTATATTCTGTTTTTTCTGTCTCCTTTGAGCCAACTGTGGGAGAGGGGGAAAGCTACTTTGAGTTAATATCTCAAAAACAGAACCTTGCCACATAACATTGGGAATGTACATTTTCCCCATGGTCCACATTACTCTTTAGTAATTTGATCCTTTTCATTGCATAAGTTTCCTTATGCATGGAAATGCATAGTCCCTTCCAGGAAGTTCAAAGCCCTCTTCCCCAAATGTTTATTTGATCAGAAAGAAGTACACACAGTCCCATTGAAAGTCATAAAATGCTGGCAGAACAGCAATGAAATTCATTGCAGGTGTTCATGCTATAATCCCACTGCTCACCTGATATGCTCCTTCTGTTACACCATCGTCAAGAGTAAGAAAGAGGGACTGACACCAGGGAGAGCAGCATTCAAAACCCACATAGCCAGCCATCCAAAGGGACCTAATCAATTCCATGTGTTTGCTTGTGTTGACAGAGACTGCTTTTTGACATACAGGGAAGTGATTCATTATAGCTTCTAAAGCACAAGGGGGAAAAAAAACAAAGCAACTTTGGAATGTACACTCATATAAGACAGTTTCTTATTTTGAGGAAAAGAGGGATAGCTTTTTGAGACAAAGGTAGATCTGCAAGAAATTAGTCTGAATCATGGAAAAATATTTTCCTGGATAATCCTGGGAAAAAGCATTAAAGCACTTACTCAGATGGTTGCTTTTTTCTTTTTTTCTGTTTCTGTTTCTTCTTTCTCTTTTCTGATCTAATTTTATTCTTTTCTCTATTATATTCTTATCCTTTTCTCCTTTAGTTTCCACGTTCTCCTCTCCCCATTCTGCCTCTGCTCTACCTTCTGCTGCCAACCCATAGCCTAAACACACAGCACTGGGATTCAATTCCAGTGACCACTTGTCAACTTAGTATTCCCTCTATCTTATCCATACCCTTGATAACTCATACCTACCCATCCACACCCTCTAGTCTTTTATTTGTTTTTCTAGTTAATTAGATTACTTTTGGTTGCACTGGGTCTTTGTTGCCTTGTGTGGGCTTTCTCGAGTTGCGGTGAGCGGGCTCTACTCTACGTTGCAGTGCCTGGGCCTCTCATTGCAGTGGCTTCTCTTTTTGTGGAGCATAGGCTCCGGGCATGCAGGCCGCAAGCGGACTTCAGTAGTTGTGGCACACAGGCTTAATGCTCTGCAGCATGTGGAATCTTCCTGGACCAGGGATGGAACCCATGTCCTCTGCACTGGCAGGTGGATTCTTATCTACTGAGCCCCCTCTAACCTTTTAAATCATTGTCCTGGAATTAATGATTAATTCTTTGAAATCATTGGATAACTCTTAGATGCTAAAGAATGCATCTATATCTGAAATATTTCCATCTTTTGTGTGACTATATCACAAAATTTAAAAGTACATTTTAGTGCACATTTTTTTAAGAACAGGAGGGTACACAGGACATGTTCACTGGCACTCACCTGGAAACAGCATGTTTTATTAATAGCAGGCCTTTGTGAATCTCTGCAGATGTTAATCAGATCCATTTGTCTGTCCCACAGCCAATCAGGTGGCCAATGGCTGAGGCAGCACTCATTATTTGATTTGCATATCAAGCATGCACACAGACAGGCTGGGGACAGAGTATACTTCCCCCCATCTGGACACATTTCACAAGTGAGTTTCTCAGCTACTCGCAATCACCGAACAAGAAAGAATGTGCTCCTGCTGTGTGTGTCTGCTCCAGCAGCTACTGGGGGGCCAACAGATTATGGTCATCACACCTAGCAGCTTTCAGTTGAATTGTTAAGACTAAAATACTCCCTGTAAAAGAAGGAAATAGAGAGAAACCTCACAGTGACCTTAGCTGAAGTGCGTGTTGGGAGATGAATGCTCCCAGCAGAGCCTGTGTCCAGACAAAGGAGCGATTTCCTGGAATCCTGACGTGTGTCTCTTCTGTAGACAAGGAAAATTTGGAGTTTCCTATTAAAACTTTTAAGAAATGTATTTTGACACTAGTATATATAAAACAGATAACTAAGGACCTACTGTATAGCCCAGGGAACTCTACTCAATAATCTGTAGTAGCCTATATGGAAGAAGAATCTAAAAAAGAGTGAAAATATATAACTGATTCACTTTGCTGTACAGCAGAAATCAGCACAAATACTCCAATAAAAATTTTTTTAAATGTAGTTTGAAATGGTAGATGAATAGATTTTATATTTTCTTACATTTATATTGCTTGTTAAAATTTCATATGATTCTCACAATTGCTGGGTTAAGAAGGGAAACTATTAATTGTCCACATTCCACCAATAAAAAGCAATTGATTTATTTGCCTAGTATAAGGTTTTACTTGGTAGATAGCCAAATCAAAATCCAGAATATCTGACCCCAAATTCAGTGTTTATCCACAATGACAGGCTGTCAGGTGAGTGACTGCACTGGTAAAATGAGGCTATGTGCGTATATATGCCATGAGCATAAGAGTGTGTACAGTGAAATTTAGTTAAATTTAAATTCTTTAAAACATTAAAATAACAGAATGCAAGTTAATACACAGGAATTACTTAAAAACATTTGAGGTACTTATTCATTCACTAAATATAAAAGCACAATAAGACTCTGTAAGCTTCATCTTTGCAAGCTAAATTTGGACTCATTCACTTGCCAGGAAATGAAAAAATTATAAATATTTATATACATATTAAATGAAGATCTTAATAATCAAAGTAAACAAAAGTTCTACCTATATTTAAATACTTCTGAAAGCAGAGATTGTTAACTGTTAGCATCAGTTTTCTGAAGATGCTTTGGCTGATTTTCAAAATTTCAACTCATGATACATTTTCAAAAAGTGCCTTGCCATAATAAACACCATACAACTGTCATATACATAGTGAAGATTCTTTGTTTCATTTTCTTCTTTGAAGAAATACATCCTTTATTTCTGTGAACTTTCTATACTTTCATTTATATGTATTAACAGCTTTTAAAGTCAGGCTTTGTTTGTTTTATAGCCCATAAACCGAACCATGGTTTTATTTTATGTAATTTACTCATCTCCACTTTTATTGTTGTTGCATATGTTAATGTTTTAGCTTCAGAAATAAAATATCATGTAGGTAAGCAATTAATGTTCTTCTGTAA
This sequence comes from Budorcas taxicolor, assembly GCF_023091745.1. Classification (NCBI taxonomy): domain Eukaryota; kingdom Metazoa; phylum Chordata; class Mammalia; order Artiodactyla; family Bovidae; genus Budorcas; species Budorcas taxicolor. The sequence continues at coordinate 103,372,258 of NC_068911.1, forward strand.
TTTTTCTTTAATACAGAGAACAATTAAGCAATTTTCACTGGGTAAGGAATATAGATAAAGAGACATGATACTTTTCTTTTGGATGTGTAGAAGATATAATGTGATTAATAGCACCATAAACATAGTGTAATTTACTGTGAAGTATTGGAAAGAATATGAGCTCTTAAACAATGACCCAAATGAACTGTATTTTAGAGGTTTGTATCCTTATTTCCGCCTGTGGTAAAGATTCAAGTGTAAGCCTCACATAGCTTCTTTATAGTCACAGCTGGCAGACAATTAAAGTAGAATCAATTCATTTTGCAGGAATAATGATTTATATCAGAATAAAAGAATGACAGCATTTCTGATAGTTGAACATGTGTTTTAACTAAGTCCAATCTATGTGGTTCAAGCAGTTAAAGAGATTTTGCTATATTAAAAAAAAAAAAAAAACAACTTTGGATCTGGATTTGTTTTTTGTTTTAATCTTACAGAAGTAGAGATAAAATTGAACTTGTGTTTTCTAATCTGTTCTGTATAGAACCAAATATGAGGCTATGTACTTTGGAGCTTATATAATTTTTTTCCCTTGTGCTTCTGAGCAAACAAGTATGCTAAGCCTTCTTATAAAGCTACTGAAGATTTAAAAGCATGGTTTCAGAATTAGCACTTCTCTCTTTCTTTGGAGGAAGATTTCTGACTTCTAGTAATTTGGCACAGAGAAGGTAATGAAGTTCTAGAACTCTTTTATGTATCTAGCTAACAGATCCCTTTTACCAGTGGTAAAGGTGTGTTCAAGGAACTATATGTCTGGGACCTGCATATGATGTGTTGTGCTGGAAAGAGCAATATGATACTAATAGTCAGGAGAACTAAGTCTAGCCTAAGTGCTCTTATTAATGCTAGAATCTTAATTCTTAGGGTGTAAATTCTTCATCTAAAAAGTGATCCTTTTTTCTGTACTGTCTAACTCAAAGAAAGGTTCTGGAAATAAAATTAGTTCATAAATGTGAAAAGTTTTTCGAAAGGTTTTAGAATGTGCTACAGATATATTTCAGAGAAGGCAATGGCACCCCACTCCAGTACTCTTGCCTGGAAAATCCCATGGACGGAGGAGCCTGGTGGGCTGCATGCAGTCCATGGGGTTGCTAAGAGTCGGACACAGCTAAGCTACTTCACTTTCACTTTTCACTTTCATGCATTGGAGAAGGAAATGGCAACCCACTCCAGTGTTCTTGCCTGGAGAATCCCAGGGATGGGGCAGCCTGGTGGGCTTCTGTCTCTGGGGTCGCACAGAGTCGGACACGACTGAAGTGACTTAGCAGCAGTAGCAGCAGCACATATATATATATATATACTTTATAAATTTGAATCAGATGGCTGAAATAACTAATCTACCACTAATTATTAAATTCTCATGGCTGAAATAGCTTACCTACTATTAATTATTAAATAGTTACTGAGTGGCTTGATAGCGTTACTCAAGCAGGTGTAATATATAATCATTTCTCTCCAAGAAATTACACTGTAGTTGAAGAGTCCAGGCATAAATACATGAAGTTCAATAGGAACACAAGAGTTAACAAGTTTAAATATGGAAAAATTGCATGCCATCCTAAAACAGCTCAAGGTTGAGTATCAAATAGGAGAATATATATGCTGAGTTCATAAAAGGGATGTGTCTTGAATACTGGAGTGGTCTTTGATGGGTGGGTGAAGTCACTAGATTTTTGTCATGGAGGAAGATAGAGCTGAAATGAGTTAAAAGGCAGAGAAACCATCATGAGAGATAAGAAAGCAAATTATAAGATCTATTTTGTTAATGATCAGCCTGTTTGCCTAGAGGGGACATTTATGGATAGGACATCAATGGGTTAGTAACTATGTGTCTCCCACACTCTTTCCCCTCATGTCTAACTATGAGAGCAATCCTGAAATGAGAGTCCTAATGGAATCCTCTCATGCCCGCTGGATCACTGCTCTTTATCAGTCCCACTTCTCAGCTTTTGTCCTAGAATAAGGAACTATATTCAATATCTTATAATAACCTATAATGGAAAAGAATCTGAGAAGTATATATTAATATATACATATATATTAATATATAAAACTAAATAGCTTTGCTGTATACCTGAAGCATTGTAAATCAACTATAATTCAGTTTTAAAAAATACAAAAGATTTTTTTACATTTTCCATAGACTAAATATCTAATAAAGGTTAAACCAAATCAATATATAGGGTAATTTCTACAAAATTGTTATTCACTGTTCTACCTGAAGCCAATTTAAGTCTCTTCTCCATGAAGAAGAAAACTAGCAAAAAGAAGATAGAATCTCACAATAATAAGTCCCCAAGCTACAATTTAACACCAATTTAGCAATTCCATTAGAGAGCACATCCAGCTCATTAAAAGCAGCAAGCTAACCTGTCTATAAATTGTTTCATCATAATCAAATATTGGCAAAATAACCAGATAGGAAATATAGTACCTATCTGAAATATTAGCAATTAATTATAAAATAGCCAGTTTTTCTAAAATGTCATGCATTTACCATATACTAATGTTCGTTAAGCTGACCTGAAAAAAATTCTTTTTGACCTTTTAACTTGCTTTTTCTCTTTTTCAAATACATTCAAAAGTCACCTATCTTTATAAATGTGGCTTCAATCCATACAGAAACTGATTTCTTCAATTATGCAGACAAATTTGTATTAATAACAGAATAACCTTTCAGATATCAACTAGAGTTCTAGATGGCTATTCCCTTTACCATCGCATACAAGGGAGGGCCTTTCTGCAGACAGCCCAGAGTCTGATGTAGGAATTCTCTCTACAGTGTCTCTGATTTGGCCAGATAGTCCTTCTCTCAGGACATGACCTGTTGCCTTCTGAGCATACATTGCATTATGTTAGAAATCTCTTTTTTAATTGGATTGAAACCTAGATTATATAATTTTTGCCCCTCCTTCCCAGTTTTGCCTTTCAGTCAAACAAAACTACTGCCTCTTCTATCCCAAAGCATCATGAACATTTGAATACTGCCCCGTAGTCTTCAGATGTTCCTCTTGCCTCAGGTTCTTCAGTCACTTCCCTGGAGGACATGGTTTCTAGCTCCCTTTACCCTTGAATTGTGAATAACTATAGTGATATGCTTATGGGTTAAAATTTAAAATTGTATATTTTTATGTCATTAAAGGGAAAACCAAGCTTACGGAATCATTTTGGCTATATCCAAATTGAACTGATGATTTGAATATTTGAGATGGAGTCTCCTCTTTTGAGGTAAAAGGGACATCCATTTCCTTGAAAGAAGATTCTTAAAGTGTGCTAATATAAACAGGCTCTTATGTGCACTGAAAGTATTTGTTAACAGGCCTATTTTCTATAACTAAGAATTTTCTATGGAAATAGGCATTTCCATGCTAATGAATCAGATGTACCTAGAACTTCTTTAAATTCATTCAGCAGGTATTTATCAAGTGTTGACTGTGAACTGGTCATTGTGCTAGATGTTATGCCAATGAAAAAGCACAACCTCAGGCCTTGACCTTAGGGGAAGAAACCACTGATTGAGTACTCAACTATACTATCACATAGTATCAACTATGACAGGTGTTACAAAGAACATCCACTAAAAGGCATGAGATGACAGAGTAGGGACATCTATTTCAACCTAGGGGCTCAAGGAAGCCCTTGAATCAGCTCAGACTGCTAAAATGAAATTCTCATAGGCTGGGTGAGTTAAACAACAAATAATCATTTCTCACAGTCCTGGAATCTGTGAAGTCCAAGATCAAGAAGTCTTTCTGGTGAGACCTCTCTTCCTCAGTAGTAGATAGCCACCTTCTGGCTGTGTCCCCACAAGGCTGAGAGAGGAAATTCCGGTGTTTTTTCATGTCCTTATAAAAACAAATCCCAACATGGGGGCTTCACCTTTGTGTCCTCATCTAAACCAAACTACCTTTGACTACCATCACATTGAGGTTAGGGTTTCAAATATATTTTAGGGACACACAAACATTCAGACCGTAACAGAGCACTTCCCCATGTAGGTGACATTGGAGTTGCAATATGAAAGAGAAGTGGAAATTAACTAGGCAAAGATGTAAGAGAGAAAATTGTGGCAGGAAGGGAAATAGGGATTGAGGCTCTTAAGCAAAAGGGAGCAATATCTGCCTAAGAAGCTAACCTTAGTTCGCTGGGGCTGGGACAGTGCAGTGGGGTCTCAGGGAGAGTGGTGCCAGGTGAATATGGAGAACCTGGCTGAGACCAAACCCTACAGGACCTTGTGGGCCATGTTAGATATTGTCTTCCTAATCCTGCGAATAATGAGAGACTTTAATGACTTTACCAGAGCAGTCTTATTGTTACAAAGCTCACTTAGAAAGCAGAGTGGAAAACGAACCTGGTGGGGTGCCAGGAGGGCATGAGAGTCATCTGGGTGAGACCTGATAGTGGGCGTGAGAGTGGTGTCCGTAGATGTGGACAAAGGTGACAGACTTGAGATACATTCAGGGAGGAAAATGAAAGAAACTTGAAGGACGTGTTGCAGGAGCTGAGGTGAGCAGTGTGGCGAGGGTGGTCTTTTGAATTTTCCCTGTGGATCTGATTGGATGGCAATATGCTTGAATGTGACTGGCACAGACAGGAGAAGAGGGGTGTGGGAAGAAAAGAAGGAAGTTTTATTTAGGATACACTGAGTTAAAATATCATCCAAAGGTGCTAGTAGACAGACCTGTGTTCAAAATGTATCGGGTAATGGAAGGTAACTGGAACAAAAATCCCCGCTGTATGTCCCTTGTGGGTGACTGCCATCTACGGAGGGCACAAGGTCTGCGTGCCTGGGGTACACTCCCCGCCAGCGCACCAACACATACTTTGCTATCAATACAGCTAGAGCATAGTCAAGCTGGAATGATCTTTAGAATCTTTACATCTCTCTCAGTCTCAAGCAGAGCTACTCCCCACTGTGCTGCTGCTGCTAAGTCGCTTCAGTCATGTCCGAATCTGTGTGACCCCATAGACGGCAGCCCACTAGGCTCCCCCATCCCTGGGATTCTCCAGGCAGGAACACTGGAGCAGGTTGCCATTTCTTTCTCCAACACATGAAAGTGAAAAGTGAAAGTGAAGTCGCTCAGTCGTGTCTGACTCTTCCGACCCCATGGATTGCAGCCCACCAGGCTCCTCCGTCCATGGAATTTTCCAGGCACGAGTACTGGAGTGGGTCGCCAGTGCCACTCCCCACTGTAGCCCTTGTTAAACATGGAGAGTCCTTCAACAAACCAGAGAGCAGTGAATTAGAGCAATTGGGTTAAGGTAAAACTACCCGTGGCAATCTTTTCTTTGTGGGTAGAAATGTGAGTCTAATACTTGCCTTTTCTCCATCATTTGAAAAACCACCTCCCAGGAATCCCTTCTAAGAGGTGACTCCAGTCCATTCCTTTGCAGCCTCAATTAGGAACCAGGAAGAAAAAGAACATTTTAGCTAAAATGGATTTTTGAGATCATTCCACAGATGAAGACACCGGGCTCAAAACAAAGACATATTTAGGCAATGCTTAGAGAAGTTTCCTCCTCCTCTTCTGGTTCCTTTTGTTTGTTTGTTTTGGATATTTCAAAAATGAGAACAGAACATTGCAATATTATGTTATCTGCATTTCAGCTTCTGAGAAGAATCTCGGGGACTGAAGGAGAAAACATTTTGTTCTTGACCTCTCTGTCTTCTGACAGTGCTGCCTGGCAGTTAGTAACAAAATTTTATTCAAGATAATTTTAATGATTTAACACTCACTGAAAGTGTCAGACTGATAACTGGGATAGATTTTCCAAATTAGTGAGTGGGGCTAAGTTGCCAATCCTGTGAAAGAACATCTATTTATTTTCAAATTGTAAACAAATTCAAGAGGTGTCTGGCTCAACCTCCAGCCCAGTGGGTTATTCATGGAACACAGCTCTAAAGGCAGGCCTTTATTAAGATAGTGGGCACATGGCTTAGTGAGGGCTTTGTTATATGCACCATCTTAACCAGTGGTAAAGAATGAAATATTCTTAATAAAAACAACTCAGCAGCTTGGTTTTGCTTATTCTTTAGAGTTTTAAATCAAAATCAATGTGACTTTTTAAAGTAAACCCCAGGTAGAGTTTAAAATGCTGAATGCGCCTGAATTATGCATATGTACAAGGTCCACAATCCTCAGGAGTGTTGTAAATATATCAAACACCATAAATAATCCATTCCAAGTAGCTGGTTTGAGAAGACTGGGGCTGCTGCCCCATGCAACACATTGTTAACACAGTGAGGAAGAAGAGCATGGCCCATATGGAGGGTTGTGGATAAACGTAGGTGTTGGAAGTAGTCTGGTGATAATGCTATTAATGAAAGCTAAAGTAATGATGATTGAGAACTTTCTAAGCTGTTGAACAGTTTGGCCACATACTTTGTTGAATGCCAGCTACGTGCAAGTTCCCACTTTCGGATTCACAAATGAAAAAGATTGGATTCTGTCCCTAGAATGAATCATAATTCACCCGGTGATTTACATGGCTAATTACAACAACACAAAACAAACAAGGAGCATCGGGAGAGGTCAGAAGCTCAATTCCAATTGGCCTGTTTAATTTTCTTTCCAAGTTCCAGATAAAATGTTTGTTATGGAGTTTCCAGGATGATTGGTGTCCTCCAAATTTGTTTATTGGAGAGCTTACTCAACCACTGTATAATGAATTTTTGGCCTAAAGTTATTTATTATAAAATTTAAGAACTGGAGTGGTCACCTAGTCTAAACTGGTCTTTTCAAAGTTATGAAAATCAAGGTAAAAGAGTTTAATGTTATAGGATAATTTATTGTTATTAATCTTATATATGTGTACATATATATTTGTGAATATTTACATACTTATATATAACATAAATGCATATATGTACATATTATTTACAGATATATGTATGCTGCTGCTGCTAAGTCGCTTCAGTTGTGTCTGACTGTGCGACCACACAGACGGCAGCCCACCAGGCTCCCCTGTCCCTGGGATTCTCCAGGCAAGAACACTGGAGTGGGTTGCCATTTCCTTCTCCAATGCATGAAAGTGAAAAGTGAAAGTGAAGTCACTCAGTCGTGTCTGACTCTTCGCGACCCCATGGACCGAAGCCTACCAGGCTTCTCCGTCCATGGGATTTTCCAGGTAAGAGTACTGGAGTGGGGTGCCATTGCGTTCTCCGTCCTTAAACCCCATGAGGACAAAATGAATTTTAAAAGTCTGGGAAGAATGTGTGATGATTGGTATAACTTCCATGGTCCTTGAGAAGTAGCAACAACTAGCCTATGCGATATTTGCTACCAAACCATGGCTTCCACTGGAACACATAGCAAAGTAATTAGCTCCAGAAACTCAGCTTTCTATAATATGGGGGATGGGCTGGTGGAGGGCCTTCATCTTCTGTCTCATTCAAAATGGACTGCAAAGAACCAGTGACAAATGGATATTTAATTTGTAACTGAGGAGGCAAGAGGTTAGATAGCCCTGGTAGAATGAGCTCTGAGACTTCCTGGAACTTAAATATGAGTCACTTATAGCAGAGATTTATTAAACTCAACCATCTCTGTGGACTGTCTCTTTGCCAAAATCAATCCCCATTCTGATATTTCCCTATGGGCTACACGAAGGATAACAGAAAAGGCTTTGGCTCTGTCACTGTAAAAACTGTAGTCTTGCTTCATATTTCGTTTGTATAGTAAGCTGTCCCAGGGGAGACATGAGGCTGTAGGAAAAGGCAGAGAATCAAATCGATTTCTTAGACAGGGGTGGAAGGACCACTTTCAGAGGTTTCACAAGGTGAGAACAAAGCACTAAATTGCCCTTATAAAAAAAATACAAAAGCAAAAATGTAAGATTGATGGGTCCAAACTAAAGTCAGAGCAAAAAGTGTAAGGAGATGAAATCAGTCCAAAGTAAAATAATAATAATAATAGTTACACATTAGGCTCTTTAACTGGAGTTTCAGCTTTAGCATCATTCCTTCCGAAGAAATCCCAGGGTTGATCTCCTTCAGAATGGACTGGTTGGATCTCTTTGCAGTCCAAGGGACTCTCAAGAGTCTTCTCCAACACCACAGTTCAAAAGCATCAATTCTTCGGTGCTCAGCCTTCTTCACAGTCCAACTCTCACATCCATACAAGACCACAGGAAAAACCATAGCCTTGACTAGACGGACCTTAGTCGGCAAAGTAATGTCTCTGCTTTTGAATATGCTAACTAGGTGGGAGGCGTGGCGTGCTGCGATTCATGGGGTCGCAAAGAGTCGGACACAACTGAGCGACTGAACTGAGGCTCTTTTACTAGAATTCTTGTTTCTGAAGATCTCATCTGTCTTTTCTCATTTTATCATTGCTTCTTCTGAGGCAGAGACAGATGAAAAGTGAATGTGAAAATATTAGTTGCTCTGTCGTGTCTGACTCTTTGTGACTCCATGGATTTCTCCAGGCAAGAATACTGGAGTGAGTAGCCATGCCTTTCTCCAGGGGATAATGCTGACCCGGGGATCAAACCTAGATCTCCTACATTGCAGGCAGATTCTTTACTTTCTGAGCCACCAGAGAAGCCCAGAGACAGATGAGATAGTTCCTTATTTTATCAGTGTATGTGTGCGTGCTTAGTGGCGCAGTTGCAGCTGACTCTTTGCGACCCCATGAACTGTAACCCGCCAGGCTCCTCTGTCCATGGAATTTCCAAAGTAAGAATGTGGGAGTGGGTTGCCATTTCCTCCTCCAGAGGATCTTCCCGACTCAGGGATCAAACACATCTCCTGTGTCCCCTGCATTGCAGGTGGATTCTTTGCCTTCTGAACCATTGAGGACGCTCTTATCAGTAGGGCAAGAAAAGTCATAAATAGTCATTTAAGATTGTTAAGATATAAACTATCATCTGAGCTGCTGCGAGTGGGCCATGGCCTCCCAATTGTGGACTCACATTCTTGAGAACTCTGAGTTCAGCCTCTCACTTCTGTCTTCCCCCCACTCTCACCTCTACTCAGATGACTTCCTCTGTTCAGGAGGCAGCTCTTTGAGTTTTCTACTATTTCTCTCCATGTATACCAGGAAACATCTGAACCAAATTTCACTATATGCACTGACCAGTTGACTTCGGTTAATCAAGTGACTATGCCTGTCACGTTAATGCACGTGGTAGAACTTTGTGGTAAATAGTACCTGGCATGTGTCAGGAGTCATTTTGTGCCAGATCCACCTCACAGCTCCCCACCTTGATCCGGTGCTCTCAGAGATGCATAAATTATGCCCCTTTCATATCTGTTTAAAGGATCAGTTTTTCAAAACTGTTATGTTTCTCCTGCTTTTTGTTAATGTTCTGTTCACTCAAGATTCGCCTCTTTTGAATTCAACTCAAGAAAACAAGTCATTTACTAGGACCCTTCCTATGTGATTTCACATTGTTTCTGTCATAGAATGTAAGAGATTTTCTTAGGCCTCCTTTTGTTGATCTTTCTTTAGAATTTAGTTTAGAATTCAATTCAAGTGATGGAAACTCTGGGAGATGGTGAAGGACAGGGAAGCCTGGAATGCTGTAGTCCATGGGGTCATGAAGAGCCAGACATGACTGAGCAACTGAACAATGGCAGCAATAACAGTGGAAAAGAAGAGTTACCAACTTCTGTAACTCTTCATGGGGGGAAAAAAAAACCCATGATGTATGTGTGTGTGTGTATTCTGATGTGATTACCCATATATTTTTATATAATAGACAATAAAATAAATATCTATTTAGTCTATTTTCTAAATTTACTGTGTTATTTGATGTAGTTATTCATCTAAACAACTATTTGGTTAGATTTTGTTCTCTTATAGGTAACACACCTAAAAGAAATAAGCTTCATGACCATCACTCTCTTGAAGAGAGATGGTTTATTTTGTCTCATTCTCTGGGTACCAAAATCTCTCAGTTGTACTTGTAACTGTTATCCATCCGTTCCAGAAAATAATGATCATAGTAACAGTGACTATTCATTGACTACTTCCAATGAACCTCTGTTCTTAGAGCTTTACATATAGAAACTCATTTAATTGTGATAACAGCTCTATAAGAGACTGTTATTGGCCTCATTTACATTTAAGGAAATGCCAAGGAAAGCAAATCCAAGCCCTTGTCCTTGGCCTCTCAACTCTATTGTCTTTATCTGTTCTTTCTATGTCTGTAACAATATCAAGTACAGGAGTAAAGTAACTAATTTGTTCATCAGAAAAAGCACAAAAGGATATAGAAAACCCAAAAGGATATATGTAAGTGTATAAACTTGCCCTAAAATAAAATTATAGATAATTTATTCCACTGGTTATGGATGATATAGTCCATGGAATTCTCCAGGCCAGAATACTGGGGTGGGTAGCCTTTCCCTTCTCCAGGGGATCTTCCCAACCCAGGAATTGAACCCAGGTCTCCCATATTGCAGGTGAATTCTTTACCAACTGAGCTATCAGGGAAGTCCATGAATATAGGCATAAAAATACAAATGCTATATAGTAGAAATAATTCTGTCTTTAAAGTCCTATTATTAAAGGAAGTTCCCAGCCCTAGAAACCTAACCCTAACCTTAACCTTATCCATTATCCTTTCTGCTTACCTAGCCCTTCCACACACATCATGGAAAGCCAGAAGTGGCCATAGTCTCTATACCTTGAACTTGCCCAGTCACTTCTCTAACACATAACCATTACATCTCTTGCTCCATCATCTTGCCTGTGCCTCTGTTTGCACATCTTATATCTAATTCTGATTCTCCGGCTCACTTTGCCAGGCTTTTCAAACACTTTCTCTGGTCTATGCACCTGTCACTACCCCCTCATCTCTGTGTGTTTGTACATCTGAACAGTCTCTGTAGCTTTGAGGAGGAGACTACATTAGCATTATTGTAGAAGGGCTGAACTCACATCCTGCTCCAGGTTTCCTGCCATTGGATGTATCCTTGCACTAGGCTGGAGTAGGTAGCCTATGTCCTTACATTAGCCTATATTGTTTTCTATAATTTCTCTGTGAAAACCTTATTATTTGTCTTCTACTAGACCACAAAATCTTTGAGTAGAGGAATTGTGTCTTCTTTGGGTTACTTGTGCTTCACACAGTGCCTGGCATATTGTTGGTGTGTGATGAAAGTTTCTCTGAACTGAAATAAAATTTACTTCTGTGTTCTGCAAAGTGGATAAGGGAGGATGGGTTATGGGAGAGAAAAACCCAAGAATAAGTCTTAGGATAAACCAAACACATGAGACTGAAGAACTGGAAGTTCAAGAGTGAGGAATAAGGATGGTGGAAGTCTATTATCAGGGATAATGGAATATTTAAAACTTTAATGACATAGTTTAAATACAAGACAAAATAAATGTTTAGTGATACAGCTCAACTAAAGGATTAAAGAAGCCATAAAACTGTACTCAGAGATGTTTTGGTGCTGACAACAATGTGTAATTAATCAACTATAATTTCCTAAGCACTTAGATAGGCTCAATAAAGGATAGAAATGGTATGGACCTAACAGAAGCAGAAGATATTAAGAAGAGGTAGCAAGAATACACAGAACTGTACAAAAAAGATCTTTACGACCCAGATAATCATGATAGTGTGATCACTCACCTAGAGCCAGACATCCTGGAATGTGAAGTCAAGTGGGCCTTAGAAAGCATCACTACAAACAAAGCTAGTGGAGGTGATGGAATTCCAGTTGAGCTATTTAAAATCCTAAAAGATGACGCTCTGAAAGTGTTGCACTCGATATGCCAGCAAATTTGGAAAACTCAGCAGTGGCCACAGGACTGGAAAAGGTCAGTTTTCATTCCAATCTCAAAGAAGGGCAATGCCAAAGAATGTTCAAACTACTGCACAATTGCACTCATCTCACACGCTAGTAAAGTGATGATCAAAATTCTCCAAGCCAGGCTTCAGCAATACATGAACCGTGAACTTACAGATGTTCAAGCTGGTTTAGAAAAGGCAGAGGAACCAGAAATCAAATTGCCAACAAGTTCAAGAAAAACATCTATTTCTGCTTTATTGACCATGCCAAAGCCTTTGACTGTATGGATCACAATTAACTGTGGAAAATTCTGAAAGAGATGGGAATACCAGACCACCTGACCTGCCTCCTGAGAAATCTGTATGCAGGTCAAGAAGCAACAGTTAGAACTTGACATGAAAAAAACAGACTAGTTCTAAATAGGAAAAGGAGTACGTCAAAGCTGTTTATTGTCACCCTGCTTATTTAACTTATATGCAGAGTACATCATGAGAAATTCTGGACTGGATGAAGCACAAGTTTGAATCAAGATTGCCAGGAGAAATAACAATAACCTCAGATATGCAGATGACACCAAGATTATGGCAGAAAGTGAAGACCTAAGATGCCTCTTGATGAAAGCGAAAGAGAAGAGTGGGAAAGTTAGCTTAAAGCTCAACATTCAGAAAAGTAAGATCATGGCATCTGGTCCCATCACTTCAAGGGCAAATAGATGGGGAAACAGTGGAAACAGTGGCTGACTTTATTTTTTTGGCTCCAAAATCACTGCAGATGGTGACTGCGGCCATGAAATTAAAAGATGCTTACTCCTTGGAAGGAAAGTTATGACCAACCTAAACAGCATGTTAAAATGCAGAGACATTACTTTGCCAAAAAAAGTCAAGCCTATTGTTTTTCCAGTAGTCACGTATAGATGTGAGAGTTGGACTATAAAGACAGCTGAGCACAGAAGAATTGATGTTTTTGAACTGTGGTGTTGGAGAACTCTGGAGAGTCCCTTGGACTGCAAAGAGATCTAACCAGTCCATCCTAAAGGAGATCAGTCCTGGGTTTTCATTGGAAGGACTGATGTTGAAGCTGAAACTCCCATACTTTGGCCACCTGATGTGAAGAGCTGATTCATTTGCAAAGATTCTGATGCTGGGAAAGATTGAGGGCAGGATAAGAAGGGGACGACAGAGGATGAGATGGTTGGATGGCATTGCCGACTCAACAGACATGGGTTTGGGTAGACTCTGGGAGTCGGTGATGGACAGGGAGGCCTGGTGCTCTGCAGTTCATGGGGTCTCAAAGAGTTGGACATGACTGAGCAACTGGACTGAACTGAGCTAGTATGGTCATAGCATTATGCTATCCACAGAAAAAGTACAGATTGGGAAAAACAAAAACACCTGGCTTCTAGGAAATTAAAACCTTCCTTGAGAAATGAAATCAGTGAATAAGAAATCATTAGAAAATCAGGAAAAGTAGTATTAAATTAACTACTAAATTGTCTAGTGTGGATTAAGTAGCTCCTTTACTTATTTAGTAACATCAGGAGAATCCTATGCATATTTTATTGTGTCAGGTACTCACTTAGAAAAGGAGATGTGGTGAATTCAGGGAGGTGTTGTGAAGCCTTTGTATTTTGTTAGTGTTAATGTCTGTTGAGTCTATTAAGGGGGAGTTCAGACACCTACTGCTGCCAAGAAAGAGCCAGACATAAGGTCCAGATGGGTTTTGTTGGATACATACAACAGAATATATCTCAATTACCATGAACATCTGAAGAGTTAGGAATTGTAGAATATTGGGATTTTATTTTGCTCTTTACATCAAGGTGTTCCTCAACAATATTATTGATCATTAATATTTGTAATCCAGAATAAGCTGACAATTCAGTCTCAGAGCACTATCTTAAATCCATCAGCTGTGTTAGAAACCCCTGAATTCACACAGCTGCCTACAAGATGTTTGCTGTCTGGATAATTTGTGATCTGGGGCATCAATCTCAATTCCAGAGATTTACCCAGTTCATTTCTGAATTGATTTTCCCTGATGTTTCATCCGGAAAAAGTACATAAGAATTGTTGTGCCGTGATGAATCTAAATGTATGATCAAATCCAGCTCCAGGGCTACGTTAAGTCACTGCTCAGCGGGACATGGCAACTGCGTGGAATGCCAATATAATGAAACACTGGTTATAGGATATAAATTTTAAAGGCTGTACATTTCTAAATCAGGAGGAGCCACTTTTACTGCTCTGAATGTTCTTCCAGATGACAATCGATGGGATTCCAGAAATGAAACGACAAAAACTTCACTTTGGAATTCTATATATTGAATCATGATTTACAGAATGGCCCATCTTTTTGAAGAGAAGTAAATCCAGCCTTGTAGTTTATAGCCACAAACTTTTTCCCCAAAGTAATGTAATTGTAGTTTGAAAGAAATCAAAGAGAAAAGGAATATATCAAACAGAGCCTACTTATTTAGCTTCCCTGGTCCTCCAGCAAAAGTAGGTAAGAATGTTTTTAAGTCCATCCTTACCCCACTACCCTCGTTCAGGAATAGATTGATTCAAACCTTCCAAATTCTTCTCTCTTAAACCCGGTCCAGGAGTTCAAATAAAAGAAATTTCTTGAATCATATGAGCAGAGAACTATAAAACCAACAGTGTTTGCAGATTAAGCTCAACTATTCTTTCAAGTTTGTTCAATAAAAAATTGTAATAGCATAATTATCAAGACCGCCTATATTCTGCTATAACAGTTTTTAAAATGTCTCAGCTTAATTCAACCTGGGAGCTTTGCTACAAGCCAAGATCAACTAACAGAATGTGAAACCAAGAGTGAAGCACAGTCAGGGCAAATAAAATGATCCATCACAAAAGGTTTGAGCCTCTAGACAGCTCCAAGATGCCATGCACAGCTTATTTCTATACCACACATCTCTAACCTATCTAGCAAATAGGAAAATGGCAGTAAAAAACCTAACAGTCCAGATTTATGTGCAGAGCACAAATTTTCTTTTTTTTGTTGTTATTTTTGTCATTGTTAATTAAGGTATAACTTATACAATAAATCCTCAGATCTGAAGTATACAGATTGTGAATTTCAGTTTTTACATTTTGATAATTTTTTTATAGCTGTATAACTACTACCCCAATCAAGATATAGAACATTTACATTATTCTAAAAAGTTCTATCATTGTCCTCCCTGGAGGGAGGATTAAATTGTGTGTGTATGTGTATATGTTATATATTCTACGTTATATATTCATATAAATCTTTGTCACTTACAGGTATTTATGATAATTTTCTCTCCATTTGTGGCTTATGGTGCCTTTAAAAAATGTTTAATCACTATGAACAAAGCTACTATAGGTGATGGAATTCCAACTGAGCTATTTAAAAATCCTATTTCAAAAGATGATGCTGTGAAAGTGTTGCACTTAATGTGCCAGCAAATCTTGAAAACTCAGCAGTGGCTACAGGACTGGAAAAGGTCAGTTTTCATTCCAATTCCAAAGAAAGGCAATGCCAAGGAATGCTCAAACTACCACACAATTGTACTCATCTCACATGCTAGCAAAGTAATGCTCAAAATTATCCAAGCAAGGCTTCAGCAATACATGAACTGTGAACTTCCAACTGTTCAAGCTGGATTTAGAAAGGCAGAGGAACCAGAGATCAAATTGCCAACATTCACTGGATAATTGATAAAGCAAGAGTTCCAGAAAAAACATCTACTTTGCTTTATTGACCATGCCAAAGCCTTTGACTGTGTGTATCACAAGAAACTGTGGAAAATTCTGAAAGAGATGGGAATACCAGACCACCTGACCTGCCTCCTGAGAAATCTGTATGCAGGTCAGGAAGTGCCGGGGGCCAGCGTGAGGAATTCCGCCCATGGCAAAGGTCATGAGGAAGGAGGCTTGGCATACGCAAAGGCGTGATCAAGCCTCAGGAAACCCCGTGTTCCCGAGCATCTAACCCCAAAACCAGAGTCTGTTTTATGCTCTCACCTACACCTCTGACTTTACGGGGGGCTCTCCCCCATAACCGTTTCTCTAGGAGAAGGAGTAAACGTGCAGCTCCAAGGCAATAAAAATTCTTGGGCGTGACAAGAGTGTTTCAGCTTACGGACTGCTCTGAAGGTTATCTAGCCCACCTGTATAGGTTAGTCCGGCCACATGTGATTTACAGCCTCCCAATCTGAGAGGCACGAGATGTTTTAGACTTACTAAAGGCAAATTCTTTTGGGGAGTTGGAAATTATTAGTATAGTGGGTTGGTTAGGAATTATATTGGTGAAGGGTTTTTTCATTTGTTGTGTCAATAATTGCTGCTAATTCCCTGCTCTGGGTGGGACAAGGATGTCTCAGGTCAAACCTCTCTGCTGACAGACTAGCTTGTGTGACAGAATTATCCATACTCCTGCCACATGATTGTTTACTACCTCTCAACCATAAACAGCACAGAGAGTTTTGGAGTATTTTGAGAGTCTTAATTAGCATAGGGCTTTTTCTTCTTGTTGAGTCAATGACTGCCGCCAGGCCTCCATATCCTTAGGCACTTGGGAATATATTAATCAATATATTTGGACTATAGAAAAGGAAATACAGTAGTTTTTGATGTTAGCAATACTAGACTTTTTGAGCCAATGGATTTTCTCTTTTGTAATAGATCACTGTACTTTGTTATATATCACTGTGTCCTTGCTATGTAAGAATGTAACTTTATCATATCTGAAGACTAAACAGATCTTAAGGGGAGCATTGGTGAAAGGATTTTCATTTGTTGGGCTGATGTCTGCTGCTAAATCTCCATGTTCCCTACCCTTATAATGAATATAACTAACGTATAGGAGAAATAAGTATTAACCTTTAAGCATATAGGAGAAATAAGTATTAACCTTTAAGACTAATCATGTTAACCTTGGGTTAAATAAATTCCTTTCTTGATTGTAGCTCACTACACCCTCACCCTATAGTAATGTAACTTTATTTGGAGGGTGGTGCCTGGTTTAAGAAAAAAACACCCTTGGAAGAAATAAGATTTTTGGTTACCAGAAAGAAAGGATCATAAAATGTCAGCAGGTCTCACTCATGGCCAGAAGATGATGTAATATCCCTAAGACCTTTTTTTTATACATTTATGTGAAGCACCTGATTTTGACAAAGGTCAGGACTGCTGACTCCCGCGTGACTCTGTATTCATCTCTATGTGTAACAAAAGGTATATAAGCAAACCCAAAAATAAAGAAATCGGATCAGTTTCTGGAAAGACTGATTCCCCCATGTCGCTTCTTTCTTGCTCCCATTTTTCTGGCTGAATTCCCATCTGGATCATGGATGCTATTCCACGTAATCCAAGTTATTCAGCCTCTTTTTCTCCACTAATCTTCCTACTACACTATCCATTTCTAATCTCTCTATATCTGTGATTAAATATGTATTTTTCCAAAGACGCCGACTCCGTCCCCACCTTCGAATCACCCTGGATCCACCGGGGCTGGACCCCAGCAAGGAAGCAACAGTTAGAACTGGACATGAAACAACAGATTGGTTCCAAATAGGAAAAGGAGTACATCAAGGCTGTATGTTGTCACCCTGCTTATTTAACTTATATGCAGAGTACATCATGAGAAATGCTGGGCTGAATGAAGCACAAGCTCGAATCAAGATTGCTGGGAGAAATATCAATAAGCTCAGATATGCAGATGACACCACCTTTATGGCAGAATGTGAGAACTAAAGAGCCTCTTGATGAAAGTGAAAGAGAAGAGTGAAAACGTTGGCTTAAAGCTCAACATTCAGAAAAAACTAAGATGATGGCATCTGGTCCCATCACTTCATGGGAAATAGATGGGAAAACAGTGGAAACAGTGAAAGACTTTATTTTCTTGGGCTCCAGAATTACTTCAGATGGTGACTGCAGCCATGAAATTAAAAGACACTCCTTGGAAGGAAAGTTATGACCAACCTGGACAGCATATAAAAGAGCGAGACATTACTTTGCCAACAAAGGTCCGTCTAGTCAAGGCTATGGTTTTTCCAGTAGTCATGTATGGATGTGAGAGTTGGACTATAAAGAAAGCTGAGCACCGAAGTATTGATGCTTTTGAACTGTGGTGTTGGAGTAGACTCTTGAGAGTCCCTTGGACTGCAAGGAGATCCAACCAATCTTAAAGGAAGTTCGTCCTAAATATTCATTGGAAGGACTGATGCTGAAGCTGAAACTCCAGTACCTGATGCAAAGAACTGACTCTTTGGAAAAGACCCTGATACTGGGAAAGATTGAAGGTGGGAGGAGAAGGGGATGACAGAGGATGAGATGGTTGGATGGCATCGTCAACATGATGGATGAGTTTGAGTAGGCTCCGGTAGTTGGTGACGAACAGGGAAGCCTGGTGTGCTGCAGTCCATGGAGTTGCAAAGAGTCAGACACAACTGAGTGACTGAACTGAACTGAATAGCTGATTAACAATGTTGTGATAGTTTCAGGTGAATAACATAGGGACTCAGGCATACATACATATGTATTCTTTCTCCCTCAGGTGGCAAATAGGGAAAAATGGAAAAGGTGACTAACTTTATTTTCTTGGGCTCCAAAGTCACTGTGGACATTGACTGAAGCCATGAAATTAAAAGATGCTTGCTCCTTGGAAGAAAAGCTATGATCAACTTAGACAACATATTAAAAAGCAGAGACATCACTTTGCTGACAAAGGTCTTTATAGTAAAAGCTGTGGTTTTTATGATTTATCCATACATGAGTACTGCATTCTGTAGTCATGGATGTGAGAGCTGGACCGTAAGGAAGATTGGGCACTGAAGAATTGGTGTTTTTGAACTGTGACGATGAAGACGCTTGAGAGTCCCTTAAACAGCAAGGAGATAAAGCCAGTCAATCCTAAAGGAAACTAACCCTGAATATTCATTGCAAGGACTGATGCTGAGGCTGAAGCTCCAATACTTTGAACTCCTGATGCCAAGAGGGGCTCATTGGAAAAAACCCCAATGCTGGGAAAGATTCAAGGCAGGAGGAGAAGGGGGCAACAGAAAATGACATGGTTGGATGGCATCATCAACTCAATGGACAAGAGTCTGAGCAAACTCTGGGAGAGAGAGAAGGACAGGGAAGCCTGGCATGCTGCAGTCCTTGAGGTTGCAAAGCACTGGACACACCTGAGTAACTGAACAACAAATTCTCCCTAACACTCCCCTCCCATCCAGGCTGCCACATCACATAAAAATACCAAGTTCTTCAAGGACCATTTATTGAAATGCCTCCCCTTTGTCCATTGAATTATCTTGGTGCCTTTGTGAAAAATCAGTTGATAGTAAATGTTTGGATATATCTCAGAACTCTCTCGTTTCATTATTTTTTGGCTCTTACCATAATACCGCACTAGCTTGATTATCTTAGGTTTATAATTAGTTTCGAAATCAGCTAATGTAAGATCTCTAGCTTTGTTGCTCTTTTTCAAGCTCTTTTATTTATTCTTTGTCCTTTGTATTTCCATATGAATTTCATAATTAGTTTATGCGTTTCTATAAATTGCCTGCTGTGTTTTGAGTCAGACCACATTCAGTATGAATCATTTTGGGGGGTATAGGGCATCTTAAAAATAGTGAATTTTCCAATCCCAAGTAACAGTGTCCCTCCATTTCTTTAAGGCTATTACACTTCCCTAGGCAATATTTGATAGTTTTCTGGGTAGACTTCTTCCAATCACATATTAGATTCATTCTCTGACATTTGAAGCATTTTATTCTAATAAAAATGTTTTCAAATTTCATTTTCTTTTTATTTATTTTTATTGAAGTATAGGTGATTTACAGTGTTGTGCTGATTTCTACTGTACAGCAAAATGAGTCAGTTATTCATGCATATACATTATTATGTTCTTTTCCATTATGGTTTATCATAGGGTATTGAATATATTTCCCTGTGTTATATGACAGGACCTTGTTATTTATCCATTCTATATGTGATATCTTATATCTACTAACCCCAACCTCTCACTCTATGGCTCTCCCACCCCTCTTCCCCTTGACAATCACAGGTCTGTTCTCTATGTCTATGATTCTGTTTCTGTTTTATAGATAGATTCATTTTTGTCATAGTTTGTGAGTGATAGTTGCTCAGTCATGTCTGACTCTTTGCAACCCCATGGACTATAGCCTGCCAGGTTCCTCTGTCCATGGAGTTTTCCAGGCAAGATTACTGGAGTGGGTTGTCATTGCCTTCTCCAGGGGATCTTCCTGACCCATGTATCCTGCACTGCAGGAGAGTGTTTACCATCTGAGCCACCAGGGAAGCCTACTATTAAGAGACATTCCTAAGTATAAAGACAGGTCAACTTAAAAAGCACCAGCAGATACATGCTTGACTTTATCTTATAATCTATAGACAATACATTAGAATATGCAGTGAAGCATACACCTTTTCCAAAGGAATACCCAAAACAGAAGTAGCAATGAAGTTATAAATGATAGTCATCAGATGAGATAATTTAGACGAAGCTTTTCTCTCTCGAAGAGATGGGGACTGGGCAAGTGGTCAGGAAGAACATACAACGTGCTTTTAACTTTGTATGAAAAATAGTGTTCAGTTCCACATTGCTGAACATAGTTCTGTATTTGCCAAATAAATCCTCTACTTCAAATTACTGTCCAGATGCTTTATTAAAACTCTGCTTCTGGCCTTTGTTTTTGAATCTGTTACTTTTGGTGCCACCTCCTGATTGCTGTCCTCTGAAGCTTCCACTTCTTTCCTGCTGTCCCCTGACACCTTGGTTGCCCTCGTGCTGTCCCCTGAAGCCTCGATTGCCTTCCCGCTGTCCTTGGAAGTTGCGATATCCTTCCTGTGGACCTTCTAGCTCTGGTTGCTCTGTAGCCGCAGAAAGCTGCCCCCGCCGTGAATCATGCCACTATTCCTGTGTCATAGTTTAGATTCCACATATAAGTGATATTGTATAGTATTTGTCATTCTCTTTCTGACTTACTTCATTTGGTATGGTAATCTCTAGTTACATCCATGATACTGCAGATAGCATCATTTCATTCTTTTTTATGGCTGAGCACTATTCCATTGTATGTATGTACCACATCTTCTTTACCATTCATCTGTCAGTGGACATTTAGGGTGCTTCTATGTCTTAGATATTGTGAGTTGTGCTTCTATGAACATAGGAGTGCATGTATCTTTTTTTTTTATTTAAAGTTTTGTCTGGATATATGATCAGGAGTAGGATTGTTGGATCATATGGTACTTCTATTTTTAGTTTTGCCCATGCTGTGGAGCTTACAGGATCTTAGCTCCCTGACCAGGGACTAAACCTGTGCCCTTGGCAGTGAAAGCACAGAGCCCTAACCACTGGACTGCCTGGGAATTCCCTATTTTTAGTTTTCTGAGAAACCTCTATACTGTTTTCTGTAGTGGCTGTACCCACTTACATTCCCACCAACATTGTAGTTGTGGGTTTCCTTTCTCCACACCCTCTCCAGCATTTGTTATTTGTTGACTTAATAATACCCATCCTGACCAGTGTGAGGTGATACCTCATTGTTGGTTTGATTTGCATTTCTCTAATAATTAGTAATGTTGAGTGTCACTTCATGTGCCTGTTGGCCATCTGTATGTCTTCTTTGGAGAAATGTCTATTTAGATCTTCTGCCCATTTTTTGATTGGGTTTTTTTGTTTGTTTGTTTTTGAGTTTTATGAGCTGTTTGTATATTTTGGAAATTAAGCCCTTACTGATCGCATTGTTTTCAGATATTTTCTCCCATTCTATAGGTTGTCTTTGTTTTGTTTATGGTTTCCTTTACTGTGCAAAAGCTTATAAGCTTGATTAGGTCTCATTTGTTTATTCTTATTTTTATTTCTATTGCCTTGGGAGATGATCTAAGAAACATTGGTATAATTTATGTCAGAGAAAGTTTTGCCTATGATCTCTTCTAAGAGTTTTATTGTGTCATGTCTTGTAATTAAGTCTTTAAACAATTTTGAGTATATTTTTGTGTGTGGTGAGAGTATTCTCACTTCAATGATTTACATGCAGCTGTTCCACTTTCCCATTTGTAAATGAAGATTATTTTGTTCTTTTCAATTTTTATGCCATTTTTTCTTGTTTTATTGAACTGGTTTGGATTTTCAGCACAATAATAAGAGTAACACTGCTTAATTTAATTTTATGACAAAAGCCAGAACAATTTTTATAACTGAAGCTCTAACTTTTTGAGTAAATCATAACGCTACCAGTGATACACAATAGTGCTTGTTCCTTAAATACTTTCTATAACTGAATGCTACCATGATTTAAAGCATTTATCAGTCTTATAAATAAGAAATGGTACCTTTCATGCTTAAAATTAATATTAATATGGTATAAAATAAGAAACATAATTTTACTAATATATCATAAACATAGAAAATTCAATAGCTTTTTCCTTTATTACTAGTACTTAGAATGGAAAAATAGAAAGCTCAATAACAATTACTAGCCCTTTAATTGCTTAGAAATACAGTTAATAGAGTCTATATATGAGAAATTATTAAATATAAACAAATACAAAGTAAGATAGTATTAAGCGAAATTGCATTCCACTGTGAATCTTAATGCTTTTATTTTGTTTTGTTTGGGGAACTAGATTAAATTATTTTAAAGTTTAGATGATGGAATAAAGTTCTGAAAATAGTACAAACAATGAGAAAAAAGAATACTAAAAAGATGAGGTTATCTTTCAGCTATTAAAATTTACTATAAAGCCACAATCACAGTACTGAGATAGGTTACAATATCCCCTGAGATAGGTTACAATATCCAAAAATGTAAGCAAGAATCACATGGAATGATCAAAATTAACATTTTTAGCTCAATGAGATTAAAAAAAAAAAAAACAAAAAACAGAAAACAGTGCTGGCATAGACCTTTATTTATCTGGAAGAAGATGAAACTAGTTCAACTTGTATTTTCCACAAAAATGCATTTGATATATAGTAATATGAATATCCAAAATAGTGTGAGAATATATAGGTGAATGTCTACATGACTTTCTATAGGAGGCTTCCTTAAGCAAAATAGGACTTTCAGAAGCCATAAAGTAAACAAATATATTGTCCAGGGTATATTTAAATTTGATAAATAATTAATGCCTAAAGGATAAGTAACAATAAACTTCATTCTAATTGCTAATATATTTGTATATAATGGACATTATTAAACATAAAAAACAAGGAAGAATATTGCCAACACTTATGACTGAAGGTAAGTTATTAGAGCAGACATAAAAATATCTTCTATACAGAGATAATGGGAAAGACATACGAAAAACAAATGTGCAAATAGTTTAAATAGGCTATTCACTGAAACAGAAATCCAGAAGGGGTATGTGTATGTGTGTGTGGTTCTTTAGGAGAAGGCGATGGCACCCACTCCAGTACTCTTGCCTGGAAAATCCCATGGATGGAAGAGCCTGGTAGGCTGCAGTCCATGGGGTCGCGAAGAGTCAGACACTGAGCGACTTCACTTTCACTTTTCACTTTCATTCATTGGAGAAGGAAATGGCAACCCACTCCACTATTCTTGCCTGGAGAATCCCAGGGATGGCAGAGCCCAGTGGGCTACCGTCTATGGGGTCACACAGAGTCGGACACCACTAAAGCAACTTAGCAGCAGCAGCAGCATGTAGTTATTTTATTTAAATAGGAAGTCACTATTCCCTTTATAAAATTCATGGCTAACCATAACAAAGTGTATAGTCAATGAAGATAAGTACTTAAAAAGGAAGAAAAAAATCCCAAATTTCATCATCTGGAAATAATACATAGTAATCTTAGTTCAATGAAATTCGAGATGTTATTCTTTGCATCTCTACAGATAAAAGAATGAATGGCTTGATAGGTTGATAGAATGCTTTTACGTAACCTATATACTTTTTAAGGGGCTTCCCCAGTGACTCAGCAGTAAAGAATCTGCCTGCAATGTAGGAGATGCAGATTTGATCCCTGTGTTGGGAAGATCCCCTGGAGGAGGGCATGGCAACCCACTCCAGTATTGTTGCCTGGAAAATCCCATTGTCAGAGGAGCCTGGTAGACTATGGTCCATAGGGAAACAAGGAGTCAGATATGACTGAGCTCTTACAGACACACACACACACTTTTGTAGTCATATTGAATTCCTCTTTACTTGAATTTAATTTAAAAAAAAGCATACTGAAATAAAATCAAAACCATTGCTGGACTTCATATATCACTCTTTTACCAAAGAAAATATTTCCTTCAACATCGTAAGGTTGGGTTACGTTTTTGAAAAATAGTGAAAGGCTAGCATTAGTTTTAAAACTATATGTTTCCATTATAAAGAATATTTTTACTTGCACTGTAAAAATAGAAAAATAACAGTCTTACATTTTTCACATCTCTTGCTTCTTCCAGATTAAATAATTTTTGTATATGCTGCCAAATTCAAAATCATTTAAAACTCTGTTCTACAACAGAGTTATAGAATTGTCTGAATTTGTTCTATATTTAAGTCTGCCCATTTTTAACTGTTTACTAATAGTTCCTTATTTCTGAGCCCTTTGTTTTAATCTTTTCTACATTTCAAGTGAAATTTCCAAGAAGAGTTCAAGGGTGCTGCATTTCCTGTATTCTTCCAATTAAAAAGTGCATATAGACATTTCATTTTTCACCAGAACTTTGAAATATTGCTTTGAACTTTTGAGCTATTGCCCTATTATTTGCTGGCATTAAATATTTCTGAGCGCAAGCTAGCCTGAACTTCTCCCATTGTGTCAAGGATTTTTGTGGCTGGTTGAGTGCATTTTTTCTTTATTGTTGATGCTAAATTACTTTATCAGAACTTAACTCATCATTGAGTATCTTTTCACATTTTCCTGGAATTTACTGTACCTTATCAATTTGCTGAATCAGTTCTTTCTTCATTAAATAAATTTTCTCCATTTAGAATTTCAGAAACTAACTTTTTCCCTGTTTGTATGTGTAAAATTCTCTTCTTCAGTGACACTGTTGGCTCATCTTTCTGTCCATGGCTTTTCTCTATTGACTTTAAAATATCTTCCTACTTCTTAATCTTTTCTCCTTTTTCTTCTGTGTTCACTCTGATTATTTCTACTCTTTCCTTTTCATCATTATTTTCAGTTTTATTGCCATTTGTTTCTTGCTGTTTCTCTTTTACTGATTGCTTATATATGAGTATTTGTTCTTTCTGACCACAATTCCCCTAAATAATCTCATATTGTTTGTTTTCTTAAAATGATCTATAGATTGAAATTCACGTGAGGAATTTTCTTCTGTTCCTTTAGGTATTTTCTTCTAGGCTAAGATTTTGTTTATTTCTGTTGTATTCTTTCCTTTCTATCATTTTTCTTCTGAAGTATCTTGCATGTTTGTTATGTCTTCCCACCATCTGTCTTTGAAGCCCAGTTTTTTTTTTCCAGAATAGCTAACTTCCAGTGTTGGAGGTAGTGGAGGAGAGGATTAAACACACTGTCCTAATGTTTGTTCTTTCTATCATATCTCTTGCAGGAATAACTGGAAAGATGAATTTTATTACTTCCTTACTTAATGTTGAAAAATTTCAGAAGCTGCAACTTCTCAGCAGACACAGATAATTGCTAATTTCCCTCAGACAGTAAAACCTAACTTGATTTATCGAAAACAAGCAAGGCCATAGTTTGAGTGGTAGAGGGGAAATGACATGGGTTTTAAATCAAGACCTGGGATTAAATTCTCCTGATGTAAATAACCTTGCTGTTCAGTTGCTAAGTCATGTCCAACTCTTTGCAACCCCATGGACTTCAGCACGCCAGGCCTCCCTGTCCTTTACTATCTCCCAGAGTTTGCTCAAACTCTTGTCCATTGAGTTGGTGATTTTAATCCAGTCATCATCCTCTCTCTTTCCCTTCTCCTTCTGCCCTCAATCTTTCCCATCATCAGGGTCTTTTCCAGTGAGTCGGCTTTTTGCATCATGTGGCCAAAGTATTGGAGCTTTAGCTTTAGCATCAGTCCTTCCAATGAATATTCAGCGTTGATTTCCTTTAGGATTGACTGGCCATCTTTGCATAAAATGTTCCCTTGGTATCTCCAATTTTCTTGAAAATATTTCTACTCTTTCCCATTCTATTGTTTTTCTTCTATTTCTTTGCATTCTTCACTTAAGAAGGCTTTCTTATCTCTCCTTGCTATTCTCTTGCACTCTGCATTCAGTTGAATCTATCTTTTCCTTGGACACATTAATTAAACTCTCTGAGCCTCAGTTTCCTAAACCATAAAATGGGAATAAGAAAACTACTTCAAAACTTTTTTTCAAAGATTAAATGGGATAAAATGCCTGGAACATATTCAATAAAAATGAAATCCCTCTCCCTTCACAAACCACTATTAATTCACTAATTTAATCAACTGACACTTACTGAGCCTAGTACTCTGTACCAGGAACACTGCTTGACATTAACGATATAGTGACAGAAAAAAGGGGCCCTGCCTTCATGGAGCTTGTGGTCTAGGAAGAAAGAATGATAGTTAATGAATAATTAAGTAAGAAAATTGATATAATGGAAGCATAAATTGGTGGCATGATGGCATGTTATGAAACAATTTAACTATAATGCAAAGGTCTTTTTCTTTTTTAAAATCTTATCTGAAGAGGAAGCATTATATAACCAAATGGGATCATTCGTTGATTACTATGTTCATATTGTGTATCAAATTAATTTTGGATATCTTACGACTGCCAAGGCTCTATGAAAACATTTACCTCTGGCACATTTGAAGCTGTATGCTGTGCTGTACTTAGTCACTCAGTCGTGTCTGACTGTTTGCAACCCCATGGACTGAAGCCTGCCAGACTGCTCTGTCCAAGGGGATTCTCCAGGCAAGAATACCAGAGTGTGTCGCCATGCCCTCTTCCAGGGGATCTTCCCAACCCAAGGGGTGAACCCAGGTCTCCCACATTGCAGGCAGATTCTTTATCATCTGAGCCACCAGAGAAGCATTTGAAGCTGTATACGTATTATTGAAATACAGGGAAATATATTTTTCATTTTTTTCTTCTCTATTGTTGTTTTCCTGGACATATACTGCTTTTAGAACTAAAACTTATTATTGTTTAAGTCCTAAATACATGCCAGACATTTTAAAATTAGTTAATGAATTTAGTTTTATTGACCTATCACTGGTTTATAACATTGTAAAAGTTGCATGTGGGCAGCATTATATTTTGGTTTCTGTTTATACTACAGCATGCTCACCACCAAAAGTTTAGTTTTTATCTGTCACCGTACAGTTGATCCCATTTACCCATTTTGTCTTCCCCTTATCTCTTTGTTTCAGTAACTGCTACTCTGTTCTCTGTATCTATGTGTTTGTTTCTGTCTGGTTTCTTCATCTATTTTGTTTTCTAATATTCCATGTATAAATTAAATCTTACAGTATTTGTCTTTCTTCATGTGACTTGCTCACTTAGCATAAAACCCTCAAGGTCCATCCGTGTCATCACAAATGGCAAAATTTCATCTTTTTATGGCTGAGTAGTATTCCATTGTGTGTGTGTGTATACACACACACACACAACACATCTTTATCTACTCATCCGTTTGTGGACACTTGAGTTGTTTCCATATCTTGGCTTGCAGACAGTGCTATAATGAGCAAAGGGGCACATATATCTTTTCAAATTAGTGTTTTCATATTTTTCAGATAAATACCCCAAAGTGGAATAGCTGGATAACATGCTGGTTCTATTTTTAATATTTTTAAGGAATCACTGTATTTTTTTCCATAGAGGCTGCACCGATTTATATTCCCATTGTCAATGTAAAAGGGTTTTCTTTCTCCTCGTTCTCTCTAACACTTGTTATTTCTTGCCTTTTTGGTAATAGCAGTTCCAAAGGACATGCAGTCATATCTCACCAATTGTCAGGGAAATACAACTTAAAACCACAAGGAGATATCACCTCACACCTTTTATTATGCCAGGCATTTTAAATACATCTTCTGTGATCCCAGAGCAACTCTTTATGGTAGAAATTATCTCTATTTTAAGAGTGCACTGAAGCGTAGAGAGTTAAATACCTTGCTGTCTGTCATTCAGCTGTCACAGTGTCACTAAACTGGTAAGCTGACCATCACTCAGGATGGTCCCTATCGAGCCAAACATAAAACTTTTGGTTGCTGGCTTGTGAGAATGTTCAGGAGTTAGTACCATGAAGAATGAGGTAGTCTTGGGCTTCAGACAACATGGATTTACCATTTGGTGATTAATCTCTGTAAGCCATACTTTTTGTCTTATTATTCCAACTCAAGGGTAAACATTTTTCTAGGTCAAGTCTAGTATCTAACAATATTTTATATTTTGATATAATTATGAGTGCTATAGAACACAGACCTTTACGTACAATAGACAACTAAGAAATTTTTGCTGACTGAATGATAAGGAGATAAGAAATGTGTACTCAACTCCGCAGTACTTATTTTATATATACCAAAATGCTTATATCTGAAAAAACCAGAATTTGCTTATTGTCAAATGTTGATTAACATTAGTAATCTTTTTTTTTTTTTTTACATTTTACATCAGTACTTTTACAGAAACAGTTACCCTCAAAAGTATGGAAAATTTTTATTTCTTGTTGATGCTTTCTCTGAACAAGTTTTGCCTTTTGGCTTTGAAGTTGGCCCTAATGGAAATAAATGTAATCAAATAAAACGTGATGATTTCAGATAGCCCACTTTCCTTCTCCATATGAAGACTGGTTATTTAAACAGGGGTTGGTGATACAAATATTTTTGAGAGAAATAAATTTATAGCAGTAGATTGATCTCAATAAGTTGAAGCCAGTATCAGTGATACCCAACTCTGGCTATCTCTCATCAATAAGAATAATAAAAGAAGTTTCACGGTAAAATTACTGGACAGGGACTTTTACAGTAAAATCAGTGAATAGAAACTTAAAAATAAACAAAGTCACTGAGAATGCCCAGTCATGTTGTCACATCAGCCTATAACCATTTGCTGTTATTCTTTGTTAAAGAAATGAGTGATGCAAGTCCCTGTCATACACTGTGTTGTTCCAGACTTAGCAGTCCTTTTGTAGCCTTTCATTGTCCCCAGGATCCTGGTGCTTTTTTTTTTTAAACCAGTACTTACAATGCTCTTTTTGTGACAAAAATGTAATTGAAAATGCTCAAGCTGTAAAGCCCAATAGATAATGGTTTAAATCCTAGTTCATCTTTGCCAGACATGTGCTTTCAGGCAATTTCTGTTAAGGTAGAATAAAATCTGAATGATACTTCCCTACTTTTTAGTTAGGAATACTAATACCTGGGATTTCCCAGGTAGCACAGTGATTAAAAAAATTTCCTCCAGGAAACACTGGAGACACAAATTTGATCTCTGGGTCAGGAAGGTCCCCTAGAGGAGGAAATGGCAACCCACTCCAGTTCTCTTGCCTGGGAAGTCCCATGGACAGAGAAACATTGCAGGCTACAGTCCATGGGATTGCAAAGTCAGATAGGACTAAGTGAGCACACACTAACACCTACTTCATAGAGCTGTTCTGAGGATTCAAGAGATTACATATAGAGAGCCTTACAGCTCCTAGCACATAATAGGTATGAAAAACTGTAGCTTTCCTCCTCTTTTTTCTTTTTCTTCCCTCTCATGACAATATAATATTCAGTGAGAGTATTCATACTTTTGCTTTCTAAGGATCATGTTGTGATTATGGCTTGGATTTGACTAAAACAATGCTGACATTCTGAAAGGGACATGGTACTTTCAAATATAACAATGGCCTTTCAGACGAAGTTAAAATATAAATAATGAGGACCTTGGAGGGATACAGCAAGACTGACAACTGATGCAAAACTCTTTTATTATGTTTGTGTCTTTAAAGCATAGAGCTCATTTTTAATGCAGTCTTTAAAACCACCCTCATATTACACATTGATCTGCTAGCATGTGAAAACATTCCTCCGTCCCACCCTTTAGTTTCTGGGACCATCAAAAATAAAATAGAAATTTACAAAACGTGAAGAATAAAATAGGCAAAGACTTCTTTCCTACCTATTTCATTTAGGAGAGGATTATTGAGATGTTACTCAATGCCATATGCTGTTCAGGGATTTGGAGATAAAGCTGTGACCTCATGGAGCTCATATTCTAATAGAGGAAACAAGCATAAGTAACAAGTCAATCTTAGTGTATAAAAAGGTGACATAGTATATGAAAGGTATACAGAGAAACATATGAAAGATTGGAAGTGTTGGAGCAAGGAGAAGGTATAATTTTAAGTAGGGAGGTCAAGGTAGGTGTCAATAGCAAAGACTTGAAGGACATGAAGAGAGAGCCATGGAGATTATGGGGAGCAGGACTGACTTGTCCAGTAGGCAGAGAAAGCACAGAACCAAGTGCCCACTAAATTTGGGGAGGCCTACAAAAATATTGACATTTTACTTTAAGTCAGAAGAAAAACTTTTAGAGCTGAAGAAAATGTTTATATTTTTAACACAAACTTGATTATATTCATCTTTGTATCAAAAACCTATAAAATATACTTATAATATATATTAAACATATTATAAATGTATGTGTGTAATATGTGTATGTTATATATACATGTGTGTGTGTATTTATCTGTTTATTTTTTGTTAGAATAACAGACCCATAGAGCAAAGAGTGTGTGTGTGTGTTTGTGTGTGTGACTGTGCACACATGTGCATGCCCTCAGTATGTCCACTCTTTGCTACCCTATGGACTGTTGCCCAGGCTCTTCTGTCCATGGAATTTTCCAGGCAGGAATATCTGTGTGGGTTGCCATTTCCTTCTTTCACAGAGCAAAGTGCCTAAGGCATAATGCAACCCTGTTTGGGAATAGAGCCTCTAATCAACTGTCCTGTTAACATCAGAATGGAATACATTAATGAAATATAGTAGGCAGTATCAGCTAGGAAGCAGTCTGGGGAATAATTTGTAGGGCTTTTAGAGACTTATAAAATGAAAAATTCTTTGTCATTTAAATTGTGATAGTTGTACCTTAGATCCTGACACCTAATTAGATTCACAGCAGATGAACTATAGGAGTTAAAAGTAGAAGACATCATTTTTTTTATCCCAGTAGTCTGTCCATTTGTTATTTCTTGTAAAATTTCTCAGTATATCTGATGACAGTCATGTTGATGAAAAGCCCACTATATATTTTATACAGTTAGTAAAGGCAGGAATAAAAACATAACAGCTCAACAAAATAATGAGTAAAAGATAATTGATGGTAATTTATTTTCATTCAGAAAATCATGGAATGGTGATTTAAATTTAACTTATTCAGAATACCCCAAAGAGCAAGTAAAAGTATATTCCAGTCTCCGTGGAGCAAAAGAAGGTGAAAAGTAGGATGACAAAACATTTAGATGGTGAAAGTCATGTGATGAAAAATAAGGAACCAGGTTTACACATAAAATATCACCAACTAAATTCAAGGGTTAATGGGAGTTTTAAAAAGTTGTATTGGTATATATCTGTATTTTTGTGTAGATTAAGGGCAAATTTAAAAAATTTTTAAATTCCATTGAGTTTCAACTATTTTTATTTTCACACACACATGAAAGAGCCTCTGTCCTTAGACCGACTGCAGATAGATGACCCCCAACTTATGATGGTTTGACTTCTGATTTTTCTACTTTATGATTGTGTGAAAGCAATACATATTCAGTAGATATTGTACTTCACATTTGAATTTTTGGTATGATACTCTCTTGTGATGTCAAGCGGCAGCAATGAGGCCACAGCTCCCAGTCAACCTTGAGATCGAAAGAATAAACAACCCATACACTTATGACCATTCTGTGCACATACAGCCATTCTATTTTCACATTCAGAACAGTATTCAATACATTTCATGCACTATTGAACACTTTGTTATAAAAGAGACCTTGTGTTAGCTAATTTTGCTCAACTGTAAGTTAATGTAAGTGTTCCAAGCAAGTTTAAGATAGGGAAAGCTAAACTGTGATATCTGGTAGGGTAGATGTATTAAATGCATTTTTGACATGCGATATTTTCAGCTTGATGGTGGCTTTATCAGGATATGATCCCATGGTAAGTTGAGGAAGATTTGTGATTGCATTCCCATTTTAGATCTCAAATTTTGAGGAAATTTTTTCTTAACAGTTGTAAGCAAGTATACTGATTCAAACCTATGGGCGGGGCTCTAGATGGCGTGCAGTGATGGTGGTGTGGTGGTGTGTGTTTGTGTATGCGTACACACTAGAGAAAGAGATTGGCATTGAATGACTGACTGATTCAAGGGCTAAGAAAGAAGGGAGAAACGGATGGATGACTCCTGGAAGTACAACCACAAAGAACAGAAATGAGCAGGTTTCCTTCCACATAATTTCTGATGTGGACATTTTAAAACTATTCTTGTCTATCCTTATTACTCTGTCATCCACTAATCTCTTCCTCGATTTTCAGGTTCTTTTCTATTATAGTTTAACAGTTATGTAGGTATCATAGGGATACAAGAGCAGGGTTATAATCCTTTTCTAAATAAATCAGAGAAGAAAAAAGTAGAAATGGGACAAGTGAGGGCATAGAGAAAGTGCAGGAGTTGAGAGAAAAGATGCATATTCTATAGATCTCTTTTGAGGATTCAAGAGCTTGTATATCTTTATATATATATAATTATATGTAACTGAAGATGAATTAAGTTATTGATTACTTGACATGTTCTTCTTCTTTCTTATTCCAGTATCAGAAAAATTTTCAGTTGAAAGAATAAACCAAAATCTAGGTATTTAGCGGTGGCTGCCATAGTTAAATTGAATACAAGGAAGCTATTCAGAAATTAGTTCTTTCTGGAACCCCCTCCCTTATTCTCCCATGCATGTTGTCCAGTCTGCTAGTAAACTTTCATCATAACAGTTGCAATCTCATCTCCATTGTGACTCTTCTCGTTTTCCCTATGAATTAAAATTATTTAAAAATCCCTATCTTATTTACCTGTGTATGGTGCTTTCTTCTTAAACAGAGCCAGAAAAGTAAAAGTGGTATTAAATGTTTGGTTAACTGAATTAAATTGAAAAAAGTAATTTATGCCTTGAATATACTATCCTTCAGAGCATAAGAAATGTATTCCACTGCTATAAGGTGTTGCTTACATAACTTTATTGTGTAAGACATTGAGATACACAGTATATAACACATTTCTGAAACAGTTTATAATTTACTGATTCTTGGGAGATGGTATATTAGTAGATTTATCACACTGAGAAGATCAGGAGAAAAAGTTGGGTGAAGAAACCTGAAGGAGAAAAGAGAAGTTACAGGACTAAAATCCTGGCTATTATTGGCATATGGGCTCTCACCTCTTCACTGAACTCAGAGGACACTCCATTCTCCTGGAGAGTTATTTGTAACTCTGGATGGTCAGATAATTGCCTGTTAAATAGTGAATGAAAATTGTCAGGGGGTGACTGAAAATGCAAGTCATTTACATTCCTCAGGAGAATGTTCAAAGTAGTTCTACAGCTCAAAGTAGTTCAAAGGAAAGTAGGTTGAAGGGTCATTGAAGAGAGATGCAACTGATAAAGGTTGATTGGAATTTCTTGTCATATTAGCCAGTTAATGATGTATTTAAATTATTCTGAAGGCTCTTTCATTATACCTTACTGTTCAGAATTTAACTCTTTTAGTTTGAAAGTCCTAGATAAATTTTTAAAATCCTGAGATGAATAACTCAAATGTAGGAGGGAAAATACTGCTTAGACCTATATACAAGATGAAAAGAAGAGGGTGCTATATTGGCCACACACTGAGGAAGTGAATAAGATAAGCCCTTTTATATAGAATACTGCTACAGTAGTCATCTTTGGGCATGAGTATAGCATTTGGGTTGAGGGGATTAAGAAGGGCTTTATTATTTTACATTGAATTTTTGGAAAAAGCTTAGAAGAAAATATGGATTATCTTTTGATAAAACATTTTTAATAGTTTGTATTTTATTGTTACTTAGTAATTTGGGGCTTAGAGTTGTAACTCATATAATTTATAAGATATAGCCTCCAAAAAATGAATCGCGAGACTCTCCTGCAAAATATGAAATAGAATTCAGGTAAGTATTTTTATTCAACACTCCATAGATCTCTTAACATATATGTCCCATTCCTTATTAATATAAGCAATTATTTAAGATTAAAGAACATACTACCAATTCATTTAAAAATACATTTTAGAGCAACATTTAAATGACCTCTGTTATTAGGTTAGGCAAAAAGTTCTGTGTGGGCTTTTCCATAAGATGTTATGGAAAAACCTGAAGGAATTTTTGGCCGGCCCAATACATTCCTCACCAGTCTTTAACTGTTTCTTTGTTACAGCATCCTGTTTAATTTTAAAAATGTATCCTGCTAGATTCTGTCATACATTGGAACCAGCTGCTTGGCTCTTCGTGAACCATCATAGATAATACCTGTTAAAAATTATGTGTGTGATTGCCAGCCTTTCCACGATGCTGATTGCATGTTGCCTTTTAGGTTTCATCTTCTTTCATTTATAGATGTTCTTTCCTTCCAGGGAAATAAGAGAGATAGAACGCATGTAGAGTATCTGGAAGTAGAGAACGTGGTCCCTGGACCAACAGAATCACCTGGAAATGTACTAGAAATGTCAGTCCTCAAGCCCTACCCTAGACCTGCTGAAACCTTGGGGGTAGCCCTAGCAATCTGGGTTAACAAGCTTTTCAGGTGATTTTGATGCACACTGAAGTTTGAGAACCACTGAATTACATTCCATGCTTGGATTCGTTTCTTAAAGAACATGGCACTTCTCTACTCAGCTTCAGTTTTTTCTTCTTCTTAACAATTATAAAAAGTCCCAGAGGTACACATAAAGCAGTTCTCCTCAAACTGACTGTTCATTCAGCCTTACCCCTTGTTTTAGAACCCTCAAGAGCCATTTTCTTGAAGAGCCTATATTCCTAATGGGGAGAACATATTGCAAAGTCTAGAAATAAACAATTTCAAAAGGCATTTAAGCAGTCTTCATTACAATATGCATAGTTAACAATACATATCTCATTTTCTGTATTGAACAGAAAATTAAAATTGAGAGGCTGCAAAAAAGGAAGAGGAGAAGAAGTGAAAGAGGAAGGGAAAAGATAAAGAGGAGGTAGAAGAAGAGGGGGAGAGGATGAAGAGGAAGAGGTATTAATACTAAAAGGGAGGCATGTCCATCTTACTTGGAAATGCTGAAGAAATCAGAATATTTACTCTGGATTTAAAAAATTTAAATGGTTTACTTCCTCTTTCTCTAAATCTGGGAGAATTGGATAAAATCAATTTAAATAATAGATTTTAAAAGCATAGTCAAATGAGGTATTTTTATAAATATTCTTTTAGAAATAACTTTTTATGGAGTTAGTTTGATGGCTTATAGAATCAATTTGTAATTGTTACACATTTGTAAGGCTGGAGGGAATCACTATATTTAATTATCAGGAAACACATAGTCAGCCAACACCCTTGGAAGTATCAGCTGGAAAGAAGGAGTGTTGCCTCTTTGAGAGCACGGTGGAAGGTTAGCACCTGCTGAGTGGGAAAAGTTAATCAGTGAACTTTTTCTCTTTCTATGCAGATACAGTCTAAGGAGCTTTCTGCTACTTCTTTGAAATGAAAAAAACCTACAACTATAGGGGAATGATGTCAGCAGTGGATCCTGAATGGGCAGCCAGAGGTTAGATTCCTCACCTGAATTCTTGGGCTTTAATTTAGGTAAGAATCCAACTATCCAACTTTGGACACTTAGAATTCTGAGTCCAGGTCCTACCTCCCATTGGAATTCTTAAAAAAAAAATTTATTTTTATTTTTAGTTGGAGGATGATTGCTTTACAATGTTGTGTTGATTTCTGTCATACAACAAGGTAAACCAGCTGTAGGTATACATATGTCCCCTCCCTCTTGAACTTCCCTCCCACCCCCACCCCATCCCACCCCTCTAGGTTGTCACAGAGTTCAGTTCAGTTCAGTGGCTCAGTCATGTCTGACTCTATGCAGCCCCATGAATTGCAGCACGCCAGGCCTCTCTCTCTATCACCAACTCCCGGAGTTCACTCAAACTCACGTCCATCGAGTCGGTGATGCCATCCAGCCATCTCATCCTCTGTCGTCCCCTTCTCCTCCTGCCCCCAATCCCTCCCAGCATCAGGGTCTTTTCCAATGAGTCAACTCTTCGCATGAGGTGGCCAAAGTACTGGAGTTTCAGCTTCAGAATCATTCCTTCCAAAGAACAACCAGGAATGATCTCCTTTAAGAATGGACTGATTGGATCTCCTTGCAGTCCAAGGGACTCTCAAGAATCTTCTCCAACACCACAGTTCAAAAACATCTATTCTTCGGTGCTCAGCTTTCTTCACAGCCCAACTCTCACATCCATACATGACCACTGGAAAAACCATAGCCTTGACTAGACGGAGCTTTGTTGGCAAAGTAATGTCTCTACTTTTTACATTCCTATTAGAATTCTGAGGGATACCAATTCAGCAGGTTTGGGGCATGGCCCAGAAATCTGCATTTTTTAACACACATACTGAGATGGTTCTGATAAGAAGGTAAAATTTCTACACTTGAAGAAAATCTTGCCATCATCTGATGTTTCTGTAAATCACAGAAATAATATGTAAACGTAAAATGTACATGTTGGATTCAAAATCCTTAAGCCAGGGTTTTCAAAAAAGTGTTTTTCTTGGAATATTAGTTCTGGAATGTCCTGGGACTGGTGCTCCAGAAAAAAAAAAAAAAGGTTACTATGGCCAAATACGTTAGGAAAAGGCTGCAGTTTAAATCTTCCCTTTGGAAATTTGATTCACAAATTGCATTAAAACATTAAAATCCCCGGAGACATTTCCCAATTTAAAAACAATGTTCAGATGTTACTTAATAGTTAAACATTTTTATAAGGGAATTTTTTTCCTCTATAAATTTAGTAACATTTCTCCAGATGAGTTTTTCAGTCACACATGTTTGGCAAAAGCTGTGTCAAACTAAAATTTTCTATTCTGTTCTGTTGGAAATAAGAAAAATATTTGTTGATGTTGAGAAGTGTCAAAGATAAGCAAAGCTGGACACTAGTGGTAAGGACAGATTTTAATCAGTAACATACTTTTGCAGTAGGAAAAAGGGTCTAACACGAGCTGAATTCAGCTTGAATTTGTGCAGAAGACACTGAGCATTTTAAAGGGAAGATGAGGGAGTGAGGAGGGGGTGGGCATGTACTCAGGAGAGCCAGAAAGTGAAAAATTACTAAAAGCTGGAAGGAGGCTGGTCCATAAGAAACCCACCTGGGTTTGCTCACTAGTGCTTTTTAAACATGGGGTCCCACCCTCCACAGAGCCTGGGAGACAGTGGCCCTATCTTAAGGTGTTGGCTGGAACAAAGGGGGAATTATTTTAGTAGCCTTGAGTTTTCTTAGGTAAGCATTTC
Organism: Budorcas taxicolor; assembly: GCF_023091745.1. Lineage (NCBI taxonomy): Eukaryota > Metazoa > Chordata > Mammalia > Artiodactyla > Bovidae > Budorcas > Budorcas taxicolor. The sequence goes on from NC_068911.1 coordinate 103,409,533, forward strand.
AAGAGGCAAAGGTCATCCTAGGGCTGCAGTCATGAGCTGCTGGATTCCAAGTTAGTGTTTAGCTCAAGTTAGCACAAGTGTTTGTGTTTGTTCAAGGTCAAGTTTGAGACCCAGTGGAAAGCAGGACTCAGGGGAGCCTGACTAGAGTTTGATCAAGGAATAAACCTTTGTCAGAAGTAAGTGGGAAGAAAGGAGAACAATTTTAGGTGCAAACCCAAATCAGTAAGTTTTCTAACCTCCTCATCAAAAAAGGGAGTAGGATAGATTCTCCCCAGTCCATCATCTTGAAGCAAGTGAGATCTTGTGAAAGTGCAAGTGAAACCTTGCACCACGTGATGCAAAACAGTAAGCACTCTAATGAAAGAACAAAGTTGCAGAGCCAGAAGAGCACTGACAAAAGCTATTTGTAGAATAAGAACAGTAACAGTAGTAACTAATATTTCAGGCAAACTCAACAGAGGATGAGACGGTTGGATGGCATCAAGCCACAGGGATGGGGGAGCCTGGTGGGCTGCCGCTATGGGGGTCTCACAGAGTCAGACACAACTGAAGTGACTTAGCAGCAGCAGCCACATGGAGCTATTTACATTTAAGTTAATTAGAATTAAAAACCAAATAAACTCAGAGAATAAAACTAATTAAAGCAAAATCAGGAATAAGTGATAAATTAAAAAAAGACAATAATAAGATTGTCCGTTAGAAACTGGTTGTGAAAATAACAAATTAGATAAATCATTGGTTAACCAATTAGAGGCAAAAAAGAGAAAAACAATACAAATACCTCACCATAGAAATGATAATGAGAGAAGACCCACAAATACAGGGGAAAATAAAAGAATAATAAATTACTATTTGTTATTTTTCTTTCAAATAAGCTTGAATATGTGGATAAAATAGAGGAGCTCTCTAATGGAATTTAAGTTACCAAAAATGATTTTATGTGGAAATGCAAAATGGAAAACCTTAAAATTGAAACAGTAAGACAGAAGTCTCAATTTTATTCAATAAAAGCTTTAGGAAAGAAAGAATAGGCAACTCAGTTGCTTCATAAAGTCTAGGATAGTCTTTATTTTTTATTATAAATATAATAAACACATAAAATTAACAATAGAAAAAATACGTGTTTGAACAAAACTGACGGAATCAACCTGCCTGACTTTAGGCTCTACTACAAAGCCACAGTCATCAGGACAATACGGTACTGGCACAAAGACAGAAATATAGATCAATGGAACAAAATAGAAAGCCCAGAGATAAATCCACGTACCTATGGACACCTTATCTTTGACAAAGGAGGCAAGAATATACAATGGATTAAAGACAGTCTCTTTAACAAGTGGTGCTGGGAAAACTGGTCAACCACTTGTAAAAGAATGAAACTAGAACACTTTCTAACACCATACACAAAAATAAACTCAAAATGGATTAAAGATCTAAACATAAGACCAGAAACTGTAAAACTCCTAGAGGAGAACATAGGCAAAACACTCTCCGACATAAATCACAGCAGGATCCTCTATGATCCACCTCCCAGAATATTGGAAATAAAAGCAAAAATAAACAAATGGGACTTAATTAAACTTAAAAGCTTCTGCACAACAAAGGAAACTATAAGCAAGGTGAAAAGACAGCCTTCAGAATGGGAGAAAATAATAGCAAATGAAGCAACTGACAAACAACTAATCTCAAAAATATACAAGCAACTTATGCAGCTCAATTCCAGAAAAATAAAAGACCCAATCAAAAAATGGGCCAAAGAACTAAACAGACATTTCTCCAAAGAAGACATACAGATGGCTAACAAACACATGAAAAGATGCTTAACATCACTCATCATCAGAGAAATGCAAATCAAAACCGCAATGAGATACCATTTCACACCAGTCAGAATGGCTGTGATCCAAAAGTCTACAAGCAATACATGCTGGAGAGGGTGTGGAGAAAAGGGAACCCTTTTGCACTGTTGGTGGGAATGCAAACTAGTACAGCCACTATGGAGAACAGTGTGGAGATTCCTTAAAAAACTGCAAATAGAACTGCCTTATGACCTAGCAATCCCACTGCTGGGCATACACACCAAGGAAACCAGAATTGAAAGAGACATGTGTATCCCAATGTTCATCACAGCACTGTTTATAATAGCCAGGACATGGAAACAACCTAGATGTCCATCAGCAGATGAACGGATAAGAAAGCTGTGGTTCATATACACAATGGAGTATTACTCAGCCATTAAAAAGAATGCATTTGACACCCGTGGTGGATTCAGGTCAATGTATGGCAAAACCAATACAGTATTGTAAAGTAAAATAAAGTAAAAATAAAAATAAAAAAAAAAAGAATACATTTGAATCAGTTGTAATGAGGTGGATGAAACTGTAGCCTATTATGCAGAGTGAAGTAAGCCAGAAAGAAAAACACCAATACAGTATGCTAACAACATATATATGGAATTTAGAAAGATGGTAACAATAACCCTGTATGGAGACAGCAAAAGAGACACAGATGTATAGAACAGTCTTTTGGACTCTGTGGGAGAGGGAGAGGGTGGGATGATTTGGGAGAATGGCATTGAAACATGTATAATATCATATATGAAATAAAAAAAAGAAAAGGTATATAAAATTAATATACCTTAATTTTACCTAAGATATATTTCTCCATATTCTGTATCTTGGCAATATAAGATAGAATACCTGTCTAGTTTAGTTTATTATATGAGCAAGGTCTTGATAATCTGTTCTCTTTGAGTAATTTATTGCCATGACTTTCATATGCAATCCCTAATGGAGGGGTTTGAATTACTATAAGCCTTTTCCTTCTTGTTAGAATAAATTCTGTTTGTTTGAAAATGATGATTGTAGGGTATTTAGTTTTATCACCTGTAGCATAAGGTTGAAATGGTAGCTCTGATAGACAAGTCCTAATTGTAACACCCAGAACCTGTCTATGTGACCTTAGTTGGAAAAAGGATCTTTATCGGTGTAATTAAATGGAAGATTCTGAGGCGTGATTATCCTATATTATCTGCCTGGGCCCTAAATTCAATGACAAATGTCCTTATAAGAAGCTATAGAAACAGGGAAGGTTTTTCTCCTACAGTTTTCAGAAGCAACAAAATCTTGTCATTATCTTGATTTTGGACTTGATTATGAAAAAATTGTTTTTTTAAGTGATTAACTTTGTAGTGATTTGTTATGGTGGTCTTAAGGAACAACTACATCACCCTGTTGTAATGTTCACACGAATACTGCAATGATTACTTTGGTATATTTCCATTTATTTTATTTGTAACTCTCCACTACAGGTGTGGTATAAATTTACTTTCTTAACAGAAAGGTTTAAACTATTTTATTGTGGATTTCATAGTAGAAGTCTATTTGTGAAAAAGTCATCCTAGTAAATTCATTTACACACAAATGCAAAGCTTGTATTTTTGACAAGCGAAATAAATTTAAAAACATTAGCAAAGCAGCAACCATGAAAGGAAACATGCCCAATCCTTGTGCCTCTTGCTCTAAATGTTGGGTTCAGAAAAATTTGCATTTAAAGTTCTTAGACCTTCAAGGGATACAAATTCCACAAATGAATTACGTGGTGGTAAAATTTGGTAGCGATAGAAGAAATATTTTTAATTATTATAATAAAATAGTTGTAGATTAAAATAGTAATAGAAAGGACATGATATACTAATATATACTTTTATAAATGGTGATGAAAATGTTACTTTAAAAGTAGGGCATGAATACAAGAGTCCTTGCCCTGATTGTTTTAATAGTAGAATGTTTCAATTCAAGCAAATACAGGAAAGCACCATTACTAGTTCAAAGGATAAAATAAAATAGTGAGTGCCTCAGTTGAAGCCAAAACTGTGTTTATCAATGTTAACATCCTACCATAATGGTAAACATTCAAAGTAGAAATAAATGGTAATAGTAGCATCATGTCTTATGATAGTAGAGTTCTTCCCATTGAAGCCATCATAATATGGAAATTCTATCTATGATTAGATAATACAAAGAAATAAGAAGTATAAATGCTTGAAAGGATGAGTGAAAAAATATAAATATTTTAAGATTAAAGAGTTCATTCCATTATAAAGATGATCACCAATTTACAAAAATACTAATAGTTTTCCTACATATAAAATATATATAATAAAAGTGTTCATTATTAAAAGCAAAAAAGGAGTTGAAGTGCATTGATATAAAATTAGCACTTAGTGTACAGAAATTATATCAATATATTAAAGAAATACTTCAAATTATAGTGAGGGATATCAATATATGCTTTAATAAAAGGGAAAAGATTTCCATTTATGGCAATATGGATGGTGGATCAGATTTATTATCTTGTTTAAAACATATTTTCCTGAAAATTTGCTTTTAAATGAATGACTTGGTTTTTAAAAAATGATCTGGAGTTTGAAAAAGACTGAAAATAGAAATTTGGAATATTGGACATAGCTTTTGCTCCAAGGGAAACTGCTAAATACTAGGTACCCAGAGCTTCTATTCTGATAGTCAAACAAGATACTGAAGAAGGCACTTGATACCTAAGACTTATGAAAAGTAGGGATGTAATAGGTATCTGTATGAAGCTGAAAATATACATGGATCTCTTAGGAACAAGAAATCAGCTTACCTCACAGAAAGAGATGGCAAGAAAACTTGGCTGACATACCATTGGTACTAGTGGAAAAAGAAAAACATATTCCCTGAGATGTTTTATTTGCTCACATAATTTTCTGAGTTTAATTCACACTACCTGCTTCATCTGAGAAGCATCAAGTGGAAAATTAAGAGTGGTTCAAGTCGATAGTTCAGTCAGTTCACTCAGTCGTTTCCGACTCTTTGCGACTCCAAGGACTGCAGCACTCCAGGCCTCCCTGTCCATCACCAACTTGTGGAGTTTACTCAAACTCCTGTCCATTGAGTTGGTGATGCCATCCAACCATCTCGTCCTTTGTCATTCCCTTCTCCATCCAACTTAAATCTTTCTCAGCATCAGGGTCTTTTCAAATGAGCCAGTTCTTCACATCATGTGGCCAAAGTATTGGAGTTTCAGCTTCAGCATCAGTCCTTCCAATGAATATTCAGGACTGGTTTCCTTTAGGATGGACTGGTTGGATCTCCTTGCAGTCCAAGAGACTTTTAAGAGTCTTCTCCAACACCACAGTTCAAAAGCATCAATACTTCCACACTCAGCTTTCTTTATAGTTCAACTCTCACATACATACATGACTACTGGAAAAAGCATAGCTTTGACTAGACGGACCTTTATCTGAAAAATAGTGTCTCTGCTTTTTAATATGCTATCTAGGTTGGTCATAACTTATCCTCCAAGGAGCAAGCATCTTTTCAGTTCGTGGCTTCACTCACCATCTTTTGGAGCCTAAAAAAATTAGTCTGTCACTGTTTTCACTGTTTCCCCATCTATTTGCCATGAAGTGATGGGATTGGATGCCATGATCTTAGTTTTCTGAATGTTGAGCTTTAAGCCAACTTTTTCACTCTCCTCTTTCATTTTCATCAAGAGGCTCTTTAGTTCTTCACTCCCTGCTATAAGGGTGATGTCATCTGCATATCTGAGGTTATTGATATTTCTCCTGGCAATCTTGATTCCAGCTTGTGCTTCATCTAACCAGCGTTTCTCATGATGTACTCTCCATATAAGCTAAATAAGCAGGGTGACAATATAACCTTGATGTACTCCTTTCCTGATTTGGAACCAGTCTGTTGTTCCATATCCAGTTCTAACTGTTGCTTCCTGACCTGCATACAGATTTCTCAAGAAGCAGGTCAGGTGGCCTGGTATTCCCATCTCTTGAAGAATTTTCCACAGTTTGTTGTGATCCACACAGTCAAAGGCTTTGTCATAGTTAATAAAGCAGGTTTAGATGTCTTTCTGGAATTGTCTTGCTTTTTTGATGATCCAACAGATGTTGGAGATTTGATCTCTGGTTCCTCTGCCTTTTCTAAATCTGGCTTGAGTATCTGGAAGTTCACGGTTCACATACTGTTGAAGTCTGGCTTGGAGAATTTTGAACATTACTATACTAGACATGACCTAAGTCAAATTTAGGGTTCAGGTATGACCTAAATCAAGCCCCTTATGAGAAATAGTTTCAAGGGATTAGATCTGATGGACAGAGTGCCTGAAGAATTATGGACGGAGGTTTGTGACATTGAACAGGAGGCAGGGATTAAGACCATCCCCAAGAAAAGGAATGCAAAAAGACAAAATGTTTGTCTGAGGAGGCCTTACAAATAGCTATGAAAAGAAGAGAAGTGAAAGGGAAAGATATAACCATTTGAATGCAGAGTTCCAAAGAATAGCAAGGAGAGATAAGAAAGCCTTCCTCAGTGATCACGGCAAAGAAATAGAGGAAAACAACAGAATGGGAAAGACTAGAGATCTCTTCAAGAAAATGAGAGATACCAAGGGAACATTTCATGCAAATGGGCTCAATAAAGGATAAAAATGGTATGGACCTAACAGAAGCAGAAGATATTAAGAGGTGGCAAGAATACACAGAAGAACTATACAGAAAAGATCTTCACAACCCAGATAATCACGATGGTGTGATCACAGACCTAGAGCCAGACATCTGGAATGCAAAGTCAAGTGGGCCTTAGGAAGCATCACTAGGAACAAAGCTAGTGAAGGTGACGGAATTCCAGTTGAGCTATTCAAATCCTAAAAGATGATGATGTGAAAGTGCTGCACTCAATATGCCAGCAAATGTGGAAAACTCTGCAGTAGCAACAGGATTGGAAAAAGTCAGGTCAGTTTTCATTCCAATCCCAAAGAAAGGCAATGCCAGAGAATTCTCAGTCTGCCATACAATTCAGCTCATCTCACACACTAATAAAGTCAATAGGCCCCCAAGTTAACTTGCAGAAGCAAATGAAAATCTTTTTTTAAGAAAAGAGACAAGAAACCAAAAGCATCCAATATTTCTCTGAAAGTTCTGACTACAAAACTGAGTCATCAGGGATGTGTAAATTAAAGTAATATAGTCTACATCCGCTAAAATGACTAAAATTATAGATATTGACAATATCAAGTACTGAGGAAAATGTGGAGTAACCAGAACTTACATGTATTGTTTGTATAAGTTAGTATAATTGCTTTGGTGAAATGCCTAACAATTTATTATAAAGTTAAATACACTTCCTATACAGGTGAGTAATTATGCTCCAAGGCAATTACCTAATGAAACATAAATAAATGTCCACCAAAAATAGATGTATGTGAATGTACATCTCAACTTAATATCAGCCAAAACATGCAAAGAAGCCATATGTATATCAGCTGTTGAATTGATAAACATGTTGTTGTACATTCATGGAATGAAATAATGCTTGACAATAAAAAGGAACAAACTACTAATATAAGCCAAAGCATGGGCTAGATAAATATTGAGATTTGTTGTTGTTCAGTGGCTCAGTTGTGCTGGACTCTTTGTGACCCCATGGGCTGCAGCACTCCAGGCTTCCATGTCCCTAACTATCTCCCCGAGCTTACTTAAACTCATGTCCATTGAGTTGGTGATGCGATCCAACCATCTCATCCTCTGTTGTCCCCTTCTCCTCCTGCCTTCAGTCTTTCCCAGCATCAGGGTCTTTTCTAATGAGTCAGTTCTTCGCATCAGGTGGCTAAAGTATTGGAGCTTCACCCTCAGCATCAGTCCCTCCAATGAATATTCAGGATTGATTTCCTTAAGGATTGACTGGTTTGATCTCCTTGCAATCCAAGGGACTCTTAAGAGTTTTCTCCAACACCACAGTTCAAAAGCATCAATTCTTCGGTGCTCAGCCTTCTTTATGGTCCAGCTCTTACATCCATACATGACTACAGCTTTGACTAGACCAACATTTATCAGCAAAATAATGTCTGCTTTTTAAGACACTCTCTAGGTTTGTCATAGCTTTTCTTCCAAGGAGCAAGCGTCTTTTAATTTCATGGCTATAGTCACCAACTGCGGTGAATATGGAGCCCAAGAAAATACATGTCTGGCACTGTTTCCATTGTTTCCCCATCTACTTGCCACAAAGTGATGGGAGCAGATGCCATGATCTTAGTTTTTTGAATGTTGAGTTTTAAGCCAGCTTTTTTCACTCCTCTTTCACCTTCATCAAGGGCTGTTTAGTTCCTGTTCACTTTCTGCCATAGGGTGGTATCATCTGCAAATCTGAGGTTATTGATATTTCTCCTGGCAATCTTGATTCCAGCTTGTGCCTCATCCAGCCTGGCATTTCTCATGATGTATTCTGCATACAAGTTAAATAAGCAAGGTGTCAATATACAGCCTTGATGTACTTCTTTCCCAATTTTGAACCAGTCCATTGATTCATGTCCAATTCTAAGTGTTACTTCTTGACCTACATACAAGTTTCACAGGAGGCAGGTCAGGTGGTCTGGTATTCCCATCTCTTGAAGAATTTTCCACAGTTTGTTGTGATCTACACAGTCAAAGGCTTTAGTTTAATTAATGAAGCAGAAGTACATATTTTTCTGGAATTCTCTAGATTCCTAGACATTTATTACTAGGAAGTAGATATATCGGAGAGGCTAAAAACTAACAACAAATTATGAATTCACTTGTTAAGGTAATCAAAACATATTTACCTTAAAAATAATAATACAAATAAGTAATTTCCTAAACAATGCATTTGCCATACATTGCCATCTCATCTCATTTCTGACTCCAAAGAACAACTGCAAATATATGCAACTATAAATCAAAAAATGGATGGCTGGATAGATGGATGGATAGACATACTTAAAAAATGACAAAAGTCTGGAAATAAAAGTATCAAACTCTTATCAGGAGATGTCTACTGGGATTGTATAGAATTGGTGAAGGAATATATAATGAGAGAACTCACACTGTTAATATATAAGTAATAAGAGAGTCTTCTGGCTCTTAATCATCGGTTTCTTTTGGTGTGAAATCTGAGCTGAGAATCTGGCAGATAGTCACACGGAAGTCAATAAACAGATTTTCTGGACCATAGGCAATATGATTAACATCGTAGAGACTCAGAAGGGCCTGCAGTCAGCAAGAGCCAAGGGACGCTCAGTCATCTGAATAACTGAGGACATCAGCAGAGAATGCCATCAGAACACTCTGAGAAAGAACTGGGCCAATCTGTTGGACCCTAGGAGATGCTAGATATTGAGCCCTCGACTAAATCTAGTGTATAAACATCACCCCTTCAGGATGAAGTGGGTTTATCTCAGGAGCACAGAGTTAAACATTCAAAAAAATTAGTGTGATATTGCCACATCAGCAACAACGAAAAACAGCTGTAAATGCAGGAATGAATGTGATAAAATCTAATACAAACTTTATAAAAACTCTGAGAAAACGAGGAATATAAGAGAACTACCTTAATCTGATAATAGATATCTACCCCAAAGCCAGCAGCTAACACTGAAGACTAGGGTGAAAGACTGAAGACTTTGCCCTTAAGAGCAAGGGCAAGAGAAGATGTCTATCCTTACCACTTCTATTCAACATTGTAGCGGAGGCTCTGAGCAGGGCAATATGGCAATGGGGCAAAAATAAAAGGTATTTATATTGGGAAGGAATAGATAAATGCATTTATTTGCATATGATGTTATATAAATTCTGATGAATCAACACACACACACACAAATATCAACTAGAAATAATGAATTCTGTAAGGTCACAGAAACAATGTCCATATAGAAAAATTAAATGCATTTTCATATGCTACAAAGAACAACTGAAAATAGAAATTCCAGTTTTTAGATCTTGAGAAAATATTTAACTTTTCTGAGCCAACTTTCTGACCTATGAAATGATATGAGTTGGAGAAGGTGGAATGATCACGACTCCCTCTCGCTTGATGCTTTCGTATTTCCCTGCTCTGTAACTTCATGAGCCCAGGGATTCTGTTTTCATCATCATTTTATTTCTGAGAGCCCAGAACATCAGGTGTAACTATACTGTCTGTTGAATAATAAAAGATGACAAGCTGGAATTGGCCACCAAGGAACAGGAGTGAAACAGAGGTGCGGATATTTTCGGCCATCTGGAGACCCTCATGATTCTAAAGTCAGGTTGTTTAAGGTTTACTTTGGCTCTGTTCGCTTAGTCACTCAGTCATGTCTGACTCTTTGCAACCCTGTGGATGGTAGCCCTCTAGGCTCCTCTGTCCATGGGGATTCTCCAGGCAAGAATACTGGAGTGGGTTGCCAAGCCTTCCTTCAGGGAATCTTCCCAACCCAGGGATCAAACTCATGTTTCCCTCATCACAGGCAGATTCTTTACCGTCTGAGCCACCAGGGAAGCCCAAGAACACTGGAGTGGCCAGTCCTTGGCTCTAGGAGTATGTAATTCTTCCCATCTGAGAGTAGCCAACATCACAATGAACACTCAGAAAGCTGTTATTTATGCTACCTTAGATGCATATTTGATCCCTGGGTAGGGAAGTTCCTCTGGAGTCAGAAATGTCAACCCATTCCAGTATTCTTTCTTGGAAAATTCCATGGACAAGAGAAGTCTGGCAGGCTACAGTTTATGGGGTTGCAAAGAGTTGGACGTGACTGATCATATACACACAAACATGGCGCTGTGCTAGGCATTGTTGAGGGAAGAGCATTAGACAGTTTCCTCCCAGAGACAAAGAGGCAGAGGCAGAAACTAGGATGAAGATGATGTTCTAGTTCCAGTGACACAGGTGGCGCAAACGTACATGTTTGTAAAATTACACTCTCACTTCTATTTCTTAAAATCATGGAGAGCAAAGACCTTTGGATAGAATAACTTCAAATCATAGAATACTTAACCTAGTTTAATATACAGTTGCCTTTGAATGTATCTGAGGTTTGCATGCTTATCTATTCTTTTGGCAACCAGGCTATAAAAAAGCTTGAGTGTGTAAGCCTACAGAATAATTTGTATTCGAATGTGTGTTTTACCAAAGTTAGTTATGCTTCATATCTCCCTTGGGAGGCTGTTCAAAACACTTTATTTGGGCAACACACACACATACCCAAGTGAACTAAAACCAAGGAACTAAGTAGTAGGCAACTATGAGATTATTTTCCACTGAGCCAAAATAGACCAGACTCAGAGCCAGGCAGCTCTAAAGAACCAGCTGTCAGATGACCTCTGAAGGGTCTGTTTGTGTGAGTGCTGGAAAACAGGCAGAGATGGTGACCAGGATTCTTTCCAGAGAGAGAAGAGGGAGCCAGGGGGAGCAACAAACATTCCATTTCAGACAAAAACTAACAGCCCCTAGATTTCAAGTGTATTCACATAGTCAAAAGTACTTACAAGGGTAAAAAGATGTTAAAATATGAATATTTAAAAAGGTGAAGGTATGATCATAAAGCAACCTAAATATTTTTCTTCACACTGTCCATTTAACCCTTTCTGTATATAAATGATAGAAAGGGGAAATAATATATATAGAGAGAAGGTAGAGTAGTAGGAGGAGGGTGAGGAGGAAGATTTATTTTTAAGCCACTGACTCACGTGATCATATGAGCTGGAAAGTCCCAAAGCCATAGAACATATCATCAGGCTGGAATTCAGGTAAGACTGTTGTGTCTGAAATCCTTTAGACAGATCAAACAGGCTCAAAATACAGGCAGGAGTTCTATATTGCAATATTGAACCCAAATTCCTTTTTCAGGAAGCCTGTCTTTGCTCTTAAGACTTTTAATTGATTGTATGCATCCAATCCAAATGATGATGGAGAATTTGCTTTACTCAAAGTCCACTGATTTAAATATGAAAATGAAAGTGTTAGTTGCTCAGTTGTGTCTGACTCTTTGCAACCCCATGGACTGTAGCCTGCCAGGCTCTTCTGTCCATGGGGATTCTCCAGGCAAGAATATTAGAGTGGGTAGCCACTCCCATCTCCAGGGGATCTTCCCAATCCAGGGATCGAACCCTGGTCTCCTGCAATGCCGGCAGATTCTTTATCCTCTGAGCCACCAGGGAAGCCTGGTTTAGTTTGTTCCATCAAAAAAATACCTCACAGCAACCTCCAGACTGGTGTTTGGTCAAACAACTGGGCACCGTAATCTAGCCAAGTTGACACATAAAATGAACTATCACAGTAGCTAATTCTCCGCCAGTCCCTTGAATGAAAATAAGAGTAGTAATCATGATTCTGCTTCCTTCTAAAAAATGAACAGTTCTCAAGACATTTTAAGCCACAAAACAGTCTTAATACAAGATTTCAAATAGTCCAAACATCCAGGTCCATATAAAGTTAAGCCTTCTTCTTTCAATCAGTTTGGGCCTGCTCTGAGCAGGCTGCCTTTGTTAGTGGTGGGAGGGAAAGTGTCTGCTCCTACAGGTCCTAGTCTAGCACCTCAATTTTTCTTCCCTCATACACTAGGCAGACTATAGTTCTTCCAGGGTTGATATCAACATAAGCAAGAGTCACTGATGCTATCATGAACTGGTATTAGTATCCTCTGGGCTTCCAAGAAATCTAAAGGTAATCTTTCTCTAAAGGGATATTTTTGCCTGTTTTTTCACAGACACATCCCACCCCCATCTTGAGATCTCTCACTGTTTTCCCTTGACACAAGTAAATAAGCATCTTTTCTCTGATTTAACATGAGTACCTCTTTGTCAGCTCCTAGGAGAAGCTGGCGGAGAAGGCAATGGCAACCCACTCCAGTACTCTTGCCTGGAAAATCCCATGGACGAAGGAGCCTGGTAGGCTACAGTCCATGGGGTCGCAAAGAGTCGAAGACGACTGAGCGACTTCACTTTCTCTTTTCACTTTCATGCATTGGAGAAGGTAATGGCGACCCACTGCAGTGTTCTTGCCTGGACAATCCCAGGGACGGGGGAGCCTGGTGGGCTGCCGTCTATGGGGTCGAACAGAGTCGGACACGACTGAAGCGACTTAGCAGTAGGAGAAGCTGGTCCATCACCTCTGTGGTGGTCACCACATTATTCCAGGCAGCCATGTTCTTTCTTTCACAGCTGTCTCAGGTCTGGGTCTTGGCAAATAAGCAGCTGCCAAGACCCTGATAAGATCCCAGTTTGGGATCCTCCACAAAATGCTATACTAACGGTGCTGTCTCTTTAGAGCAGTTTGTCAGGGATGGCTTCCATCCACCAGGTTTCAGAGACCGAAGTAGGTTATCAGTCTCCTTCACCCTCTTAAGTTTTCAGGGATGGATATTGAAGTCCTGGAATGGCACATGAGGTCATCTTCTCTCGTACAGTTGACCATTGAACAACATGAGTTTGAACTGCCATAAGTTAGTTATGCATGGATTCATTTATGCATGGATTTTTTTTTTTCAAATAAATACATACTAGAGTACTACATGTGGCTTCCCCAGTAGCTCAGTGGTTAAGAGTCTACCCGCCAACGCAGGAGATGTGGGTTTTATCCCTGGGTCGGGAAGAGCCGCTAGAGCAGGAAATGGCAATCCACTCCAATATTCCTGCCTGAAAAACTCCATGGACAGACCAGCCTTGTGGGCTACATAGGGTCCATGGAGGGGTCACAGAAGAGTCAGACATGACTGAGCAACTAAGCACGCCTGCTCGCACAGTACTACATAACCCATTGTTGAATTCACGGGTGCAGAATCAGGAATACAGTGGGTTGACTGTCAAGTTTTAGGTGGAATTCTGACTGCATCGAGGATCTGAGTCCCCAGTCCTTGCAGTGTTCAGGAGTCAACAGGATTTAATTTAGGAACAACTCTCCCACCACTCCTTAAAGAAGGTGTTTTTCCTCTAAGATTCCCCAACTACTGCCAGACCTGGGCTTCGATTTTTCTCCACTTGTCCTGCAAAGCAACCAAACTATATTTAGGAGAAATGTAAATATAGGTCAAAAGCAGCTTTGAAGTCCATTTATATCTCTTCTATGCATATAAAAATATTTTATGTAGGGTTTTTAGTTAGTTTTTGAAGGAAGAATTACTCAAATAGTCTAGCTTAACATCATTTCTAGAAGCTCAATACAAATTTTTAAAATTCTCTAATATAGCATAAAACCTTGGAATAAAATTGCCTATTTATCAAAATATAATTAATATATTAACAACTAATGAAAATAATTAAATATTTTAACTAAAAAATTCTTAATCTTGTTCTACAGAATGACAATAGATGTTTGGTAAAGAAAAAGAGAGAGTGGTTTGTGGTCAAATAAATTTTGCAAAGGCTATAAGAAACACTTTGCGGGCAGGATTTCTCTGAACTTTAGTACGCATATTTATGTAAAAGAGAGCTGTATATGTTGCTGTGCTTTCTGAACTTATTTTAACACAAAATTTCTTTTATGTTGTGTTCTACAACATTTACTTTGGAGAAAAATCCTAAAAACGAATAGCTACAGATTTGGGAAGATGTGGCCACATATGTTTATGATAATTTATTTTTCCTAATTATTATGCATCTAACTTTGCCTATTTTCAGGTTTTGTGAAATTATTTGGTATCTTTCTATGAACTGCAAAATACTCCTTATTAAAAGATCAAAAATCTGATAATAACTAGTATAATGGCTCCAAGCAGATTTTTCTGTTTTCAAGTGGATACGTAAGGACCCTAAGGAATTGTGAGTAGATGTGATTTCAATATAAACATTGGCACACAGGATTTCTTAATGATTTTCTGATGAGTCTCTGTGGATTCTATCAGGACTCCTATTTTCATATTCGCTTCTCTCAAAGATGGTGGTAACATACAAATATTAGCTCTGGGAGGTGGAATTATGAGGTAATTCTGAGCTTAGAGAAGGTAAATTTGGAGGAATAAAAAAAAATCCATGAGTTTTTATAAGTTGAATTCTAAGTAAACTTTGTGAATCTCTTGAATTGAAAGTGTAGCCCCACTCTAGAATTAGCCCCAAGATGTATCAGTAGGACTACTTGACACTTTGTTAAATAATCACTATAAATTCCTACTCATAGGGTTTTAGTTTTAATTAGTCTGCACTGGTGTAGTGTTCCTTACAGAATGAACATCATTGTGTTTGGGGTTATGGATTGGTTTCTTGAGTAAT